>NW_024372148.1:3641004-3977435 GCF_014805655.1 Passer montanus
GCGGCGGGGCTGGGCCGGCACACGAGGGCGCTCGGAGCAGCCTCAGCCCGGCGCGGCCCCCCCGCCCGCCGGGAGCTCAGCGCGGGGCTGGCACCGCGGCCGGCTCGGGATGCGCAATGAGGAAACCCGCGGCGAGGAGGGGATGCGCAATGAGGAAACTGCGCGCCGGCGACCAGCCCGTCTTTACTGCTTTAGTGCACTCTCTTAGATGTTAGTTTAATCGCCGGGGTTAATAATTTATTGGTGGCAGCCAGAACTTGAAGAGGGAACACTAGAAAGTTTTATCCTGCTGTTTGGTTTTGGGTTTTTTTCCTGCTCTACCTTTGATGAAACTACAGGTTTGTAATCCCATCCCCTGTCACTGTGTCTCCCGGGCTGTGCACGGGGCTCCAGTTTAGGAGGACGAATTAGCACCCTAAAACCACCCACCTCTCACCAAAACACCAGGGAGCAGCTCGAGGTCACTGAGAATCCGCTGAGCAGAAACCTGAAATCCCCTCACTCTGTGTGAATTTTTCAGACAAAAATAGTAGTGGAGAAGCTGGGATGAAGGGAGGGGTTTACATGGAAAAGTCAGACATTGAACAAAGTGCCTTGCCTGTCTCAAAATACAGGTTAAAAATCAATTCTGTGTTGTAAAATCTGAAATTACTTTATTTTCTGTCTCAGGACAGAAATCTAAGGCCTGCCTAAATCAGAATCTGAAGCAATCTGGGCAATTTGAAGTAGTGCTGACAGCTGTGCTAAAACTGGTTCTTGTGCCTGCTGCCCAGACTTGGGTCGGCTACTGTAAGGCAGGACATTTGGGTCATTGCTGTGAAGGAACTATACCATCTTACCAGGTGAGTGTCAGTCATACCTGGGCATGGTAATAAAGGCTTTCTGAGTGAACACAGACTGTTCACATATGCTGGCTCCTCACTCAGCCCCCCAGGAAGCTTTGGGAAAGACAGGAGCAGCTTGTTCATGGCACTTTTGCTTGGGGACCCCTCAGAGCCATGTATTCATGGTAAGGCCAATGTTTCCAAAATATCTTGCATGTACAAATATGGGCAGGCTACTTCACTGTTTGTGGGGTGGAGGTCTGGACAGGTAACCAAGGAAAATCCCTGCCACTGTATGTGGAAAAGCTGAACACCACTATTTAAAGTCACATCAGGTATGAAAAATAAGGTGTGTGCCTTGGATGACATGAAAACAAAGGAAATTGGTGGAAGTTTAGGGGCGCTGCAGTATCTGTCCTGTTTACACTTGAGTAATGAATCAGTGCTTGGTGTCCTTGTGTAAAAAAGGAGACACACACACATGCAATAAAGAGCTTTTGGAACAGACTCGAGTGTTTGCCTAAGCAAAGAGTAAAATGAAGCAAGAAGCGGGACGGGAGTGTATGATGTGGTTTACTTAGTCAAAGCTGGTTCCTCCCCCATCTTGAATTCCCAAGGCAGAAATCCTCTGTATTCTAAGCCTGGTCAGCTGCTTGCATAGGACATCTCTCTTTTCCACCCTGTGAAGCAGAAATGAAAGGGGGAGGATGGCTTATGTGACTGGATGCACTGGCTGAGGATACAGAAATCACCATCAATTTCTTAGAGCTTCTGCTAGGATGGCTTTTGCATGAAGGTGCTCTTGTGTCACCTGAAATGAAGCAAGACAAGGGACATAAGGGTCACCAAGGCATCTGAAGGATCCTGAGCCCTGCAGGGTTTGACAGCAGCTGGGATGCAGCAGTCTGTTGAGGTGCCAAGTATTGCCCACGGTACTGAAGAGGCAGGCGGGTGTCTCAATACATTTGCAGCTCAAGGTCTTAACTTCCCAAGTAAGGACTCCAACAATAATTCTGTCACAGAAGGAGCTCATGTCTGCTTAGGACAAGTCTGTGTGCCTAGTATTGCTTACTTCTTGGGATTGCCCTGGCTGTCCACTCCCTGTCAGTTCACAGGCACTAGGTTTGCATCTCCTTTCTCTCCAAAGCACACAGGCTCAACATCTGGAGCTGGCATTGCACACATATAACTGCCCATGTGTAGGAGAAAGTCCCTCTAATTTATATGGATGTTAGATCTTCCTGAGCATGAGATGGACAGAAAATCCAGGCAAAGAAAATGTAGTGAAAAAGGATTTCCCACTGCAAAAATAGACTATTTTCACAAGGAATTCAGGGTTGCCTCTCCCAGAGATAAATGCATAAACTGTGAACATTCTTTCACTTGCCTACTGCCACATCAAAGAATGCATTCCCAGTTTAGTTGAAGTTAAATTTAAATACATTCCAGTAAGGTGTTTCTGAATGTAGTTTTTATTTTTAAGTTGCAGTACTCCTACTGTCACTGGAAAAACACTTCACTCATAAATAGATATTTTCCTAGCCTTGCTTCTTTACTTTCTATGGACAGAATTGCCAGGGACTGCATTTCTGTCAGAAACACTCCTCTTATTACATTCTGTGGTTGTTTCTGGTGGAATCTGTTACTCACAGCATGTTGATCTTAGAAGGATTCTTCACATTTTCTGGTAAATACAGCACATGATTCTTGTATGTTACTGCAATTAATGTTTATAAATTGTCTGGGATACAAACCAAGCTGTCATTTTTAGGTGTTGTCACAATTACAATCCATAATGTCAAAACACTGTCAATCTCTTGTCATGTACAAAGAGAAACTATGCAAAGGCATGGATGTAAAGCTATTTGCTGAGCAGAACACCATCTACCTTGACTGTTTGTGAAGGGATGTTTGAGAAAAAGCCTTTTAACATTAATTTTTGCAACATGTGATGGATCAGCAGGATTTACAAATGGGGTTGAAGAAGCAGAGTGATCAGCTGTCCCCAGTGCCACAGGACAGCAGGCTGCACTGGCTAGTCTGGAAGCCATATGCTCATTCAGGATATAAAGACTTAGTGAGGACATGTTCAGTCACCATCACTCACATTATAGGAAAGAAATAGGATGCTGAAAGGCCAGAAGTCAGGAGCAGAGAGCTGTTGGTTGCTGTTGGGTGGGCAAAATCTACCATACACAGAGATGGATGAGCAGGCTGGAAAGGGAGGAGAAGCAGGACACACTTTCATACCTGGAAGTTCAGCTGAGGCTCAAGCACTCAGCACTTCTGGACTTAAAAATTACTCTGAAGTTGCTCCTATCATGCTGGCCTAGTCTGAGATACTTGGGATCTGGTCCTACTGCCAAAGGGAGTAGCATTACTGCTTACTCTAAATAGATGCTCCCCTTTCATGGTACTTACTTTCTGCATTTATATATAAATGTTCCCCTTCTCAGAGTTCTCCTGCTCATCCAAGTAGGCTCTTTAAGTCTTTTCTCAGAAGTGCTTTTTATTCCCTGATTGGCCTCTTTGCCTTTCTTTATCTTTCTTATTTTAAGTTCATCTTTCTGGCCCAGGAGAGGCAAAACAGTTAGAAAGGACTTTTCATTGAAATCCTACAAATACCTTGTTCAATAGCATTAATACTTTACTATATTGATGTGAAATTTGTCCCCAGTTGCAATCTAGAGTGGCAGTTGATATTTTCACATCTCCACCACAATCTCGATGCACCATCAGCCCAGAAGATCTACCAGTATGGGCACTACATTTGCTCACATACCCTTTGCCTTGATGCACAGACTTTACACAGACCTGAGACTCTTCAGAAATTCAGTTTAATACTGGATGCAGCTTGGCATGATTCAAAAGTTAGTAAAGAAGAGGTGAATTTGAAAAATTCTCCACTTTGAGATGAAAATAGGCTTGTGATCCCTGACAGGGTTCTGATAGAAATTCTAAAGTCCTCTGAGAAGACAAAACAACCCCTTAGATGCTGCTTTTGAAACTCAAGCCACACATAAGCTTTGGGGGAAATCAGTTCAGTAGATGTCTGGTGCTGAAGATACAGAAGTCCTGTTTCCCTCTCTGTCCTCCTGGAGGAGGAGAGAAGGAACATGTGAGCGATGGATGAAGGAAGAGAGGTGAGCAGGAGTCCAAGAAAGCATCAATAAACTTCTGAAACTCCTGGATTACTGCAGGAAACTCACTGCCCACGGTCAGAATGAGAACATTAAAAGTGTTGGTTTCTCACCTTGCTTCTTTGTTCTCCATGTTGTGGAATTCTATATGAAGGTGCAGCCACGGGTCCAGTTAGCTGGTGTATGGCAAGAGGGAAAGGTGATGAGTACTCCTGGGTACTGTCCCCTGCAGCAAGCAAATCCTTTCAGGTGTTAACTCTATACTGAATGGAGGACTGACCTGGATTTGTCCCACAGTCACTTTCTAAATATACAGTGCTGACAAGACTTTATTTTCAGTGTCTTATCTATGAGTAATTCATTTTCTGTGTCTTGGAAAAAGCACATTATTAATAGGCAACAATAATGTGTGAGTGAATCACAGGGCACCAGACTAGGGCCAAGTTTGGACTATCAGCAGTCTAGTCTCTGCTCTTAGCTCCTGCTCTACCCCAACATTGTCATGTAGACAGGGGTATCACAGAAAAAGCAATGCTGACAGCTAGCTGAGGGACACTGAAAAGTGTCAGCTGTGCAAGTGGTGAGGGTAGACTTCAGCAGGAGCCAGAGCTTGTCATACCCCTTGCTTTTTGTTCTTGTTGCTGCCTGTACCTTGGGTCTACTCCATGTCACTGCATTTTACTGGGATTGGTAGTGACTGAGGTCAGGCTATGGGCTGTAAACCTGGTGGAGCTAAATTGTTTGGAAAAGGGGGAATTCCAGCTTTACTACATCAAGCAGATTTGGACTTTCTCTTGTGCAGACTTTGAAAGTTGGTTTCTTACCTTGATCTTGAAGACTCAGAATGCTAAGGGTGGTTGAGTCTCATGTTGAAAATGAGCTTAGAAACACACCAAGCTAACAAGATGGACACACTAGGGCAGTTCATTTCACCAGAGACCAAAATTACAGCTGGTGTAAATTAATAAAACTTTGTATCCTTCAGAAAAGGAGGAATTTAAAAATAATTCAAGGATATATAGTTCTCTTAACGTGTTTTTAATCATTAAACTTTGAAGCCTTGGCAAGTGGAAGACTGTTTGCCTGACAAACGAACAGATCTGTGACCAGCAGGACCAAAGATGTTCAATGAACTGGTCTATCAAAACACACTTATGGAGTCATGAATAACATGTTATATATTACTTGGCAGATTGGGAAGTAGAGTACAAAACCATGGGGGAGTGTCAGCTATTAAGGAAAATCAACCAATGAGCAGGAGCCAGTAGAGACCTCGATTTATGAAATAAGATAAATTCAGTCCCGGGAGCAATGACTGGAGACAACTGAGAACCCAAGCAAGAATTTAGGACTCAGTGAGGAATTTCCCCATTAGGAGGTATATATAAGAAACTTTAGGTCCAGAAAACTTTGGAAGGCCACCAAGAAAGCTAGGGGGAGTCATCAAATTTTAGATTCAAGTTGGGATCCCAAATTATTATGTAGTTCTAAGTTTGAATGAGAAGCAGCTGAACTAAGGAGAAATTTTCAATTTCCTGTTAACTGAATGGTGAACCAAATGCTAAGATCCAGGAGTATTGGGAATTTTTCAGAATCTTTGGTTTCTTTGGTTTGGGGCTTATTTGAGTTTTTAAGGTCCCGGAAGCATAGCTGTGGTTTATTCTAAGGCTGCAAAACACTAAATTAAAAGTTCATTATATTCTTCAAGTAAGCGTCATGACTGCAGAGTGGAACAGAGCTTGGAGCACATGTATTATGATGTTTTTTGTCATTTACAGCTGGCAGTCCTGACATTGAGACAGGAGCTGCAGGTGAATGATAATTATCAAAGCTTTTTAAATGCATGCCAGAAAAAGACTGGGTGCATTTGAGTTGTCGGGGAGCTAAACCTTCAGATCAGAAAAAACAAGAGCTTGAGCCATCTGGGAATTTCAGTTTTGGGGTCAGAACTGCATGAACCGTGGTGTGTTGTTGGGAATTTCTAGCTCAGCAAACTGTCTGGAGCTTGGAGGGAGTATAGAGGAGGCAGCAGAGAGGGCGTGAGGAGAGCATGAGTCATCTGGGACTGCAGACAGGAGAGGGCAGCTGCCAAGTGAGTGGGTGCCCCTGGGGAGTTTGCATTCTGCAGGTCTCCCACAGCTGAAGCCGGCGGTGCTTGGTACAAGCAAGAACACTTTCCTCTGCCTGAATGTTGGTATTTCCCAGGCTGACCACAGGAGCTGCACAGGAAAGCTCCACACCTTGCCAGCTCTTAGAAGTTCATCCTGAAAACTTTTGTACTGAAGTTTGCTGAGGCCATTGGGATTATTAAAGCTACTCCCTTGTCTGTAGGAGCTGAGATCTCCCATCAAACCCACAGTCATTCCCAGTACAAAGTGCTGGCTTCATGGCTGTTTAAATCAGAGGTAAATGTTCCCTCTCTCTCCTGTGCTTAAAGATGCTCACAATCATCTGGAACAACTGCATCTAATAAAGATGGTGTAAGAAGCCTCAGCTTTGAGTATTTTATTCTGGTTTTCTGTTTTAATACTTGATTATCTTTGCCTGGCCATCAGCATGATAACATATACCAGTTTATTCAGTAAATTTTCCCAATTCATTCAGCTTCATTTTCCCAATGAGCACTCATTCTTTATGACTAGCAGAAAAACCTTTCCCTCCAATGGCAGAAGGAGAATGCCTCCTCGTTTAATTACCATGTATAGTTAGCTGCATAGTGATTGGAATAAAATAATTCACTTTCTATTCCCAGAAGTTTTCCTAAGTGCTTTGGGAGGTGAGGGGGAGGCTGGCAGATGAGTGTAATCTCAAGAAGCACACTGCAGTGGAATCCAGCACGAGGAGCCAGATGGCAAGGTTGCACTGAATAGCACATTTTTTTTTAATAGCTGTGAAAATTTGCTGTCTACACATGACTTTGCTGAATGACAGCAGAGAGCATTTCTAATTTATCTGGTGCTACAATTGAGTTATTCTTTCAGAGGGTTCTCGTTTTTTTCACATAAGATCAGGGCCCAGTTTCAGTACCAAAGGCAACGTTTAAGTACCTGTAAGAATTCAGAAAGCAAAAAGGGCAAAGCTGTGGGAGGAGAAACAGTAAAACAAAAAAACCCAGAAAAATTAGTTCAGGATTCAAGCAGGACCCTGGCCTTGCTTTGTGCAACCAGCTCTGAGGTGGTTCCATTGTGTAGTTCTTGTGTAACATCCATTGAGTCTGTTGGGATCTCATGCACCGTCCTTTGGATGTGTTGGATCTCCACACACAATTCCAACAATGGAAATGAGAACCAGAACAAGTCAATAATTTCCCATCATGCTTTAAAATAGAGATGCAGTCATAAATGCTGTGTAAAGGGCGTTACCCTAGCAGTACATACATATGGGCTTTGTGTTAACATGGTTCTGAAAGGTACATTAGAGTATTAGATTACACTTGAAATCTCAAATGTATTTTCCATCCATTAAATGATGACTGGATCCCAGATTTTGAGTTCTGACTCCATTTGGACATACAAACTCCATAAATTTCCATGAACTAACATGGTCGGTGCAAGTCCTGTTTACCCACAAATAATACCCACACCCCTTGAGTGAGTAGAATAATCTGTGGCAATGAATGGAAGACAAGACAAACCCTGCTGTTGGCTTTAGGCAGTCACCTCATTGGTAATGCTCTTGTGGGCAGGGGTGATGGTGGAATTTGCAAAGACCATGGAGAAAACACAATTTAAGAAGCGTGGGAAGTACTGTGGGCTTTCACAATGTACCACAAAGCAGAAGAAGGACTAGGCTGAGACCTCCTTAGAATCAACAGAGACGTTAAATCTCCCCTGGGGCAGGCACATGTTTCACACATCCCTGGAAACCTGGCCAGTGTGATAGCTGTGTATTGCTCCGAATGCTTCTGGTGCACGTGGTGAGTTCCTCTGCCTGAAGTCAGACAGCCCATGCAGCTTCTGTGTCTTTGACCACAAAGGTCTGGGCCACTTCTTTCAGTGGAGCTAAACCCAGGGCTCTGTCTTGCTCTTATAGCCTGTCTGCATCAGGGAAATGAAGAAATGAGTCCACCTTTGAGAGCTGATGTGCTTGGAGACCTGGCAACAGAGGGGTGACTCTAAATCACAACTCTTAACCGTGTGCCAAGCACATTTGTCAGCATGAACCACTAAGACTGGAAGAATTCAGAAACTTCTGGAATACAGATTTGGAGTTACACCAACTAAAACAAAGTCCATGTGTCGCCTATTGTCTAACTCTGCAGCTTTTTATTCTGTCATTGAATACTGACTTGCCCTGCTGTTACAGAAAATGACACTAAGAGCAAATGCCATTCTTCCATGCTGTCTGCATATTTAAAACTGTGTCAATTTAAAGGCCATCAAAACCCTGCAAGCAAAGCTTGGCCTTGTTGGTATAGTTTGCACTGTACCCAACCCAGTGGGCCCCACAACAAACCTGGTGATATGCACCAGGGTGATACTAGGAAAGAGCATCTTCAGACATAACACTGCTGCTGAGATGACACTGCAGTGTCTGTCTCATCTTAGATAGGGACACCTGAATCTGTTTGAACAGTAGAATTCACCCTTTGCAAAAGGCTGCCTTCAAAACAGGACTTGTTGTCTCTTATCTGAGCCACAGACACTGCTTTGGTTTTCAGTGTGGGGGTCAGCCCTACAAAGTCATTGCTGGAACAGGCTGAAATGTTTTTGTACTGTTTCTGCAGAGTAATGCCTGGGGATAATGGGGGTGGGGGGATAAAAAACCTCTTTCTTCTTACATTTCAAGGTATTTTTCAATTACACAAATAATTTCTGTTTCTCTTTTCACTTTTTTTGTCATTTTACGTATATTTTTCATCTATTTGCTTCTCATCTTTACCCATTTCTCATGGGAATGTGAGTGAAAGAGTTAAATAAAAGACAGAATTTACTTTCTGTGATGATTTCAGCAGTCTTTTCCTTATCTGAGTCAATATTTTCTTTTTCAGGATGCACTTTAATTCTTCTAAGATGGGAACAGTTTTCCTTAAAAATAAAATATCATGGTGATAGCCATGATGATGATATAAAATAATCTTTTTCTCTCTTCTGTTTGAAGACTGCATTTTTAAATGATATTTCATTGACAATCAATAAATGAGTTTTTTACTGCTGTCGGCACTACTGAGTCAACGCAGCTCTGAGAGCAAGTGGAGAGCTGTAGTGACCCAGCCACACTTCAGGCAACACTCAATTCATTCTTAGGCCCAGAATCACTCTATTACATTGAGAGATGAAAAAAAGGAACTCCACTAACCTGCTTTCACATTTTGTCATCACTTTTTCAGGTTCCTTGTCAACCATTCCAAATTCAGATGTAGAAATAATCACAATAACTTCTCATCTGACACAAAGCCTTCCTGAAAGATGTCCAGCCTTGATCTGATGGCATCAATGGAGTAATTACTGTTTTTCAGAATAAAGCATTTCCAGTCACTAGTCACCCATGCTCTTGATAATTTGTTTCACTAACTCAGGATGATTTTAAAGCACTTTTTTTTCTGATTCCCCAGCCTAGTACAAACCCAAGCCAAATTGCATGAACCAACTCAGCTCTGTCTGAAAGTGTATTTCTGAGGCTTGACTTGAAAGAACCTTCTTTTACACATCTGAAATTTCGCATTGGAGGCAGAACTTATAATTAATAAAATTTCAGGTTTTAACTAGTGGATTACACCTACAGCTCAGGTTTAATTGTTTCTATATCTGTTCAGAGGCACAAAAAACTGCATCAAGATAAGTATCCTTGGAAATGTTTAAAAGATCCTAATGTGTATGGCCAGAACTGCCCCACTTGCAGACAGCGATAATCTAGCTGTCATGGACTAATGAACTGTAACCTGGAATTCTGGTTGATCCTGTCACCCTTGGCCAAAATAATCCAAGGAGGGAAGTGACGCATGTTGAAATCTTGTTTTGAGAACTGGACATTCGGATTCCTTCCAGGACTGCTCTCAAGGTTGTGTTGTACTTGCAGTGAAATTGTTTGTGAGAATTTAGAAAAACTGAATGATGGAGGACGATTGCCTTGATTCTGCTGTGAAAAAAAACCCTCATTCTAACTGCAGACGCATTTCATACCCTTTGCAAATAATTCCACTTGGACTTGGACTTACTACAGTGTGAAATACCCTGTTGTTTTACACCTTACAGCTCTTCTACAGGACTACTGGTTTGCTTAAAATTAAGTCTGAATTTTTGTATTAGTTCACTTTTCCATTGTCTGCGTAATCAAATGTGGCAGATTTTAATGTTTGTTTGCCTGAAAATGTTGTTTGTTTTTTAAAAGAAACAATTCTATTTATTTTACTATTTCTTCCCCTGGGAAACAACATTTGGAATGATCCAGGAAATAATATTTTAACAAGCATTAAGTTGCCATCATTGAGACCACAGAGGGAAACTGATGCAGGAGGGAGGAAAAGTGGCTGCTGTGTGCCATCCTCGAGTGCCACTTATAACAACTCACATTCTGTCCTCCTCAAAAGAGTAATTCTCGTGCTTCTCAAAATGAAAACCCAGGAAACTATAAGTTCAAATCAAACAAATTGTCATTAAAATCACCATAAGTCACTGAAATGTACTGAAAGCTGAGTTAAAGTCTAAATTCCCACCTGACTGTTCTGGCACGCCACACGGAGAAGCAGTGATGTGTCGTGTTTGCATCAGATCTCACTTTTTTCCAGCAGGCTTTAACGTGCCAGGTTGTTTGCACCTGAAGAGCCATGCTGTGAAGCAGCAATAGGAGCTTTCAGTTTAGTAGGAAACAGCCCCAGAGCTGTTCTGGGGCATTTTGCTGCCTCCCGTGACTGTGGGTTCATTCTGCTGCCCAGACCTTGTCATGGCACAGAGGTTCCACAGGAGGAGATGTCACCGCTGAGTATAGCTGGCATATGATATTTGCCTGATTTCCATGAAGGAGTGAAAAATGTTAGAACAGTTAAAATGTTAAAACAGCCGTAGATGTGAGCAAAATTTTACAGGGAAAAAAAAATTGATGAATTTGGGAGAAGGATGATCACCAAGTCATGCTTTGTGTGCTGGTGTTTGCAGCCAGCAGTCCAGATAACAACTTGGAGAGGAATCTGGATAGAAGCAGTTTCAGTGAGCAACTTACCATTTCTGTCTGGGCAGCTAAATAAAAAGTCACACCTCTTCAAGCAGCGCTGTTGCTGGGACTGGAGTAGCACAGGGTGCAGTGCTGCCCGGGGCTGTTGTGGACATGCAAATCTCTGCACACACAGAGGGTATCAAATCACCACACACATGCAGGGTATCAGCCAGCAGCTCTTTTCTAGGTGCTCGAGTTCTTCCTGCCCTGAAAAGTACCAATTATCACAATTTAATGGGGAAATCTGGAGGGTCTAAACACTGCTGCAGCAGTGATTAGGTCTTGCCAGACATTGCAAACTAGAAGACTGAGACTGGGGCCCAAAGGACTGACTTCAGACAATGCTGTCAGCAATCCCAAATAATGATTGCCCTGACAAATGTTGCTAATGAAAATAAAAGTAACCCTTTTGCCACCTTCAAAGTGAACAGGAGTTTTGTCATCACCAACAATGTTACCACCACCACCTTATATTTCCATTCTGAGCCTGATGAGTCTGACACCAGACTGGAGTCACATAGGGGCAAGACAAAGTGTAAATAGTATAAAGAAAATTGTATTTAGCAATTGCACCAAAGCAGTGAATTAATCAGTTCCCCAAAAAGTCAAACTGATGTTAATGCCTGAGCATGTTTTTCAGGGGAAAAGCGCATTTGTGGGGTAAGATCTTTGCAGAGAGCTCCCAGGCATGAACAATGTGGGGGTAATTTCAATGGATCTGCTAGGAACAGAGAGCTTTCCCACTTCCAGCTGAGCACTCAGACTGGCTGTGCTTCTGCAGGATGAAACATGGAGAAAGTCTTTCCTCCAGACCTGCAGAGCACACCCTGGTATTATGGATGCAGTTTTCTCCTGCTTGCTTTACCTCAGCTGCTGCCCTGAGATGCTGGCAGGCAGATGGGGAAAAGTGCAGTTTTCCTTTCCCTATCACTTGTGGGGTGTTACCTCACAAATGGGATATCCTGCATAATAATTCTAAGGCTTGGTTTTGATACCCACTCAGTGAACACAAAGCAGTGATGCTATTTCAGCAATATAAAAGGCCACTATCACATTGTTAATTGTATATGATGATGATGATGATGATTATAATATCACATAAATTATTGTCTTGCTACATGATTTCTGAAATTCTATATATGGTTTATCCAATCCAAAAGTTTTCAAAGAATATAAAGGAGAAATGGCACAACAGCCTCTCTGCATCTCCTATGATTTGAAGAAAAGTGTCACTGGAAGGCAGCTTTCTAAATGGGAGTTGGTAGCTTTTCACATATGCATTGTAAAGTTTATTAGATTTCATATTTGACATATGTTCTTATAACTTTGAAAAAACCCACATTTTAAATGTTTCATTTTCGTTTTTGATTGTCTCATAATTTTTGTGTTCCATAAGCTACGTGCTGATTGTTAGCCTTGGGAAAAGCCTTCTTAGTTTTTTACAATTTGCTTTGTGGCCAGCACAATGAGTCTGCCCACAAGACTTTCCACTGCCTGAAAAGTTCCCACTAGTGACCCTTTCAGGAGAAACAGCCAGTGGTTCCTAATCTAGGGAACAGAAATAACAGATGCTCTGCCTGATGAGCCCACGTCAATCATAATTCATTATATTGGAATTCACAGTCATGTACAAAATTAATAGGAGAAAAAAACACTTGTGAACTTCTTTTCCAAACCTCTGGAGATGAAAACCCAAGAAATTTGTGGTTGCTCACTTTAAAGATACTGCTGGAAGAGGAGGAGGAGAAGGGGGATTATGTCCAGGCAAAGAATTCACTGAAATAATTTTTCTAGAGGGCCTGGCTAATTCTGTTTGTGAGTTATGAGATTTTTAAGAGCTTTTATTAAAAACCATTTTCTGCATGCTTTTAAGAAACTTTGGTCAACAAATCACAATCACAACAAATGTGATTCCACTGCAGATCCAAGATTTGATCTCATTAGTCTGCCTAAATGTTTGCAGCTCATTTTACTGAGCCCAAGTTAGAAAAACTAAATATTGTTTTATTTTCCTGGGATTGCCAGCATAAGTGAATTTAAAATTGCCTTTCCATCAATACTATTTTTAAAAATTACTGTTTCAGACTTCTACTAATTAACTGTTCGTTAAGCTATTAACATTGAATAAATGCAGAAGCCACAAAACAAACAAACAAAAAAAAGTGAACCCTTCTTATTCACTCAAGGTAATTTTTAGATATTCAGGCATCTCTGGTGTTAAAAATGAGGGTACATTGTTTCTTCACCATGTCATTCATGGATGCCCAGCACTGCAAAACTGACATCTTATCACTGCTGTAAAGGCATTTAGCCCGTGGGATCACTCAGTGGGCTGAACAGTCTGACACCAGCAGTGGGATGTGCAAGAGCCAGGTTAGTAAAGTCACAGCCCATGCCCTACCATGGAAGGAAACCATCTGGTCTTACAAAACAGATGTCTTAAAATCATACAGCCTAGAAATTTTAGCATTATCTACACAATTAATTAGGTATGCTGGAATGACTACACTTATCCTCTAGGAAAATCTTCAAAGGAGTCACAAGTTTGGTGACATGAGAACAGATCATCCAAACCTGGAAAAGGGCATTTTCTCCTGGGTGGTTAGAGAACTACATTTAAAAATCTCTATTTGTACTTATTTGGATAAAAGGAATAACATGAATTAAACAAGGCTTTTGAATTCATGACTTTGTTCTGCCTAACTGATGAATTTTTTTCATAATTTATTTTTCTGTGCAGATTGAAAGACTCCAGCTTTTCATGTCTGGCTGAGAAATGTGGACCTTCACTATTCGGTCATGATTTGGACTCCAGGCCTGCAACTGCAATCACATGGCATATAAATGTATTCAAAGAATGAGGGCTAGATTCTCAGACACTGGAAAAGTGATAACTCCATTTCACCTCTGACTTTTGACACTTATGAAGTAAAATGCTGTCCTCAGTTAGCCGGCTGACTCTCTAAAATAGAAGTCTTGAAGGCCATGAAATACCATATAATGGAATGATGGCCATATAATACATAGGTAGAGTTGAAAGCAAAACTCCTTTGCAGAAGCAGCCTGCTATCTTGCAGCCATGGATTTTCCACTTCACCCAACCATGTATGTGTGGAGACCTGTGAAAAAGCTCTCATGAGTTTCTCTTGATAGAAATTACTTCAGTTTGTCTGGGAAAAGGCAGCATCTGAACAAAGCTCCTTCACTGAGCCCTCAGTGATTAATCACTGTAAGTGTGTGGGAGGAAAGAGCTGAATACTCTGACACAACCCTACCCAGCTACTGAGCCGATGAACTGGGGGAATGGACAAGGAACAAGGCAACATGGGGATTTCAGCCCACACCCTCATCCCAGAGATTTATGAAGAGAAGGTTTGAGGTACAAAAAGAAAGCACCAGAGGACAAATAGGAAAGATTACCCAATGCAGTCTGACTAATGGATTTGCACAGTAGCACTCACGATCCGTGCTCTTGGAAGGGGATTGGCCGTGTGGAGGGGAAGAGGCTGACATTTGGAGTTTGCCAGCTTTGTGCTAGCAACTGAGCTGGCCCCACTGAGAGCAGCAGCCCAGCAGCAGGGCTGCCTGCTCACCCAGGGGTGTCAGGTGGGAACAGCAGAGTCCAGACCTGCAGCAGTACTCCTGACCTCTGTAACAGCCTCAACTGTTCAGGCCATGGCTGTTCAAGTGGCTGGTACACACACCACTAGAAAGAGGCAGAAGCAAACATTACCAAAAGCAAAGAGAGAAAGCCTGAGAAGTCTGGGATCTGGGTGGATCTCCGGACCAAAACTGCCTTTGGGATGTAGGACTTAGCAAAGCCGGCTGAAGTCTCACCGCAGAGGCCAGTGAGGAGTCCCGCACGCTGTGCGGAGATTGCTGCCTTCTCCTGGTGAGCCGGGCAAAGCACAGCTGCACAAACGAGCCCAGCACATCCCAGAGTCTTGTTTTGAAAGGCCTTGTTCTCTCAGACTTCCATGCCCTTAACTTTGTCCATTTTCCTGTTTTGTGTAAAAAAAAGAACTACCAACAAACCTGCAGTACTAAAATCAGCTGCAAGTACATCATGGATTCTATTGTTGCTCCACGGAGAATATCCCACCGAGTTTGCTCCCCCCAATCCCAATATGACTAAGGAGAGGGAAGCAAGTAATACCTACCAAGGATCAAGGCAAGGGAAATGAAGAGGGATTCAGAAGAAGAAAGGTGTGGACATCTATTGGCTACTAGAGTGCTGCGTTTCTGCCAGGGCAAACAGACAGAAGGGGGAAGTGGATGAGGGAAGCTTCTCTGCTGGAGCTCCCTGCTTGCTCCAACTGCTCCCAGAGATAAGGAGTGGATCAAGGCAGATAGCAGGCTTGGCTCGGCTCTGCTGGGCTCCACGGGGCTCTGCTCTGCTGAGCGGAGCCCAGCCAAGCCCAGCGCGTGCAGAGCTCCCTGCGTGGAGCAACCCCACTGGCAGCTGGACACCCCAGAGAATTTAAGAGGAGAAAAAAATAAAAAGAAAAAAAGAAAAAAAACCAGAAAGGCAGTTTTTCTCCAGAAGCACTCTGGAAATTTAAAAGGAGAAAAAAACAAAAAAAAAAAAAAAGAAAAAAAAAAAAGGCAGTTTTTATCCAGAAGCACTCTGCTGATGAGTTTTTTCGCAAGCAGCCTTGCCTCACTGAGAGCATCAGAGCTCCTCTGCAGAGCCCTGCCGAAGGCCAGGGCCGGGCAGGAGTTTGGGATGTGTCCCAGGCCGTGCTGAGCCTCACAGCTCTGCCTCGTCCCCTGTGCCCCTGGCGAGGCCACCCGACCTGCCCTCACCCCCAAGGCTGCCCAGCGCCCTCTGGGACACCCGCACCCTCTCCCGTCTCCAGTGCTATTCTCCTGCCAAGACTTTTTGCTTTGTGAGAGATCAAAGGAGAATAAACATCTCCATCTTCCCTCCGAACATATCCAGCCTAATATGCATGGTATTTTTATTGTGGAAGGGAGCGATTTGTAAGAAGAAATGAAAATCTCCAGCGTGTCAGCTCATAGGAGCTAATGATGTTTACACAGACATACCACACTGATGGAATAGTCCCAACATCCCCTTCTGGGGGGGGGAGGGAAAAAAAGGGAGTTGGGGGGGGAAGAGAACGGGGGGGGGAAAAAAAAGGGAAAAAGAGAAAGGGAGAGACAGCGGCGAGAGGAGTGACCCAGGCTCCCCTCCCCCGGCTCTTTCCTGCGCAGCAACCTGTACTTGACCCTCCCGAGCCTGGCTCTGCTCAGCCTCCATCCCGCCCCGCCGGAGCCGCAGCGCTGATACCAGGCAGCTGATGCGCCGCCTCATCCAAAACACACACTGGGGGAGGCGCACGCCCACGCCGGCCTTCGGGGGGGCTCCGGGGCCGCCGAGGGACGCGGGGGGCCGGCACCCACCTTCCTCCTTCCCTCCCTCCCTCCCTCCCTCCCGCCGGGCCGGGCCGGGATGTGCCGGGCCGCCGCCGCTGTTTGCCAAGCACTACAAGTGGCGGGGGAACTGGGTCCACTTCAGGGTGGAAATATTTCAAATGCTTCCTGCGATGGAGATGGGGGAGAGGCCGCCCGGCCAAAATTTGCGAGAGGAGAGAGCGCCTGCCCCCCCGGCCGGCCCCCTCGGCCCCTCCCAGGCAGTCCCTTCTGAAGTCCAAATTCACGCTGGTTTGGGTGGGGTGCCTGGAGCACCCTGGGAACGTGGAAACCTGGGTGCCGCTGGTGCCTTTGCTTTCCTGTCCCATCCTTTCATCCCTCTGTGCACCCGTGGGTGCCTTAGATCACCTTTGCTGGGGACACGTCCCAGTGGGTGCCAGCTTCCTTGAGCAAGAAACACGGGAAGGGATCCCTAGAAGACCTTGTGCAGTTATAAAGGGCAAAGGAAACAGAGGGTGAAAGGTCTCAGAGTTTAAAAAAAAGGACTTTATGATTCAAATTTCCACATTGTCAGAGTTTTCAGCCTTGCTAGTTCCAAGTTGCCAGTGTTGTCTGATCCCTGCTATCCATGCTTCTGTTGCAGCTCAAGGGGGAAGCTGGAGTGGATGAGTCCAGCAGCAGTCATGCTCTACCTGCCCCAGCTGAGTGTTTTCCTCTGTCTTTGTGCTGGGGAAGAACTATTAAAATGCATTTCTCTGAGTCATAAATTCCACTGTTAAATATTTTTAAATGTCTGTGATCTACACAGTTTCCTTGGGTTTTGCCACAGATTTCACAGAAAATCCTCAGAGACAAGCATTTCTTTCTTTCTTTTCTTTCTTTCTTTCTTTCTTTCTTTCTTTCTTTCCTTCTTTCCTTCTTTCCTTCTTTCCTTCTTTCTTTCCTTCTTTCTTTCCTTCTTTCTTTCCTTCTTTCTTTCCTTCTTTCTTTCCTTCTTTCCTTCTTTCCTTCTTTCCTCCTTTCCTTCTTCCCTTCCTTCTCTCCTTCTTTCTTTCCTTTTTTTTGTTTTAATTTTCCAGTCCAATTGTTTCCTGAAGCACTGGCTTGCTTTTAGCAAGAGACCTGGACTCTGGTCTCACCTATTTCTCTCAGAGCTGATTCAAAGCCCCTGGCTGGGTCAGTGCACCAATGGATATTTAAGACTGTGCACAAAACAGAGAAAGGCTGCAGGGAAGCCAAAGTGACAATTAATTTATTTTTTAAATAGCACTCTGGTAAAACTGTGTGGAGTAGCTCCTCAGCAATGGAGCTGCCAAATCCTACACACCTAAGGCAGCACTGATCAGTCTGTAAGCCTCTGATGCTGGTTCACAGGCCCATCTTTGGAATTATACTGCTGGTACAGAAATTGATCCCAGAGCTGCTGGGGATTGAGGGGATGTGTTTATACCCAAGTCTTACCTGAACCTGCTCACAGAATGCATTGTAGTGTTGTGTTGGTTTTGCAATGCATTCTGCATGTGAGATAACTGCTTTTCCACACTGAGTGGCGAGAAGTTTGCCAATCTCCTGAGCTTTGGAACAAGACATTATTTAATTTTTCCCTCTTTCTAAGATTCTGTAGAATACACAGATTTTAAACCCAGCCTCTATCTTGAGTTACTGTTATCCTGGTGCATCCTGTAAGACAGGACAAGAGAAATGTGTTGGAACAAATGGCCACAGGGATCTTGCCATGGTGTATCCAGTCAGTCCTCTGGCATGGCCAGGTGCAGGTGGCTGTGAAAATAGCTATTGAGGGAAACAAGTATTGCCCAATTCACCTGGGCCTCAGCCTATGGCTGAATGGTTCTGTCTTCTCTGAAGTCAAGAAACTGTCCTCAGCATTCAAGCCTGCATTATGTTCTTAAAACAACATTGCTGAAGGCTGGCAGCCACATCGGATGGCTTGGTTCTGAAACACCACAGAGCCACGGGGTGATGAGTTTCAATTGTGTAGGGGATGCAACTACAGCACCTTTCGTAGGCTGTCCAGTGCTTTCTGATTTACCTGAGCCTCTGAACGTATTTGCTAGGAAAAAGCCTCTAGACTCTGGCTTAGGACAAAAGAGCAAACTCATCTGGCACTGCAAAATAATGGCATTATTATTTTTCACCTTAAGAAATGTCAGCAAATGTGTGCCAAATGCCCAGTTCTGTGATTGTAACCATTATACTCATGAATGCCCTTACAGAAATAATGTGGTTACTGGTCCAGTTGTCTGTCTGTGATTTAGTGCCCCATAGCTGGGCTTTGCACTTCTCTTTGCACAGTTCTCCTTATCCATAAGCTTTCCAGTTTTTCAGATTTTCTAAGTAAATACACTCCAGAGTAAAAAAAAAAAATGTCAAATAGTCCTATTTTAAAGGCAACGCCTCAGTAAAACACACCCAAAATGAGATATATTTAAGTGCTTTGATTTAAATCAGATCCCAAGGTTCCTGATTCTCCCTTCCTTAGACACATCATAGAGCATCTGTCCATGTACAGTGTCCCAGTGTTGTTCACCTCACTGGTGAATAGGCTTGATTTCGTGCTCCACTTGGAAGCAGGTAAAATCATTGTAGTTTTTCTCATGTAAGAAGACATCATCCTGAATGAGGTATAAGGAAACAAACAAACAAAAAGCTCCTTATTAGAGAAAAATACTCACGTATCAAGTTTCTCTCCCACTTAAGACCTTGTTTTCAGTGCGTAACCTGATGCTGGATGCTGCTTGGATTATTGTAATGGCTGCATGCAAGGCTGAGGAATACCTTGTTTCTACCCTCCCTCTTCCCCAGTTTGCCCCATTTTCACCTTTGTCTTCTATTTCTTTCACTGCAGGTTCAGAAGCTCAGTTGTAACTTACGTTGTTGACATTACATGTTTGCCAAGTTTGGGTATTACAGCACTCATGCAGCTCCAGTTTCATTCAGTTTTCCCCGTGTGCTTTATCCCTTTTATCTTCAGCCCTATTAATGTGATTGCCCTGTGACAACACTTGCTGGAAGATGTACATGAAGGCTGGAGCAGCCCGTGTTTCCTGGTGGCTGCTGAACGAACGCTGCCTTCCCAAAGGCACTGGTACCCTTCCCCAGCAGGAGAGAGCAGGACAGCCCGTGCTGCTCTCCTGCCCCCTTCCCACACAGCTATCCAGCTCAGCTCTGCTCCTGGCAGGGAGATGTGTGTCCTCCTTGAGGAACTCAGCTGGCCCTGTTAAGGATACCACAAAGCAGCTCAAAAAACACAGATTTTGCAAATAGGCAGGTTTGCCTTCTATTTATTTCCCCTTTTATCCTGCTAGCGAGGGATCATCAGCATGCAGGCAGTATCTAACCCTCCCAGATAAAGTGCATCTGTACAGGCTCATTCAGACACAGGCTATAAATACCCAGCCTGTGCACACGCTCCCTGGGTGCCTCTTCCAGGGCAGCCCTTCCAAAAGGTTTTTGGAAAGATCCTCGTGCAGTGCCCAGACCGTGCTGGGACGAGAACTGGGAGCTGCTCTTAGCAGCGTGTGAATGCTGCTACAGCACAGGCACTGACCACTTACCTTCTCCATCTGTACCTATATGGTGTCAGGGCTGTGATTTAGGTGGGTTCCCTGTCAGCCAGGACATAAATTACAGCCAGCACTCCGGCGCGGGGCTCTGGGAGCCATTCAGGGCATTTCCCTTTCCAGAGATTTGTTTCCTCTAGAGCAACTGGCTAAAGTAATGCCTTCCTCCTTCCCACTGCCCTCGACTTCATGTTAAAGACACTGTTAACCTGGTGCTGCCCTTCTCTTAATCCTGACATAGAAAAATGGATCAGGACGTGAAGGAAGAGTTAAATAATTAATTTAGAGGTATCTCATTTTCCAAATCTTGCCTAATCCGGCTTTCCAGTTTAGCATTCATTTTCCCCACCCTTTTGTATATACCAGTTTCAGCCCTTTATCTCTCCCACTTCTAAATATTTTACTGGGGTTTTGTTTTATACAGCTGAGAGGAATGCTGTTCTGATAAAACAGGGCTATAATCTCCTCAGGCTGCATTTCCTTAGTTCCCACTCTTCATCTGTAGCTTTTAAACAAAAAATCTTTACTAGATGAAAATAAAGACGGTGAATTTCAGTGGTACATTTAATAATTCATAAATCAAATGAAGTTCAAACAGGTTCAAAGTTTAAAAGTTTAAAAGTTTTGCTGAAGCTTTAAAGTTTAAACTGTCAGAGACTTTGACAAAAAACTTTTCCTGTCTGGAATATTTAAGATTGTTAAACCATATTACATGCATGGCTATTGCTACATTTTTTCAACCATAAGTTGTCTTCTAAAAGAATATTAATTTTGTGTTGTCTTTAAACAACTAATACATATGCAGTATAAAGAATGATATTATTAGTGTAAAGAAGATCACAGCTATATAACCTGCATATTACACACTTTTTTTTTTTCAGGCTAACTTACTTTGGCCAGCAAGAAATCACTTGATTTATTAATGCTGCTACATGCTAGAGGGGTAGGAAAGGTCTCCTTTTAATGGCTTGGCCATTATAAAAGAAGAATTCAGGCGAGTATACGTAACTGCAATGTCTGAAAAGCATTAAGTTTTATGCATGGTGTCCTCACAAACTTTGGAAAACTCTTTCTGTTCTTGCTTATACCAATATCAATATCAAAGTCTAAATGCCACTGAAACCAGTGAATTTTTATGTGGTCTTATTTATGCTGACTTAATTTCATTAATGTATTCAAGGATTCTTTTATTCACATTTTAATCATTTCCAAAGCATTTAAAGTATTTTCAGAAACATATTAATTTCATTCATTGCATTTCTGAATGCAGTTGTAGCTCTAAATGACGTTCTGTGAAATAAATATATTATAAATAGCACATTAGGCAGATGCTCCTACCTAAAAAGAGGAACCAATTTCCCTAGGGGAAACACTGGCACGGCATCAGAGGAACCTCACCAGCATACAGTGGCTGTGACCCAAGCTCAGCTCAGATGTAAGCACCACCAGTAAGCCTAGAATTTGACATCTTTCCTTCAGTAAAAATAACACACACTCTATCTGTCATTATTAGCCTCTAAAATTAATTTAGTTTCCATGAATGAGCTCATGAAGTAAGCTGTTTGTTATGGCAAAAGCAGAAACATTAATAGCTTTAAATGGTTTTAACCGATAAAAGTCTGATAGATGGGGCAAATGGAAACAGGCATCATAAGTGCCTTAGTTTCTCAGGGAAATCAGGATTGGAGAGGGCAAAGCAAGGGAGATAGTTAGTCCACAGTTCCTGATGTAGCATAAGGGGGTAATAAAAAATATATGTCTTAGAGCACTTCTAACACAGTTATTTTTGACTCTAAAGCAGACTAGTTGCAATGCTGAAAGTTCAGCAGAGAGCAGAGTCATGTTCTTCCATCAGTCAGGAGTCTCTTACTCCTTCTAGTAAGTGCAGATTTCCTCCAGCAAGCAGTAGGGAATATTCTGCACATGTCACAAGACTTGTCTCCAGCCTCCCCAGCTGCCTTGCCCAGGCTGAAGTTAACCATGAATAAAGGACACTTACCCAGCATCCTGCTCCAGTGGATTTCCATCCCCCCCCCAGGGCTCATTGGGATAACATGTGAGCTGTGCTGTGAATAAACTTCAATATGGGCTCACAAAGTGTTGTTTTGCCTTCCAGGAGATCATTCACAAAAAAGTCATTAAAGGAGAGATACAAAACTCACCATATGAAGTTTTGGGGTTTTTTTAAACATGCATTCATGGAATAGTGTTCAATCAATGCAATTAGGAAACCTTGGCAAGCACCCAGACCTGGATGCCCACAAGTACAGGTAATGAGTAGCAGTGACAGAACCCAGAATGCAGAATTAGGGGTTAAAACTGAACATATCATGAGGGATGTACTTCCAAAGTGCAGCCCAGAAATCCCTCCGTGCTGGGCTGGAAGATGCCTGTGGGCAGAAAGCGCTTGCACAAGGTGGATCCAAAACTTAATCCACCATCTCCCTGCCACCCAGGGAGTTTAGACATCTGCCTTAGGGTCAGTGATAAGAGTGCTGCTACCCCCACAGGGACCTATTGAAGCTGGGTGCCTGCGGCTCTTCAGTTATGGGTCTCTAGCAGCTGAGTACATGTTTTCCATGTCACAATTTCAGGCTTAAAATCTTGAGATCTCTTTGTTCATTTTGGAGATGCCACTTCAGCATAACAACATGACTTGGCAGTGTCTCACCCTTAATGATTTTGATCTCATTTCAATGATAGTTTAGCATCATCAACTTGGAACTGACTTACTTTGCTCTGCTAAATGCCAACGAATTGCTGAATGACCCTTTTATAATTTGTTGCCTGGGAAGAGGCAGTGGTCATCTTATGACAAGGATAAAAATGAATCACAATTCATAATTTCTGATAGCTAAAGAGTCAACATAAATGGGTTCTATGGAGCCTTTTTATTTCAGGGACTACTAAATGCTATGGCCACTACCCCACATGCTCCATGCTGATTTTTGCAAAATGAAAAGCCTCCACATGCCCTGCAGCGAAGCAAAACCCAGCAGCCATAAAAACAATGCTACAAGATATCTTCTGCCTAATTTCCAGGCCACAGCTCTTTGGGGACTTCTCTGCATTCTTCTGGTGACTTGCCTCTTTGGTACCCTCCCTCCTCTGCTCATCTAGGGAGAAAAAGGGCTCTTTACTGCACAGAAATGGGTAGGGCTGCATCAGAAGGGACATTTTCACCAAGGACCAAGCTATATTCTCTTGGTGAAAGGGGGAACCCGTACATTCCTTTTTAGATTTCAGCTTATTTGGTTCCTATGTTTAAAAATTCAAGGCACCTTGTGTCCAACGCAGAACCAGGAAAGGATGCACTTAAGTCCTGTGACAGGTAGAGTGACAGAAAGCACAGACAGCATGAAAATAGCTGTAATTGTGAAGAAGTTCTGACAACACGATTTGCAATTGTTACCAGTCCGTGCAGGATTCCCAGGTTGGGATACAGACCCAGTGAGGTTGGGGTTAACAGCCTAAGGATGAGTAAATGCTGGCCCCAAGAATTGTTACACAAATGACTTTTGGATGAGGACATTAATCTGGTCAATCTTGGAAGAACAAATAAGGGAAGTAGCTTCCCATGTGCTGTGCAGGACCAGGATGCAGAAAAGAGAATGCAAACACCTGTTTGCTGGCCCTCAGGAGTGCTCAGTTTCCTCTGGGAAGTGTTTTTCAAGAAGACTGGAAGCTCCTTCATCATATACTCCCTGCTTTTAACGCTGTTAGCAGCCACCTAAGGAATTGTGATGCTGCAGGAGGACAGCACCCAGCCCTCTGCTGGCTGCAGTTCCCTGCCTATTTGCCAGGGCCAGGTCTGACAGATTTCACCAGATCCTTTGCCTTCATGAAGCAGTGGTTTTGCAATGCTCCCTGGTTGCTGATGCAGCAGGAGACCAAGGAGCCAAAGTGGTCCTTGAGTGAATGTTTTTGAGGAATTCTCCTCAAAGCTACTCTACTCACAGTCGCCGCCGCTGGAGTGAGTCTGGGAATGTTCCCTGCGCCCAGGTAAGGAGCAGGAGGAGCTCAGCTGCACGCTTGCTGCTGGAAAGCTTCACAGTGCACAACTCTCAGATGGGCCCTGGCATTTAAAAGAGTTGAGGGATGGGAGAGTTCAAAACTGATGAGGCAGCTTTGGATGTCCCATGAATGTGTCCTGTTGCTCTAATGTCCCAGCAGAAACTGGCAATTAACTGAGAGGTTTATGTGATGTGAGCTTTGGAGTGTTACAGTGTTTTCTGCTCCACATGTTGAGACAGAGCTGTGCCTTCTGAGTACTTTCAATGGAGAAAATGTCTGAGGTCTTGTTTTGCAAATGCTTTGTTTATTTTAATATAGCAGACCTCTGGGTTTTGAAGACAAAAAGACAGGTTTCCTGGGAAGAATTTTGATTTTACTGGCGAAGGGAAGGGAAGGGAAGGGAAGGGAAGGGAAGGGAAGGGAAGGGAAGGGAAGGGATTCTGCATTTTGTAAGTACTATACTTAGGTGACAAAGCCAAACAGAAGCAAAATCCCCAATACACTGAGAAAAATCAATCAAATCTGAGACAAAGAATGTAGCAAGAGAGTTTTTGGATCTGGCCTTCAACCACAATAAAGCATGGGATGCCTTATTGTACCAGCTTATACTATAGTATTTTAGCAAGGAAATTGTATGTAATGGTATTAGGTTAGGGTTTGGGTTTTTGGTATATTACTGCTGCAGGGGAATCCTACTCATCCCCAAAGACCCCTGTGTCATGAGACATAGGAAGAAGCTGAATTAAGCAGAAAAAGGAGCCACAGAATTTTTGTGTGCAATTTCCTTGACTGAGCCATCAGAATGAATAAGGAGGTGTCAATGAGCAGGGCAGTGTCTGAGCTATCCCACCAGAAATACCCTGGCCTGTCACCAAAAGGCTGGTGCACATGGAACAGCACAGAATTTCTCTACCCCCCCTCCAGACCTGAAGAATTCATCTTTTCCTTACATCCTGGGGGAAACAAGTACCACCATTTCATTCTGAGTTTCTACAGGAGAAAAAGGACCCCTTTGTGTTTGTGTGCTGCTGGACTTTTCCCTGGGTGTATTTGACAAGGGGTTTGTGCTGCCATCTGCCTGGGAGATTTCACTGCTGTGCAAGGGTGGGCAGCCTCCAGGGAGGGCACCAGGACTGTGATATGCTGCCCTTCTGCCTGGCCCCTGCCTTGGCCTCACACAAGCTCAGGAGATGCTCATCCAGCTCCCTGCCAAGCTGCTTCATGGAGCTGGACCAACCCAATATTATTGACTTGATTTGTTTTCCAACCTATGGAAGACAAGGTGGCCAAGGTCTGTCCTAGGTGAGTTTAGGCTGCTCTGGATGTGTAACTTTAATTCTAGGAATGTGATCATCGTTCCCATTTCATTTTTTTCACACCAGTCACTTTTCTGTAAACTAATATAATCTCTCTCAACACTTGTCTGTGTTCCCACTGGATGCAAACAGATTTCCAAACACAATTCTCCTGAAGATTGCTGGTTTAACCTCACTGCAGTGCTGCCAATTATAATGACCTTTGTCCCACATGCTGAAAATAACCTCCTGAAAGCAGTGGATTCCCTGCAGAGTCATGCTCTCTACAGCATTATCAGGATCTTTCTTGCAAAGGCCACCAACAGCCCCATGCATCTGGCTTCATGAGCTTGCTAAAGCCAGTGACACAAAACCAGGGGCAAGCCCTGGAGCTTGTGTGTCCTCAGTGTCTGTCTCCTTTTTTTTCAGGAGAGTTTTGCCAGATATTCTGGCCAGGGCCTGTGGTTTTGGAAGAGGAAACATTATTTGTCTCATAATACAGACATCAAATACAAACATGGGAGCTGCAGTTCCTGGCATGAAAGCTTTTTGCAGCAATTTACTACACAACATCCTTATAATTAATGAGGGCTGTAACTATTATTTTTAGTACAGCTAAAATTTGCTATAAGTTATTAGAGAGAGACATGTTGTGTAATATATGACTAATGTACCATTTCACCAAGAATTTGTATTACATTGCTGAAAATTGCAGGGAAATTAATTCCAGAGTCTTCCAACAGCCTTAAATGCTCCTTGAATGTACAGCACAAAGCAACCTACAGCTTAGCTGGCTTGGCTGGGTAATTATGTCAAAGCCTTCAGAAAATTATATTACTATAGTATAAATTCAGTCTGCACCTTGCAAGAAAGATGTGGTCAAATGTATTTCAGGTGTGACAAAATTGAAGTAATTGAAATTAATTGGGAAAAGAGGTAGAAAGTGGAAGTGGAAGAAGATTACCAAAGGTAGAATTGATGAAATAAGATGTTTCATTTACTGGGGTAATTAGCTTGGCCATTAAAGCCTGTCTGGGGTACCAGGGCCAGAGGCCCCCTGAGCCTGCGAGGCTCGGGCAGACATGGAGAAAGCTAAAGTGAGGGGAGGCAGCTGAAACCCATGTGGGTCCTGGGAGAAAGTCACTGTCTTAGCATGCATTTGGCTTGTTCAGAGTAGTCTCATCTCTGTCCCTGCAGAGGTGGCTGAGTGTCTTGCATGATTTGTTTCTTACCTGTCTTTGCTTGATTGCACCATCACACGTTATTCGGCATTAAGTCCCCATCATGGAAAATGGAGAGACAGAATCTCTGTATGTACAGTCTGTTATCTGACCCACCATTTCAGTACCAACTTCTCAGACACATGCAAAAAAAACCTCAACAAAAACCTCCGTCCCACACCCCCATACCCTCTTCCCCACATAAAAACCCTAAATAACACCCTTCTTTTACAAGAAGCAGCGTGAAACATTTTTTCTGCTCTTCTCTTGAGTTGGGGAACATTCTTCCCTACATAATGATGTTGTTTTCTTGTCTGGCAATGTTGTACACACTGTCACAGCTATTTGCTATGCAATTCAATTCATAAAAGTCAGCAACCTGTTGAAGTGATTAGCTGTATTTGCTTAAGAGACGCCCAGTACTGGAATTGCAGGGAGAGTGCATTACAGGTCAGAGTTACAATATTGACCAGGATCTGGGGGGAAGCTTGTACAATCACATTAGCCATTCCTATTTATGACTCCTAAGCTAGTTAACCTTAATACAGCTGCTCTTAAGAGATACAGATGGGAAGTAACTCTGTATAAACTGCATACTGTATAAAGTTTATGTGCAATCAAGTTGAAGATGGAAAGATGGGGGAGTAGATCCTTGAGATGCAGATTACTTCAGCTGCTAGGCAAAAGCACTGGCCTTGGCTGGAGCATCAAGTGTCCCAGCCCAGACATCGACATGTTCTTGAGAGAGTGCTCCAGCAAGGAGTATAAGGTCACCAGCACTGGCTTGGTGCCTCACTGCCCAGAGGAGTTTTGTCTGTGCCTGGAGAATTTTTGTCTGCATCTTCTAGGCACTTCCCAGCAAAGTGGTACAATGTGAGGCACATTTGGTACAGGTCTAAGAGGCAAAACATGCAGGGAATCTGTGTGACTTTACCTCCATCAGAAAGTAAGACAAAGGTAAAAGGAGCAAGCATTCATTATGGAAGGAAAAAAAATCCTTGTGATGGAGCACAGCCTTCGGAACACAAACTGGACAATAGAAATGGCAGTGGGATTTTTCAAAGCATGAAAGTAACTTAGCAACACATATTTATTTCCTGTTTTAGAAAAGGTGCCGTGAAGGCATGAATTCCTAGGAGATGAATCATATATAAAAGACATGCATTGTTCAGCTTTGAAATTGCATGAGGAATACCAGTGAGATCATTCTGCATATGTTCTCCTCCATTCATAAAGACCTGGCATGCTGGTCACCTAGCAGGTGTGCATCCAAACAGAAAGTGAAGCTGGAAACTTTTGAGAAAGAGCATTTGATGTGTTTCCTCTCACATTTCTGTTGGTGGCACAACAGGTAGCAGCTATAGAAGCATCTTACAGAAAAGTAATTCCTGTCCAACAGATTATATTAGTATGTGAGAAAACTGAAGTTAGAAATTTCCTCTGTGTTCTATGTTTAGTAAGCAGTCACATAATAACTTACTTCCAGGAGTTCAAAATCAAAAGATGCTTATTACAGTGTTGTTTCTGTTTGGGAAAATGTGAAACTGTATGATTCAGGATTTATGTTTCAGGGAAATCAAAAGAAAATAAAACTTTACTAAGACAATTGCCAGTTTTTTTCTTTACATGAAAAATCTTTCTTTTTTCACAATAACTTTCAATTTTCAAAACCAGCAACATTTTTTCCAAAAAAAATCAAGTCTGAATGAGCATAGTTTTATGGGTTGCATTGGTGACATTTATTGTGCAGCCATAAGCATGAGATCTTTAATGGTCTTGAGCAAGCTAAACTCTATAACTCTGTCCATAAGCATACAAATATTGTTCCACCCGTGTTGAAAGATATTTATTGACACTTAGCAATTTATATGAGGTCATCAACCTTTAAAACAGGTCTCTTTTTGAGAATTTTATTGCCGTGTTACATTGCTTGACTAAAAATAATTAACTATCTACATTGTTTAATGACACTGCCAAACTACCAACAGTAAGGTGAAGTAGAAATGTAAGACCTTTTTTTCAAAAAGAGAAGCTTCTTAAAAAAAAGTCCATGAAGGTATAAAAATGTCCTCTATTCCTGAGGGATTTGCATGGACCAGTGATTACCATATTTACACTGCCTCCTAATCTTTAATATATTTTCCTCCCAACACCTTTGTGGGTGAGTGAAAGGACTTTTATTTCCTTCAACAGATGGATATCTGAGACATGGAATAAATAGGAGAGGACATGGTATGGGCATGGACTGATTAGTGAAATGCTGGAGGCATTAGTTAGATTAACAGGAAAACATTCTGGAAAACATTTCTTGCAGCAAAACACCCAGGTATGTAACTGGTTTTTCTCCTACAGGCAATACAAAATGCAGCTCCTGATAGTTACTTATTGCTAAGTGTTGTGCTTTTCTTGTTACAGCAATTACTAAAAAGTAAAAATTCACCCGTCTACCCCTGCAGCTGTCTGTAACTGGGGATGCCTGGGCACCTCTTTAGTCCTCTCACATGATGCTGTCTGTGGCAAATACTTGACGGAGAAGAACAAAACACTGAGTAGGTAAATTAAGCTGGGTACCCAGCTTAATGGGTAAATTATGAAGGATGGAAGCACAGCCACAATAAGAGTGTGCTCTGGAATTTTAGCAATTGATAATGAATAAGTATGATACCTGACAGCTGAGTGATGCTGGGGAATAATACTCTTTGTGAGATTTCACAGATGGTTCAGTCTCGTTGGCTGTCTTGAAATGTGAGAAAATGAGGTCCTGTGGTTGAAATGTGAGAAAATGAGGTTCTTTTCACATTCTCCCATTTTCAGAATTTTTCTCTATACACTTGTGCTTACAATGAAAATAACAACTTAGTCTGTCTTCTACATTTACCTTCTTACTTGCTGAATTAATAACCCAGTTTTAAGTAACAAAGATTGATCCCTCCCTGACACCTTCAATCTCCCTCTCTCCAATGGAAGATGGGAGATGGTTCAGCTCAGGGCAGAGACACAAGAAAGGGCCTGGCAAAGAGGACTGAGCATTTCTCTTGTGCCTTTCCTTGCCCCACAGCCCTGGCCAGCCATACATGTTGGCAGCTCCGTATCCAGTAAGAGAGCTCTGCAGCCATTTACAAAATCAGTTCCATGGGTTTCTGGCTTGCAAAGTTCTCTGCAAGTTAATGTGCACACAATTTCACAGCTAATTTCAACCCAAGCCACTAATGATGGTAATAAATGTCTTCCAATTTTATTAAGTAGATGTAATTTGATATTTCAAAGCAACTAGAGGAATGGGATAGATTAGATCCATGAAAATATGAGATTAAATCCCTCTTTCACTTGTGACAGCTCTATTGGAGTATCAGAATTGGTGCCTGTGTCCTACTGATTTATCAGTATCTATTTAAGAGGAAATGGAATATCTGTGCACATATTTAATAGATCTGAGTACTTTTAAAAGCAGAGTTTGCCTTGTTCTCTATCAAAGGAAATGGGACTTCATCACTCTCTTAGCACATGCTCCAGAGCCTGCAGCAAACACTTTGCTTTGGGAGACATTCCTTGTTCTGCTTGTGCCCATCAGCTGGACAACACTTGCAAAGTGAGAACTGCTCTTTTTGGCTGAGTTTAAAGGGAAGAAAATCCAGCCACAGGCTTTGCACATGTTCACAGGAAATGGACAGCATTGCTCTGCCTATAAAGCATGGTCTGAGTGAAGGAGAAGGCAGTATGTGTGTATGGTGGTGGGTATCAAAACTGACTTTTGGATATTCTGGAGACTCTCTGTGCCCCCTGCCTTCCTAAGCCATGAGTGTCCTCCCAGTGATTAGATACTAATTAGGTACTGATTAAGAACCACAGAGACCCCACAGCCTGCATGTCTCTGAGAGAATTGAGCATTATTGATGTGAAAAACGGAAACAAGAATAAATGCATGTTAACTTCAGGGCTGACAGGCTTTTACCTCAAAGTCACAGGGGCAGCAGTGACTGAAGTAAAAGCATGAACCATTTAGAAAATGCTAAAGGAAGGATTTCTTTGCAAGAGCCAAATTGGGAGACTGGATTAAATTTTGAAGGGGAGAGCAAACGTGACAGTCTTAAAAAAATATTGATAGTTCTGCAAACCAAACCCACACAGGTTTCAGAAAAGACCTGCATAGTGCCAAAAGCATATGTACATTTTAAGAGAGTCACATTTTAGACTCACAGAGTCACACTGGCTTGGAGGAAGCCCTGGAGGCTGCCCAGCCCAGCTTCCTGGCCAAAGCAGGGTCTTTGATGCATTGAGTTATAGAAAGGAATCAAGATTTATCAGATTTTTAGTTTATTCTACTGAGATTCCTAGAAGAATTAATAGCAATGTAAAATACAACTTGCTAAGAAATTGCATTATTCAACTTATTCAAAATCAAGGAAAGTTGGGAATTACTGATCTTTATTAGGCTGAAAAATAAATGGAGCAGCAGGGCTAGTTATTTAAACAAGGAATTTGCCTGGTAGTGTTGCAGACACTGTATGCTCCTCCACACCAGCACCCTGCCCTGTCTGAGATCCCACTGCCTGTAAAAAACACATAAAAGACATTTAAAAGCATAAGCAAATGCCCAGTGTCACTGTTGAGGCATCTGCATGACAGTCAGTTGGAGCAATTGCTTTCAGATGAACTGGTTGTCTTATCTAAGGGTAAGTCATAACATCATCAAGTTACTTTCATGTTCAAGATGATGAATCATTTGAAAGAGTGTCACAGATGGAAGTGAGCCTGGTCCATTGCCTATCAAATCCATTTTAGTATTCCAAGTGGGAAGGACTTACCATCACTTACATTATCCTTTAAACAATGATGTAGCTGAGGTCTCTACCAACTCAGCAGAAAAAAATAAGCAAACAAACAGTCAATCAACAACCAACACTCTAAAGAAAACTTACCTTGAAGGACTTTGGTAGCAGATAAATATCATATTCTGAATACCTGCCCAACCCCTTGCAAATTTTTATTATTTCAAATGTAATAAATTTACAGAAATTTAGAAAACCTAGAAATTGTATAACTGTTGGGGTTTATTTCTATTTTTCTTCATTTTAAACACTGTTTTGATATGGCATCTGCACAGATTTGTCTTACTGAAGTCCAAGAGCATATTGATCCATTTCTGCCTGACATAGGAATTCTTTTAATTCCTATGCTGAATGCAGACTAGGTAAAATTTTTGCAGTAGTAGAGAAAAAGCAACTATAGGGCTGATCATTTAAAAGACTAAATGTTTGTTCCTTTTCCTTCAGCATGAGCTGCTCTAGCCAAGAATATTAACCTGCGTAACAAAAGGGATGGCTGAAGGGGAAGTGCAAGATGAGGATTAACATCCTCCAGGCCTGAACCTAAAGTACTTTCTGCAGCCAAAGCTGCTATTGTTGCTAAAAAGGCTGCTGTGAGTTCAGGGACACTGGAACCTTTATCTATATTACTTTGTCTGTATCACTTGAAATTTAAGGGGAATAAATTACTGGATTTACAGTGTGAACAGAGTATCTTGTCATATGAGAACATCCAGAAAGTGTTCTCATATGCATCTTTGTGAAGGTTCATATTTCCTTAGCTGTTAAGGATTAAAGCGAGTATCCTCTGAAAGCTCTGCAGGTGTCTGGCTCTCCCCCAGCCAGATCACTGGACAGCTGTGCTGCCTGGAGGAGTGGGAAGGACTGGAGTGGTCAGCCTTGGTGCCAGTGGCCAGGCTTGCAGTGCCTGGGTCAGCTGAGCCACAGGAGACCTCAGAGCAAAGTGTCTCAGCTCACACAGCCCTTCATCTCCATGGGACAGTGCATCTTACCTCTTTCCTGAGCCTTTGCTCAGGCCCAGTTGCATCTTCATCGGTGTTGGTGAAGGGTTGAGCCAAGGACTGGCGGAAGACTTGTCTGGTGTAATTGTCCTGGTATGGGAGCAGGTGGGTGTTTGTGCCAAGGTGGCTGCCAGGGAGGGATCTGCTGGCACCCTGACTGTGATGCTGAACACTTCTGGGCTCCTCAAAGACATGTTGAAATGTGAAAAATGGTTACTCATGCAAATAATAGCTTACCTTCTGGTCAGAACATGCTGCCAGGCACAAATAGGCAAGCTAACACATGGACTTTTGTTTTCACCACCCCCTTGCACAAAATAAGCCCTTGAAGGCTCAGAGAATGTTTCCCACAAAGGCAGAGGGCAACAGGTTAGTGGCTTCCTTCCTTAATGGGACTGTGGGGCTCCCTTGGCTGTGTTGTGGCAAGGGGCAATGAGGAAGGAAGTGGATAACACACAAACGTCCTGCACGCACCCAAGGGCACGGGGCAGCAGTCAGAGGTTGTGAACTGGGAATATCTGGGTTGGGGAATAAAAGCCAGGTGGTACTGATCTCCAGGAACAGCCAGAGCTGCCCCCCAGGCTGCTGCTGGACCTGTGAGAATAGTGTGGGAGGTGAGGCCCTCCTGCATGCCTGGGGCAGAACTTGCTGTCCAGCTATCCAGCCATCCTGCCATTCTGCCATCCTACCATCCAGCCATCCTGCCACTCTGCTATCCTGCTGTCCTGACAGCCATCCATCCATCCATCCATCCATCCATCCATCCATCCATCCATCCATCCATCTATCCATCCATCCATCCAATCTGCCATCCATCCAGCCATCCAGCCATCCTGCCCTGCTGCTCTCAGCTGAGCCAAAGGGCCAGACTGTTCAGTGAGTGGCCAGTGTGTTGTGGATGAAAAAATCCCCAGCAGGAGACAGACAAAAAAATTTCAAAATGGAGATAATTAGTCAACAGATATTCTCCTCCCTCCCCAAACCCTTCAAGGAAACAGTTGTATCCGCACTGTTTTTCGCTCTATCTGTGGTTATATACCTATTTTCTGTCTTAAAAAGAAGTTGTGGTGTCAAATCAATGTATCATTTATTATCTTCTACACATGTTCAACCTTATTATTAAATGAGCAGGGAATCAAGTAACAGTCACTGGTTTTGGTAGGAAGCATGTATTTCCCAATATTATAGTTTGCTTTCTATTCTAAATAATACAGAAAACAGGAAAAACCACTGTGCCTACAAATATTGCAGTGAAAATTACAAATTAGGCATTATTTCAGTATCTAATTAGACTGAAGTCTGAAGGAAATGAGATAACATCTAGGTAATGTGAATTCAAAAATCCTCATCCACAATTGTGGTATGTCTTTTGCAAAAAATATACCATATTAATTACAGGATTACAAGCAAGGATGAGGAAGAAAAGAAAGTGGGTGGAAATGGCAAAAAATGAACAAAAGAAGGAAAAATAGTAAGCTGTGTTTAAACAGAGCCTTCCACTAGGCCACAAATTTGTGTGAGAGAGACTGAGAGCACTACACAATACACGAATTGTTGATCAATTCGTGTATCTCATGGCTCAAAGATGAAACACTGGAAACATGTGTGCTCTTCTCTGCCCTATTTAAATCACTTCAGGACAAATCCATCCCTGTTGTAAGTGGGTGTAACCCAGTGAAATGCAGTGGAGTTGCACCTGCTTACACTAAGGCGAAATTTGGCTCAGATTGGATCCAAATTAACTCAACATTTGGAAATAAAAACGAGAAGCTTGGCATAATTCTGCATTTCATCTGGAATCTCATAAAGCCTGAGATTAGTTTATCTAGTAGATTTACAACTCGAAAAATATTTTATTTTGCTATCAACTCAGTCCAAAACTCTCCCTTTCCCTGCTCCCTTCATCCTCCCTCCCTCGCCTCCCTGGGCAGGAGGATTGGTGCTGCCTTGGCCCCTGTTGTCCTGCTGCAGCTGGTGGAGAGCCCAGCTAATAACAGCACATCCTTTTTGATCTCCCAAGTGCTCCACAGGAGATTGTTCCTGTTGGTAAGGCTGGCCCTGCTGCACTCATCTGCCAGCTTCTCCTCAGACTGTGAGGATGTGAGTGCCTGAGGATGAGGGACGCTTCCTGCACCGGCACTGCCAAGGACTGGGACAGCAACGTCTGGCATCCCTGAGAAGGAGGAAGTCTGGTTTCCTCCCTTAATTGCTAAAGAACTGGTACAGAGGCTTGTGTGGGGAGGAAAGTAATTTTTTTTTCTATCTTAGTCCATCTATGAGTTTTTAGGAGTCATAAGGGACAAGTAATTAAGCTTGGAAACTTGTAAGCATTTAAAGGGATGTCTTTCAAAGAAATGCAAGCACACGGAAATGTCAAAGATCCTCCACACGAAACCCACCCGTTCAGAAAAAGCCTGAGTAAATAGATAGCCTGTGCAATGTGTTGGGAAAGTCAACAAACCCAGGGTTTCTCACAGGAAGGGGGAAGTGAATTCCTAAATCAAGGATTCTCTCCTGAGGAGACCAAGCCCACAGCTCTGAGAAGTGCAGAGTTACAGCCTCTTAATGCAGTTTCTTGCTTAGCCCTCCAGAAAGAATACTCCAAAAAAGCACCCTGGAGCCTTAGAGAATCTGGCTGAACAGAGCAGAGGAGCTTGTGTTATGCTTGGAAAAGAGTGGCAAGATGGATTAGTATTTGCATTACACGTTTGTTATGTTTGAGCATTGCTATATGTGCACAGAGAGGTGCATGATACCCCAGCCTTTCAGGGACAGCCACATGAGCACATTGTCAGGATGCAGGAAGGTCTGTGAAACCACTGGAAACACTTGCAGGTTTGGTAGGTGGTAGGAAACACTGCCTGGGGAAGAGGAAAAAACATATGGCTCAGCTGGGAAGGTAGTGGTTTCTCTTGGATTAAGTTCTTGCAGAATCACAGAATGGTGGAGGTTGGAAGCACCCAAGGGTTTAGGGTGGGGTTCATTTTCTTCATAGTAACTAACAGGGACAGCAGTTTGGATTTGTGCTGGAAAATGGCATTGATAATTCAGGGACGTTTCTGTTATTGCTGAGCAGCATTTACACAGCCTCAGGGCCTTTTCTCCTCCTCACCCCATCCCACCAGTGAGGAGACTGGGGGTGCACAAGAAGCTGGGAGGGGACGCAGCCTGGACAGGTGACCCCAGCTGACCACACAGGCATCACAGACTGTATGGTGTCGTGCTTAACTTACTGAGCTGGGGGGAAAGCTGACCAGGGGCAGCTGTTCAGAGGCTGGCTGGTCAGTTGGTTGGTAGTGAGCAGTTGTTTTTTAATTTGCATGACTCATATTTTTTGTGGTTTATTTTGCTCTCACTCTTTTAATTTTTTTAGATTTATCTTCCTTTTCATTATATGATTGGTACTATTGTTATATTATTATTAGTAGTAATAATATTATGGTTAAGTCTCTCACTCTTTTAATTTTTTTAGATTTATCTTCCTTTTCATTATATGATTGGTACTATTGTTGTTGTTATATTATTATTAGTAGTAGTAATAGTATTATGTTATGCTGGTTTTATCTCAACCCACAAGTTCTCTCACTTTTACCCCTGCAGTTCTCCTCCCACTTGCCCTGATGGGTGGAAAGTGAGTGAGCACCTGTGTGGTGCTTAATTGCTGGTTGGGGCTAAACCACAACAGCACCTTTGGAAGTCACCTGGTCCAATCCCTCAGCTCAAGCAGGGATCAGCATCTACCTACAAGTATCTACCCCAAATTTTTGCCCTAACTAATTTGAGTTAGTCAAATTACCTACCTTGTCTTTGTTGCATGCTGCTTTTGTCACAGTATGTTTTTTTACAAAGACTGCTTTATTAAGCCTTTTTTATCAAGCAGAAGACAGGAGCTTGTTGATAATGTTGTCCCTGTCAGGATAAGACTGAACACATTATTTGTACAGTAGTGAAGCTTGGCTTTTCTGAAGGAAGTTGTCAACAGCTGCCATGAAAGCTGCTTAAAAGAAACCGCTATTTGCCTATAAAAAATTTGTCAGCAACAAAGAACTTACTTTAAAACCACAAATAGCAATCAGCTCACCTTCCAGTTGCTTCTAGAGTTTTCCAATTTAAAGCGCACTGGATTATTTCCTAGCAGCATGCAAATAGCAGAGTTTGAATCAGCAATGAGCTAAAGTAGAGCACATAGAAACAGAGGATCACACCACCCAGAGCAGGGTAGTGAGAACCAAGAAACCTTTTACTGAAGCAGATGTAAATTCTTGTTTCATGAAAATAAGTGGGAATTTTGCCATTTACTTCAAACCGCTGTGCTCCGATCCATTAGAATTTGAATCTAAACAAAAAAACACAGCACTGATATTTTGGACACTGAGGAGAACAAGATAAATTAGTCGTCAGCAGAAGTGAGATATTACATATTTTTTGGCTCTGTTTGGGATCTTCTGGAGCCGAGAATTTTGATAAGGATGCTTACAGTTATATTTTACTTTTTTCAGGAAACAAGTTAGTTTTTCATTTTTCCTTCAAATGTTCAGAAGTGATTTTTACACTCAGTAACTCCACAGTAAGAAGGATGAAAAGTCAAGTCCATTGTGGTGTACCTTGGATGGAAGATTAGCAAGGATCAGCAAAAAATTTTGGAGAACATATCAGATTGTTTATTCTATGATAATTCATAACTGGAAGCTAACTCCTGCCATGAAGAAATCAAGTACTTCTCCTCATTATAAATGATTTCTAGTATCTCTGAATTTTCTCCCTGTACATGGACTGGTGGCAAGATTCAACTGGTGCAACTTATAACAGCAACGAATTGTGTAACACTCTGTAACTGGTATGTAAAATGCAGAAATGGATTTGTTCATCTTGGCTTCTGATGACACTTATGTCAGTCATATCATCTAACTTGAGGTTGGGTTCTCTTGGTTTTTATATTTCAACAAAATGGTAAATAGAACCTTCAAGTTTCAGCTGTCACAGGAGCCCAGGTTCCATTGGAACCACTTATTTTCAAGTCTGGAATTGACCCAGAAAGTGGGAATATTTTGTCTTTCCTGCAGATATCTGTGTGACAAGTCTATCAATGTGTACAGTTGCTTGTGATTCCACATGCTTGTAAAAATGAGCAATCCTCACAGCTGCCTGTGGTAGTTACTTGCTTTGTTTTGACTAGCTCCATTACTTATTTTCTTTTGTCTCCCATTCAAAGAAAAATAAAATTGCTGATAAACAATACTAAAGGAAGTGTTCAGAGTTGTGCATTAAAGAAGCGGGAAGGGAGGGGGAAATAACAGAGGGTAATTTTGTCATATATCTTTGACCTGAAGCAATAATAAATGTAGAGTCTGTATAATCATGCGTGATGTTTTTATATACGTATCATATTTTAGATTGGTTTAGGAGAGAAACACATAAAATTGATTGACTGGTGATGTGGCAGTAATTATGCAAATAGAGTAGCTCGACCATAAAACACTTTAGAGAGGAGAAGGTAGTTCAATAACAAGTAAGCATAAAAAAATGTTGTTATTGCATCTATCCTAATGCCCTGACATCTCTCCTGCCAAAGCATGAAAGGAATGGATGTTGTGTAACAAAATTAAAACTTTATAAATTGCCAGATGAAGGTCATAAATAACTTTTCCTTATAAAAAACATGTCCTTAATTGTTGACTGTGACTTTCTTACAATTTTGTTCAGTCTTGGGCAAAGTTCAGTTTTATGAGACCAGCCTTGTGCAGCAAACACACCTTTGCTCTGCTGCTTTACTGCACCATTAATGGTTCGTTTGCCTTTGGGGGCAGGGGAAGGTAAAGGCTGCTGCTGTTCCAGCCTTTCCATGATGCTGCTCACATGAGAAATGTGAGGTAATAGTTCACTGAGTCATTCTGTGGAGTATTCTCAGTTGCTTAGGATAAGTAATAAGTAATGGCAGAGTATTCCCTCACTGCCCACTCCCCAGTCCCTGTATTCTTGCAGCTGCATGATCGTTGTGCACAAATCATGATCCACTTTGGTGGATGCTTGAGAAGGGCAAAAGATAAAGAAATATATATATTATACATTATGAACTGTCCTTGAGTGGAAACTCAAAGGAGTGGAAAAGCACCCATCTGAGCACAGATTTGGCCTTAATTTGACCTAGATTTGAGATGTGAGTGAAGAACCCTCCAATACCTGGGAAACTGGAGATATCTGCCGGGAGGCAGCCATGCATTAATTTTAGCAAAGCAGAAACTTCCTGTGAGGACAGACTGGTGAGCAGCAAGCCAAAAAGGAAACGCACAACAGAGAGAGCCGAGACCATCTCCCAAAACGTACTTCTTCCCAACCAGACACACCAGGAGACACATTGGAATCCTTGAGAAATCCTCTTTTTCCAGCTGGCCCTGAGTCCAGGCATAGGTTGAACATGCTCCTTATGAGCTGTGGTGTGCCCTTGGCCAGCTGCTCTCCTCAGCAGCAAGTCCTGTGCCTTTGGGCAGGTTCAGGGTGGTGTAGGGCAGTCTCATTGTGCTTGTGCTTTTGGCTTGATGATTTTGGATGTCACTGAGACCTGCTGTGCACAAACAGCCCAGTTCTTCAGCACAGGCTTCCTTATGGATTAAACCACTTCAGTCCATTTTCTCACAACTAGCTCTCCCAAGATGAACACAGCCTTTGATGGCAAAACACTGCATGTGGGCAACCACTCTCCTCCCAAAGAGCAATCAGCAGTGTCAGCTTGATGTGGACCACATGCTCTTGGAGGATCCTGGTTTTGAGACATTAAAGACAGTCATCTATCGGAAGTGACTTGAGAGGGATCAGCTGTCCACAGCATCTTCAAAAGATGGCTTAGAAACCATCAAATAAAGCAAATAGGATCGGGGTTCATAACAAGCCAAAGGGAGTGTTGGTTCATGCAGCAACCTGTGACTCAGGAAGGAACAGGACAAGCTCTGGACAAGAGATCCATTGCAAGCTACTAGATAAACAAACTGTGATGTCTAAGAAAGTCCAAAACATTCTGAGCTGAAAATGGTCAGTGTGCAAGGGACTTTAAAGAAAATATAAGTATGTGTCCTGTTCTCACGTTTCCCAAGCAAGTAGCCAGTTTTTTGTAAACAGTTTTATAAAGAGAATAGTGGGCTAGAAGGGTATTCTGTTTTAACCAGTATGTTTGCACAGATGTTTTCCCTACAACTAAACTGCTAAATGCTTTTTCTGCCATCCAGGTAGGACATAATAAATATATAAATAAGTGGGATTAAATCTTGAACTTTTGACTTGCTCAAGTAGAAAATCACTCCTACCCCCATTACTTCACAACTAAATACAGAGTCTAGTTGAAACCAAGACTGAAAATGCAAAGATGAGGAACCTCAGCTGCCTGCAGTGCTGTTTTAAGGCAAGACCAAAATCATTATAAAGATGGTCATGATCATATAGTCCAATAGTCAACATGAAACCAATAGGTGTTCTTTCTCCCACAAGTAGAAACAGTGATTTGCATACTGTAGAATAAGACTGACAGGTCACCAAGCAGCAAACATCATGTCATGACATGTCAAGATCTATCCATTCTGGGGAACCAGGAGCTCTGGCCCTGCTCAGTTTTCATGGTGACTGCCCATATATTTTTTTACCCAATTTGTTTACCATGCAGGTTTCTTGTCAGGCATGAAGTCACACAGACAGATAGACAATGGTAACAACTATCTTGGCTTCAAAAAAGACAGTAGCTCAGAGTTACCAGGTGAGATGAACAGACTTGGTAAAGCTATGTTTTATTGTTGTCATTTGCATTTAGTCCAGTCTCCAGCTGGACTAACACAGAATTAGCTTTGGAAAGAGATGATTATTTTCTAACACCAGCAGCTGGTGTAGCCAGGAGATAGTCCTTCAACAGAGGACCCGTCAGACACTTAAGAAAAGGCAACATTTCAGCCCATGTCCTGCAGCTAGTCCAAACACAGAAGCATAATTCCTGATGGAGTCATTTAGCACTTAAAGGTAACTATTAGGCAAGTGAGAAAAAAAAAATGTCCATCTCTGATTTAAAAGCAATATTTGAACCTGGCACAGCAGAAACAATAGGCTCTTTCCCAGGTGGAGATCAGGTATGTTTATTTTACTGAAATATATGGGTTTGTGACAATCAAAAGCAGATGTTCATTAACAGGCAGGACATAGGTAGGTTTCTAAGGCATAAAGCACGAGGAGGGCAAAGAGGCAAAACATTCAATCTCCTGCCTTGCACCTGAATCTACCCAGCCTCTTAAATCAGTTTTCAACAATGCTTTTTGATTTTCATGTTTTTAAGTACCAGCTATGCAGATGCTGTTCCTGCTGGCCTTGCAATACAAGAACTTTGGAGATCATTTTGATTCCTGTTTTAGAGTCTTTTCAATTTTCTTGCCTTTAACATGACTTGGGGTCCAGAACTAGATTTGAATTCTGATGGCTGAAGGTGTGCAGACCTGAGAGAACTTCTTTCATAAACAGACTGCAACCTTCAGTCTGGAGCTGAGCTCCTTCAGAGCCTTCATGTGCTCAGATCCCATGTTTGGTGCAGAGGGATGCCTGTGGATGTGTTACTCCTTATATAGCTCTTTTATGTCTCCTAACAGTTTGGAACTCCCTGACTGGAGGTGAGAGATATTGCACTAGACCAGTGCAACCTTATTTCCAGCAGGAACTGTCAGCAGAATCAGTGCAAGGTCAGCCACTCCACTTGTTCCTTTCAGGAAACTACTCCTCCTACAGATACCCTTACACTAAACAAACCCCCTCAAATACATGTGCTGCAGCATTCCTCCATACTCTGGCGTCATGAAGACTGGCAAAAATGCCATGGCAGCAAATGTTAGCAGATTTCCAGACCAAATCAAGCCCCATTTTCCCTTGTACAAGGACAACTCCAAGGTAACTAGCCAGTTGGCTGCATTTCTATTTCCAAACAGTGCAGCAGAGTATCAGCAAAAAGAAAGTCCCAGGAATGTTTCTGCCAGGGAAATTGAGTGATGGAACTGGTAACTGGATGCAACACACTGGCAAAAGAATTATTTTTATCAACTGCCCCGAGCATGCCTATAAGATCACATTTTTAAATTTTTGTCTACAAGTGTGTCTGAATCTCAGTTCCAAACCAAACTGAGGTCTGCATGCTGCAGATCAGTCACTTGAGTGCCTTAAATCTTTCTTTAAAAAAGACAAAAGAAAAATGGTCAATTTAGAATCATGGGATTCCCCAGATGGCACTCTGCATCCATTTTCCTTCATCAAAAAGCCTGAGACACCCCTGCCCTCCACCCATGTGGTTCCCAATCCCAGAACACATATGGTCTCAGCCCGGGAGGGTTGGTTGCCTGCTGAACTATGTGGTCTATGAGTTATCTTCAGTGGAAATGCTCATGAGCCCACTCTGAAAAACAGCTCTGAAGGGGAAGGGACCCAGTTCCTCAGCTGCTGCATTTCAGGGATAATGGTCACCGTAGCAGAATCATAGCTCCAACTCCTCCACAAACCTTCCAGCTACGCAATCATACAACGTGATACCACTAATATAAGGGTAATAATATTGGCTATCTGGAGCAATAATGACTAATTAGAGGTCCAAGGCTGAGTCCTGGTTCTCAACAGCAGAGGCTCCTGGGTTCCTGATACCCGGAGAAGGAGGTGGCAGAAAGAAGCTGGAGGAAGGCTAGGGAAGAACTCCAGGGACCCCAGTGGGCCAAAGGGCTCCTTGATGTCCCCCCACGCGTGGGTAGAGAAGAGTTTTGGCAAGGTCAGAGAACAATGGGCATGTAGGTTCCACTGCTGGCACAGACCTTGAAGCTATGTGAGTGGTAAATAGGTCTATCAGCCCCATCCACAGCAGGGGCAGGAGCTGCAGTCGGAGCCAGAGAGTGGTCTCTGCATCCCCAGCTCTACTCTGCTTCCATTGCCTGATCCCTGTGCTGCAGTCCATGGGACAGGGCTAAGTTAAAGCAGGTATTTGACACCACAGACCTTATTTCACTGTGTTATGAAAAGTCACATAGGGCAGTCCTTTTTTCCTAGGCTCAGCATTCAGAGCAAACACACTGCTGTAATCTTTAGCAAATACATTTTTGCTTGCACAATAAATCTGTTCAGAAATCACACATTTCCATTCAAACTAGTCACTAAAGAGTCACGTGTTGGGGCCTATCTCTGCTTTGTGCTGACACTGCATGGGCAGAGAATCATGATCCTTCATGAAAACATATCCCCAGTCTTGAGGCAGGGCTTGGCTCGGGGTCACATAAGACTCATCCACATTTCATATCATGTTTCCTCTTCTTTCTTCACCAACCAGTCTTGAAATATGTCACTTCCGTGCCAGCAGACAAACACAAACCACAAATGCATGCCAAGTGGCTGTACCTATGCTGGGAAATGAAATGAGCCAGGGAACAGTTAAAGGAGGAGCACTGCAAAGCACATCCTCTGTCCCTCTGGCTGAGCTCTCACTCTCTAGAGCAGGAGGGCAACAATCCAAACCAGGACCATTCCCTGGCCCAGCTGCTTTTCCCTAGCCAGGGGCAACAGCTGGGAAAATGCTAGGTGATCCCAACCAAAACCATGCCATGCCATGCAGGCACTAGCAGGAGCTGTCACATACCACTGCCTGTGTCCTGGCACTGGTGAGATACTGCCAGAGTCCCCAGCTGGGACATTACCCAGAATCTGGAAGATACTCAGTAAATGTCTTGTCTGTGAATGCCTTCTGTGAGATTTTTAGGAAAACCACAGAGGCTTTCTAAATCCTTGTGAATCCATAAAATGGGGAAAACAAACCCCACTGTATGTCTGGGCTGTGGAGGGAGGACAGAGCGTTTTCCAGCTCAAAAGTAATAGGAAAACATGACAGGACCCTGACTGGACAAGTGGGCTTATCCCATTGTGCTTGGTAATTTTCATTGGAACAGAGAGCAAACTCATTGAAGTGAGTAATTGATAATCAGAACGGAACTTTGGCCATTGCTTTAAATTACAAATGAAGCCAGTCATCTGCACTTGAAATAGGTATCTTTAAGATAAACAGGAATATATAACTTTGAAATATAAAAATATTTTGCCATATTCTGAAATAAAGTGTTTAGCATTTTGTTTCTTACCGGTATATATCTTTTTTCTTCTTTAATTTGTGACAGTGAAAGATGATTATCCATTCTATTTTTATGACCTACTTATTGCTGCTATCAGGAATGATATCAGTAAATGAACTTCAGTAAAGACAGACTGAAGTTTCTTATACTGAAGGATCTAATAAATGGGGTGGAAAAAAATCAAGAAGTTGTTTTATTCAGTGCTGTGGATTTAAAGATTTTTGAATTCTCAACTCTGATTCTTCTAACTGTCCAGAAATATATGGTGACAGACCTGTAGCTGGGAAGAAACAAACCAAAATACATGGGATGAAACAGAAGCATAGAGGGAGAAAAAGAGGGAAGGAGAGGAAAAAAGAAGGAGGGAAAGTAGGCGAGAAGAGGAACCCACACGTGGGCTGATGCTCTCTCAGGTACTCAGGCGCCCACCTTCCTCTACAGCATTTACAAGCCAGCAGCTCAGCTGGATGCAAAGCACCCCTGATTTTCAGACTTCAGTGCTGGACATCCTCCAAATTTTGCAGCCCATGTGTAGAGCTACTTAGAGATATGTATTAGGAATGCATGGTTTAGCTACAGTTCTTCCACCTACCTGGCCTTCCCCTTACAGATTAGATGTCCATTTAGAACCTGAAAGGAATATACCACCAAGGGCTGTATTTCCACCTTCAGCAAAGCTCTAAGTGCAAGGGATGTGTTGTGGAAAGATCTTATTTTCTGATGGGCTCCCCAGCCCCATCAGGGCTTTGCCTCTGACTAACATAAATTAGATATGTGTAGGCTGTCCTTTGAAACTTGTGCACAAGACTGTTTTGTGACAAAGCTTCTGAGCAGCACTGAGACTTTTGCAAAGGCTGGTGTATGAAAGACTTCCAAATTCATATACTTCCTGGGTGTGGGAAACCATAAATGCATCCTCTGCTGCCATGTGTGTTCACAAAGCTGCAAGAAGAGGGAGAATGAATGCTTGACTCCAGGTGAGAGTCAGCTGCAAAATATCTGTTTTTCCGTGTGGAAGGGTTGGCTGAAGAGACGGTTAAAGAGCAGTATTCCATGACGTCAGTGGTGTTTATGATGTGGCCTTTAATTACCCTTACCAGTAAATCAGTGTGTGCACTTTAGTACCACAAAGTAGGGCATACTTCAAGGGAAATAATAGCTCTGCTGATTAGCTAATGAATATGCTATCAGAGAACTCAAGGAGCCTGTCCAGTATTGCTCACTTTAAATAATAATGCTAATTAAAAACATACTGCATGCCTCAAATCCACTGCTTAACTTTTCAAACAATGAAATTCTCACAATCATTCTTTAAATTATCTGTATTTATTGATGGAAGGATGCTGTCCTCTTCTCTGGCTGCATGTTTAATTCATAGAAGCAGAACAGTACACACAGAACAGAGGAGTGAATCTAATCTTATCTATGGCTGGAAAATGAACCTCCCTTCTCCCTAGGGCTGGGGAAGCCCTCTCCAGATGCACACTGTCCAAGCCTGCTGGCTGAGACACAGCCTCACTGCTCACGTGTCAGGGGCCACCCTACACTGAGGGTGACACCCCAGAGAAGCAGTGTTGGTGGCTTCTCCTTTCCCCCACTCACCTCCTGATGAAGCTGAAGACAGCGTGGCTAATGAGCTTAGGTGATTAAGAGAGCTCAGATATCACTGCTGACTCTCATCAGTGCTTCTACCTTGTCTGCCTACAGAGCTAAGACCCCTCTCTGCTTAGAGGGGTTTTACCTAAATGATCCATTTAATCTGGGCTACATTTCCTCTACACATCCCCAAACTCATGAGGAGCTTATGGGCCAGGATATGCCCTTCTAGAGGGCTCTCTTTAGGGGGCAGTTGTCTTCAGGACAGCCACAATGCCTGTGGGTGTCTATAAACATTCTCTGATGCAAGCAGGGCAACAACAGATTATGCCAAAATTACTGGAAAACACAGTTTGGAAAATCATACATTTCCCTCAGCTCCAATAAGAAGTTTGCTATCAGAAAATCTACAATAGAAGCTATAATAAAAAATTCATTTTCTCAACCAAAGAGGCTCTGCAAAATGCTTGTATTCCTGTCAAAGAAGCCTGGCTGTAATGAATTTTTTTTAAACTAGATACTTTCAACTCATTAATTTAGAACAGCAATTTAAATATCTTCCAAAGCTTCTGTTGAAAGGACTTGATCTTCTGATCACACTACAGCTTCTGGTTCATCCTGCTTTTCTTTTGTGCTGCAACTGTCCTTAATGCTGAGTCTTCTCCCTGCAAAGGTATATTCCCACTGCCTTCCATTTCCATGCCTTCTATCAGTAGAGCTCCACCTGATCCTTACTACCTCATTTCCCTCCCACCCACCCATGCTGATTAGGTAGCACACACATTTCTTTTTAACCACAGGGAGTATCTGGTCTCCTTTCAACAGGACAATTTTTGCTCAAAACTGATTTTCTGGGCCTGAAGTGCAAGCTGTCTCAGAAGCAGACGTACAGCTGGGAGGGATATGGAAGATCTCAGTGTAAATCTGTGGGAATAGAGAGGCAAGGGTAAGATTTCTCAGAATTGTGTATGACTGAAGGCTCAGGGTTAACAGGTCACTCCCACAGGTTTCCCCATCAGTGGAGCACAGTGAAACACAAGGGAAGCATCCTGGCCACCTCTGAGGTTGCCTAACAGGAGCAAGAAAAGTAGAGTGTACACCAATATCACAGTGTCTCTGCCCATAACTGCTGTGAAATATGAGTTTCCTTCAGCTTTTCTCTGAGTTTTTGTATGTGGCTCATTTCAGAAGTGCTAATCCTTTGCTTTAGATAAGGAACTGCTTTGCAGTGTGACAGATTTGATCCCGTTGCCCAATGCTGGAGCAAGGGCTCCAGTTTGTATCCCCAGCTGCCTGCACAAGGATGAGGACTGGTTTATACTGGTTTATAAGGGGGACAGCACACAGTTGTCAGTGCCTCTCCATGTCTTCCCTGATGAGCTCTGATACAGAGAAATTTTAGCATCATCTTGTTTACCAAGCCCAAATCTGCTGGAATCTGTGTTTGAAGTTTCTTACTTTTGCTGAAACTTAGAAAGACAAGCTGTTTCCCCTGAATTTCCTGCTTACACAAAGCTTTCATTTAGTCCCAGAAACTTTATCACTACCCAGAGCAAAGCAAAAGACTGGATAACAAAGTGAGAGCTCTAACTTTAATGATCACTGGCCTCCTTCCACCTAGAGCACATTTAATCCTTTTAAATTCTTTTTTGAGAAGTTGTCTTTTAATTTTCTGAGAGTCTCTGTAGTATACAGAGTAAAATTTTTCTATGCCTATTCTGAGTTTAGCCACATTTTTTAATACCTTGAAGGTATCACTTGGTTCTTGCAATAAGAATAAACATTTTATTAGTCAAACTTCGAGCAATGTTTTTTTTTCCCTTTGGTTAAAATAATAATACTATTTTTCAGCCTCTAGGCTCTTGCCTTGATCTGGAAAGAAAAAAAAAAAGACATGTCAAAGTTACAGGAAACTACAGAACATTACCTTATCATGAGGAAGGGAGTATTGCTTCTTTAGGACCCTGTTTCAGGCTGAAAGGTTTCTAATAGTTCAAAATAAAATCGCATCAAATTAATCTTGTGACATACTTCATTAGCTGTGAGAAGAACAGAGGGTATGCCTTATATCTTGTCCAAGTCACGGAAAGACCCAGGCACAGCGTGCGCAACTGGGACAGGTGGGTCTCCCCAGACCTCACAGGCACCACTTGTCACCTCTGTCACTGATCTACAGGGGGCTCATCATCCCCACTGTTCCATTGTCAATGACCTTCTATTCAGGTAAAATGGAATAATTACAGGCAAGTGTGGATTGTGATAGAAAAAAGGCATAGAGCAAAATTTTGAGAAAATGAAGAATGAAGACACTGCGCGCACACACACACACACACACATACACAGAAGATGAGGATCCATAGCTTGCTAGAGGTCCTTGCAGGTTCTTGGTCCTGATGCCCCTCGAGTCACTGTGAGCAGAGGCTGCCTACCAGCAGCTCCTCATGATGCTGCAGCTGAGGCAGGGCAGATCTCCCCTCCACCAGGCCTCCTTGCTTCTCCCCTCCCCAGAGCCCTGGCCAAACACACACATCTCTGTGCCAGGAAGGATGCTCCTGGGAGGCACATCTGCCAAGCTTGTGCAAAACCCCTTCAGAGTGGGAACTCACCAGGGTCTACCTGGGTGGTTTGGGCTCCTCTCTACTGCAAAGGGATCAGATACGTGACCAGCCAAACAGACAAAGCTCATCCCCTCCCTCTCGTGCCACAAGACTGGGTCCTCCGTAAGCAAGGCACAAAAAGCAGCACTATTTTAAGTGTTATTTATTCCCATGAGAAGAACAAGTAGAATTTGAGTTCCAGTTAAGGTTCAATGCACTAACTAAACCTCCCATTGCACTCTTTTATTTTTTTCAATTGCCACATTTGTGAGGTGACCCACACACCTTTGTTCCTTCTTCAGGCTCTGATCTTCACAGCATTGAAATGTCACAGACTAAAGACTAAAGACTGCCATTTTCAGAGAAGGTTTCCTTCCTGCTTCTCCAAGAGCAGGGGCTGGTCAGCAGCCCCTGTGTCTGTGCTGTGCTGTAAGAGGGGACAAATTTTCAAGTCTTGTTTGTTCAACTCTGAAATTTTTCTTCTATGGGACTCAGGATGTATTTAGGAAACAGTAAAGATGCAGGACAGTTTTGGAGAGGAAGTAGGATGTTTTAGATATGCAAAAAAATAATTACTTATGCTGAAACTGGGTCAAAACACCACAGTGTTTACCACGGCTCTCAGGAAGAGTGCCATGGGTTTTTTAATAACAACAAAAATTCAAGATCTCAGCATTGGGTCTCATCCCAAAAAGCAATATGGTTTCAGACCAAATGGAAACTAATCCAGCCTATAAATCATGATGCAGTAAATGCAACATGCTCAGTCCTGAACCCAGTCACTTTTGGTCAGCTAAGGCTGATCTTCCAGACAGCTTTGTTGCAAAGGCAACAAGAAATTGAGCACTAGTCTTCTTGATACCACCTGCCTTCCCTTCCCTTCCCTTCCCTTCCCTTTTTCCCTTGCCATTGCTCCCATCACTAATTATGTTCATTGTTTCAGCTGAGTTATATTATTTTTTTAATTAATCCAGCTTCACCTTCTAGCCACTAGATTCTTTCTCTGCAAGGTCAAAAGCCTCTTAGCACCTATCATTTCTCTCCATGAGGGAATTTACTACACCCGTCACGTTTTAGTCTTCCTTTAGATACTCTAAGCTAACTGGTCTTGAAATTTATCAAGACCAGATATTTTCCTCAGTTCATAAATCCTTTTAGTGATTCTTTTCCCTACCTTTGCCAATTTTTAAACACCCTTTTCAAATGTGGATGCCAGGTCTGGATGTAGCATTCCAAAGTAAAATTGCGTCCTTACTCCTACTCACTATTTTCCTGGTTATTTGTTCAAGGAGTACATAAGCACTTTTGGCTACAACATTGGCAACTCTTGTTTGATTGCACGTCCACCTAGGCATCTAAATTTACAGATCAAAGGTTGGACTTGATGATCCTGAAGGCCTTTTCCAACCTAAATGATTCTGTGATTCTGTGAAATTCTACTCCCCTCTCCTAGATATACCAACTTCCATCAGATAGCTTTGAGGAAATATTAAGAAGTGTTTCCAAAACATGTTACAAATATGTAGTGGAGGCCTCAAGCCTTTTGCAACATATGGAGCAGAAGGCACATGAAAATGCTCCTCAAGCCTTCAGTTTCCTTCTCACTGGCCCACTGCAACAACCCTTGCCCTATATTTAATACTGAATTCAGTGTATTTGACAAAACCCTGGAATGTCCAGTGTATACAGACTTAGAAACTGGAGGATCTGTGAGGAATGAAGTTCGTGACAGATGGATAAAGGAAGATCTGGAGCTGTGATTACACAGAAAGAATTGAAGTCCATTTTGAGTTTCTGCAGCCTGTGCTCAACTAAGGCTCTCAATAGCAAGGACAGTATGTCACTCCTAAAATCCCTTTTTCTCTCAGAAAGGAGCAGAATTTATATTATTTTTGTGTAGGAACAGACACTAAATCACCTGAGTTCTATATGGCAAATGTTACAGAGCTGATGGATGGCTTTGTCTAGCTCTACAGCAGCAAAACAAAAATCAGCTACTTTGGCTCCTCACTTCACACCCAGATTTTTGCCCTCTGATCATTCACAGGAAACAAAACCCAACTGCAGTTCTGGAAAGAGCCAGACACCCTTTACTCCCTTTGGGCAGCCTGTCCAAGGCTGGTTCTCTTTGCCTGGGGTGGTTCTCCAGAGCACCAAGCCAAGCCTGGCAGCTGCACCCACTCATACCACACCAGCACACACCCTCACTGCCTTGCTGAAAACACCACTCTGAGCTACAGTAGGGACCTCGTCTTATTTCAAGAACTTTGAACAGAAGAAAATATTATTCTGGATGAGGGTGTCAGGAATACTACTAAAACAGGACCTAGGGAAGATTGGAGGCCAGGGTAAACACACATGGACGGGAGCAGTCTGATCTTGAGGGGCTACTCAAGCAAATTTGAGCCTTCTAATATTGCTTGAGTGGGGACTCTGAAGCAGATGCCCTGGGACATTTGGTATTTAAATTTTACTCTTTCCAGAGAAAAGGTGCTAACAACAAAAGTGGCCATATGCCTTTTCCCTCCACCTCCAAAAGTCAACTCTCAAGCTTCATTCTGGCACTAAAAAGATGCTCTGGGGTCCACCTAGCTTGTTCAGCTTCACTAGTAACCAAAACTCATGGTCAAGCTCTTTGCTCTTTTGCAGCCCAGCCCAGGGCTGTCACTGCAGAGAAATGGTGATAAGTGAGGAAAGCTTTTGGCCAGGCCATCCAGCAGTGATATACCGGCAATATAAGAGCCAGAGCAAAGTCCAGCTCACACACTCAGAGTTGTGCTGGCTCAGCAGGACTAAAATATAAAATAATTCTTTAAAAAAAAAAAAAAAGCTTTATTTTGTCTAGGAGTAGCAGCTCCAGCAATCAGTACATTTGGAAAGCAGATTTGGTAAGCATGGAAGTGTGTTCTCGCAGCCTTTTTGTATGTAAAATCATAACACAGAACCTGGCTTTAAGGTCCTCAGCACCTTTTCACTAAGCCAACATAGTGCTGCACCCCCTTTGACTCTTACAGAGGGTTGAAAACCTGACAGTTGTGCTTCTGGTCCAAGGAGGCAAAGCATTCCTTTCTTGATTTTTTTTTTTTTTTGCTGATAAGAATTAATTGGAAACACCTTCCCTCTGAAATACTGGGGGTTTCTAGCGGATTTTAGTCTCCTGATATCACCCAAAAGAGCATTTTCATCCTCTAATCCAAGAGGAAGGTTTTCACATAGGGCATCTTTATATACCCCCTGCAGGACTTACTGTCTGCAGGAACCACCCTAAGGTAGACCCTGGGCTAAGGTGGTGCTGAGAAGGGAGCAGGGCCTCCTAGGAGCCCTCTGAAACAGGAGCCACAAGGTTCCAAGGCAACGTGGCGTCCACAGGCCACCAGCAAGAGCATCAGCAACCAGATAACATTTCCTGCTGGGTCAGCAGCCTGAAACTGGAACACGCTGGTCTAAACCTCCTGTTCTATGGTAACTCCAAGCAATGCAGCTCTGACACGCCCAGCAGGTATGTATTATGTGCTAAGCTTTTCAGAAATGGCACACTGAACATCACCCCAGCACGAAAAATGGAAAAGAAAAATAGAAACAAGAAAGGTTGCTGACCCTAGCTAAGGTTGAACACTGCAACACCAGTTAGCAATAGCTTTTTCATCCATTTAGATGCCGACACTTGTAAATCACAAGTGGCATTTTAGCCAGTAGATGCTTCAAGAGGAAAGATATCCACCTTCTTGTCCACACCTTTAGTTTTTCAAGCCTGGTGTTTCTCTGCATGGCTCAATTTGCACTCAGATAGGTATTTGTTTCTGTAAATCACCAGATCCAAACCCACATGGCCCCAGGGCTAGCAGGGCTGGGGTATCTGGCTACATTAACCCACAGGTACCCAGGATGTGAGGTGGCCCAGCAGTGAACATGGCATGACAATGCTGTCAGGAAGGGTAAGTGATCCCCACTCCTGGCTGGCCACAGGAGTCCAAACCCCAGGAAAGGCTGAGCCTGATCAGTTTTTGCTAGGATCAGTTTTCCTCCTGAGGCTGGGCTGCTGCATTCATCCCACGGTCCTCACAAACACCTAGGTGTAAGGAGGCAGCCCCAGCTGTCAAGTTTGGAAAACCAAGAGGCAGATTCTCAGCTGGTGCAAGTCAGCATAGCTTCACTTCAGGCCAAGGAGCTTCCCCAGTTAGCCCCAAAAGAAGGTCTGGCCAAGAAAGACAAAGGAACACACTGCAGCCACTCCATGGGTATGGAGGTTGGGCATTCCCAGTCCAACAGCACTGCTGCCATAGCTGGAAATCACACCTGGCAATTAGTCTGGCCCAATGATCTGAGCAATTAAGAGAACCAGTCCTCAACCAGTCCTCAGAGCCACCAAGTGGAAAAGGTTTTCCACTTTTCTGAGTAGCTAAAATTCTCCGTCTTCTCTTCTCAGCAGCAGTGCCTTTAGTTTTTGCTGCTCTTCACCTTTGGCCACAGGAGGATGCCAGCAAAGCACTCAAAGCCTCTGCCACTCAGCAGTTACATCTGTAGTGGGCAGATAAATAACATCCTGATATTTGCCTACTCAGGGAACTTGGGTGACACCCTTTAGCTATGGTGTGAAGGGCAAGCAAAACAATAATAGTCCTCACAGGGCACGGGCTCAGTTCCCCAGACTTTCACCACAAAAGCCTCACGTGTGCCCATGAGGAGCCTGTGTTGGTAGGTGGAAGCCTTAGTTTTACAGATCATCAGAAGGTGTAGTGAAGGGAATTGCAGAAAAGTCACACAGTGCAGACTTAGACAGGCAGAGCAGGCACCTCAGCTGGAGACCTTCCTTGTAGCCATCAGACACGCCACCTGTACCAGGTACATTTCCATAGCTTTTAATGCAGCTTAACAATGGTGCTGGAGACAAAGGAAAAGGCACACGGTACAGAAAAAAATATCCTAAAATGATACCCTTTTATTTGTAAAGCTCTGATGAAACAACTTTCCAAATGATGTCCCACTTAAAAACCAATGAAAACCAACCTAACTATGCATCAGTCACACTATACAGATTGCATCCTACATTTTCAAGATGCCTAGATATCTTCTGTAGTATTTACATATTATCAGTTAGGTAGTAAAGTTTCATTGCAATTTGTTTCTTTCCACCACACTTACTCAATGGCAAAAAAACTCCTTGGGCATGCATTTGCATTTTTGTACAACACTTTGGAGCAAATGGCTAGGGCAATTTTCCTGAGAGAAGGCTTGTTCTTTGAAACTCTTGCTTTAACAACTGGAAATACAGAAAGTGGATGCATTTTTGTTGTGCTAAAAAGCCTAAGGATGCCTAGTTAAGTTTTTTCTTTTAAATTATTTACGTACCATTAAGTTAAAATGTTTACATTCATTCATTCGTATAAAAACCGTTGTTAAATCTTATGCAAATGATTTAACACTGATTGCTGCAACGCAAATTGCACTTCTTTAAAAAAATTATTGTATATATGGAAGAAAAATATCTGATTGCTACCCTGTTTACAAATTTTGACTGACTCTACACAGTTCAGCCAGGAAATATGGACTTTCATCAATCTCAGTCACAGTGTACTTTAAAAGTTATATCGCAGTCTTGAAAAGTGAGTAAATATTTTAAACCAAAAAACACCAATCCCAAAATCTCCTTAACCAACTGGACCTTGTGGGACTTGTACCAAACGTTGTGATTTCTTCCAGGGACATAGCTGGGCTCTGAAGAGCAGAGCAAGGCACGCTGAAGATGGAGACCACGGAAGGAGAGGTCTGACGGGGCGAAGACATCAAATCTTCGGTGCAAGAAGTCTGCGTCAGCTCAAGCTGTAAGCACTTCTGACACTCATTAAAAAGTATCTCACTATCTCTGGTAATTAAAGTCTTTGCTACTCCCTCCCAGACACTTCCACCAAATTCTTAGGGGAAAAGGCGATGAGAGAGTGAAAACAACTATATAATCAGAAAGGCAGCGCTGCTGGGTAAGTTGAGGATGTATTTCTGGAATCTATCAATAGGTGTGGGTTTATCTCTTCTTTTTTGTTGTTGTTTTTTCTTTTCCTTTTTTTTCTTTTTTTTTGAGGTTTTTTTTGAGGGGGGTTTTGAAAGGTTTTTTGAGAGTGTAAGGCTGCATTAGCTATCCCCGGTGGGATTTGCTTTCCCTACATTTTCTTGCATAGATGAGGAACTGGATGCTTTGGCAAAGCCTCTTTCAGAAGTAGAAAAACACCTCTGCCACCAAGGCTCAAAAACTGTTTCAGAGGAATGGTCTTTGCCAGCACTGTCACTGCCGCTGCCGCGACCGCTCCGCAGAGGAAACCGCGCGCAGACGTCTGGGGGCTGCCAGGATCCAGCTTCCCTCCCAGCAGGTCACGCCAGAGCCAGGGCACACCAGGGATCCTGTCTCACGGATGCTGTCACTTCGGCCGTGGAGCTCAGGCTGACTCCTGTGTACAGCCCGTCTTGACCTGAATATTTAAGGTTGCTGCTTTCGGGACTGGTGCTCTCTCCTGGGCCAGACATCACCGACGAGCTCGCCTGCAGGGAGGGGCAGAGCAAAGAGAGACTCATTGAGCAGGTGAGAGCAAAGACAGATTCATTGAGCTTTGCACACACTGGGGCGCGGGTGAGAGCAGAGAGCACAGCGGGCCTGAAGCACAGCCATCATGGCAGGATTTCTGTACAAAAACAGGGTTTGCCCTCTGCTTGCCCCTGTGCCTTGAAATCCTGAAACAAAAAAATGTCTCAGCATGAGCCCAGCCTCCCAGCCCTGCTGATGACAGGGATGTCTGTGCTTGGAGAGGTAGAAATGAAACCATGTGATCTGCAGAAAACATGGAAATCAGCTCATGATGAAGAAGGAAATGTGCACGTGTCCCACTGCCCCCTACTGAAAAGACATACTTGCCAACACCAAAAATGTGATCCGGCAGTGGTGGCAGCTCTAGTTTTTCAGCCCCATGGGAGAAGCCCAATACATCCTAATTCTCCAGGAGGAGACATGGAGCACCTTCTGGAAAGCAGCTTTCTTTGGGCTCTTCAGCCCTTGAAATGTTTAAAATCATTCCTAACCCTTGAAAACACCAGCCAAAACCACTTTATCCCTGTAGGACTGGCCACTAAAGGAGATGCTCTTTTAATCTTCAGTGGAGAAACACTATGCCTTTGAAGCAGGAGTATTTTTGTTCTGCTGACTGCACAAGACAACATGCAGGGAAGCTCTGGTAGGCACGGAGATGAACCCCTGAACCACACTGGAATCAGTCCATTTATTTTAACAGAGAAATGGAGAGTTAAAAAGACAAAGGAACAATCATTTTTTCCATGAGGCTGAGCAGATCTGCTAAAGAGGAAAAATTCGCAGTGCCAGACAGAGAAGGGGCAACATTTTCACCTGATAAAGGAAATGTTTAAGAGCTGACTTCATGCAAAATTAACTCTTGGATGTGTCAACTTTAAAGACTTAATTTACTTGTTAATGGATAGTCTTTGGATGAAATTCCTTAAAAAAAATAGGAAAGAAAAAGGCTGTCCTAAACTGTGACTGCAGAAGCTTCCTGCCTGCTGTTTAAGTACGAAGTATACATATTTAATCATTTTACAAGAGTAGAGCTCTTGGCTCTCCTGGAGCTGTGCCAAGCGAGCAGTCCTGACATAGGAAAAGCAAGGCTTCATTAATTCAAAGGTAATTTCCAAATGGTGTGGAGCAGGGGTCTTGTTGCCGTGCTTAACCCAGGGAAAACCTTGCCTTCTGAAAGAGATACTCACTGTCAGCAGTCATTTTTGTCTGAAATAACCTGGACTCCAGTATTTTCTCAACCTTTTATTAAAATGATTGACCAACAATATTCTTCCACCCAGTAATCAACCCTGATCCCGCTCCATTAGGCACTACACAGAAATGCAGAGAAGGAAAGAAAAAAATAAGGTGTCCCCCAAAACCAGCTGAAATATCTCTAAGCCTGAGAAATAAGTTTTATCACTCCCTTGAACACAGAGTTGTCAATCAGTGACAACGAATCTCTCTATCCTCTTTCCCTGTGACTGTGCATAGAGAATTCAGTGAAGCAGGTTCCATGCTAACCTTTGTGTACAGTCATGATGTTGCATCAGCCTAGCCTTTCAAAGACTTCCTTTTCTTTCTAATCCCTCAAATATTTCTGTTAGCACAATAGATGTAATTTTTAACAGCTTCAGTTTCCCCCAGTTGAAGAAGGGTTTAAATTAGTTGAGCAGTGTTTGCTAAACCTGAGCTAAAAATACTAGGAAAGTGCTTTGAAAGGTTCCCATTTGCCCATATTTGCCACTGCTGTTCTGGTAGGCAAATATCTTATCAGTACCTGTTTTTTCCAGGCTTGGAAAGTGTAATTCACCTTTTCCTGATTCAGCCCTACAAAGGTGGGGTGCAGGGACCCACAGTTTCCATATGGGGTTATCAGGTACCCCTCCCTCGGGCACCCCAGAAGGGAGGACATGGAGGCACGTCCCCTTTGAAGACTGCCCATCCCTGCCTGGCCAAGGCCGGATTCTGGCTCTGTTGAGCCAGGACGGGCAGGACCCGGGCAGCACTGCCAGGCCTGGAAACCCCACCCCGGTAACGTCATGACAAATCCAGGCAGCTTGGGCAGCTCCCAAAGTGAGACATGGAAAACAAACTTTGGCTCATGAAAAGGACATGACGGAATCACAGTTCTGTTCCTGAGCCTCCCTACCTTTGCTCTTACTTTTCCAGCTTGAAGGGATGAAAGATGACAGAAGTTGCACTTAGTTATTGGAGGACTTTTTTCAGCTGAAATAAATAAGCTGAACAATGCTGATGAATCAATGGGGTCTAATTCATGGCTACCGGCTCTATCTATGAAAAGGTAATGCCTTTATTTTTATTGGTGAAATCTGATAATAGCATAGATAATCAGCTGAAGGTCAGCTTTCAGAGGAAAAAATGAATGAAGCCCGCTGGGAAGAGCCTGCCTCCCAAACAAGCAGAGAGGTGTGTTTGTATCTGCAAAGGTTCTTTTTACCCAAATCAGGAGGAGCTGGTCATGAGTCAGCCCCCAGGCAGGTTGTCTCTATGTGAGGTGGCCTTTCTGTAGAAGATCTGCCCACCATGTACAGAGGAAGACCTCTGCCAGAGCCACAGAGATAACTAGATTGCACCCAAACCTGCCATCAGGATTTAGGGGCAAATTAACTTCCTCAAAAGCTGCTCCACATCAAAACCAGGCTGCTCAGGCTGCGCTTGCCAGCACCCAGGGAACAGCAGCAGCAGCAGCTCTGGCTGAAAGACTCCTGCTTTCTTCTACCCACTCCTTCCTGTGCCATCTGCCCACCACAGAGAGCAGGGAGAGGGGATGGACACTTTCCCCTCTGGCCTTTCCCCACACCTCCGCAGCCACGAGGGAAACACGCTGGGCAAGGACAGCTGGAGGGGGTGGTGAAGGGCCTTGAGCTAGACCTTTGGTCTATCAGATAGACCTTTGCTCTATCCACTTGACACGTTCAAAATGCTCCATGAATTTTGGACATTACATTGAGTCAGCAATAAGCTGAGTGTCAGCTGAGACTCTCTTCCTCCTCAGCCTAGTTTACTTTCGCAACACTTAAATGATATCTACAGTCAGTTAAAACACATTTGCAAAGAATTCTTCCACACAAGAAGTGTTGTGGCAAACTGGTGGGGTCCTTCATTTTCTAGCCTCAGCCTCCCTGCAATAACTTCCATCCCCACAAAGAGCACGTTTTCCCAATACTATCACTCCCTGGAATCCAAAGAGCAAGTCTTGGCACTGCAAAATGACAGCTTTTTTTACTGATGTAACGACCCTCTTAGTACACAAAGCTGTCATTTCTTGCTAGTCCAATTGATCCTTTTGTTTATACTGCAGACGTGTAAGTTTACATATCTTCTAATCTCTCCTTTGTATTATAGCAACATAAATCTGTGGTTAATACTTCATTAATTTCCTAAGGGAGGCAACTTCCAGCATGGCTTGGAAAACTGATGACCCACTGCTGTCAAGGGCTGTATGAGTAACTGGCTTTATTGCTTTGGCAATAAAACAAAACCAAGCAAAAGGTATGCGTCCATGTGCATACAGAATTTTGGGATAGAAGCAAAAATACTTTTTCTTTGCTTTTCCCCACTGAAACAAAAAAGCTGGATTGCTTCCTTCTGTTTGATATAAAAATGAATGCCTTTTTTTGGACACATATACAGAGAGCAAAGAAAATTACTCAATGTAAAAGAAAAAGATTCAGTGTATGAAACTGAGTGGGGAGAAGAAAGTAGCTTCCCATTTTGTCCAGGACTGAGCACTGATGCAGAAGACATAGGAGACCAAGAAAAATTTAAGCTAGAGTCTAGAGTATCATATCTCCCAGCATACTGCCCTGTCTGCCACGCTCTTTGGTATTTTAGGTTGCCATGTTCCTCATGCCTCCTGTTGATCTTATTCCACCTGGTGTAGATAAATATTTACTCATACCAGGACTGAGGCACCGTGTTCCCATTTTCCAGGTGAAAGTCCTACCAGCCATGCTGGTGAGCCTTTCTCATGGAAACTGTCCCAACGCCTACAAAATTATTCCATACAATTGGAATATTATCATCAGATAATCTGAAGGACCCCTGGACATTCAATTCCCCTATATCCAGGTGGTTAGCATATTGTTTTAAGATGTTGAATCTCTGGTTCATCCAGACTCTAGGACATACTATGGAGGCTGATTTCCCCGTAGCCAGCATGAATGTCCTACCAATTTACTGCCTAAACAGGAGCAAACGACACCACCTCTAATCAGCTCACTCTTCTTCTGACAGGAAAAAAAAAAAGAGAGAAAGCAAATGCAGGAGAAGCCATTAATCCAATCCACGTCCATTTGTCCAGCATTTTGGAGACAGTTAAAACTGCATTTTTCCTCCTAGCTCACCACATGCCAAGGCTGTCTCAGTCAGCTCTCCCTCTCCCACCCTACAAAACTGAAAAGCCAGTCCTGAACCACTTCTCAAGGGAAGTAAGCACTAGTATTTCCTCCTAAGTTTTTTTGTGGTGTGAGGTTATGGTCCTTCTGAGAAAACTCCAAACTGGAGGCAAAGGATACAGGAAAGTCTTCTGAAAGAAGAGTTCCCCTGGTACTGCTGAGTTTTTCTGACATCAGTTGTGGCTCAAGGAGCCTCCATGTCCTGCCATAAAAAGTAGATTTTTCAGCAGGTTTCATCATGCCTTTATCCTAATAAGGGAATGAAGTCCTTCTGGTTATCACACTTGTTGGAGCCCCTGCATGGAAATGGATGGGTTTGACTGCAGACCATGCCCTTCATTTAGCAATTTATTTGGTGGAGCTTTTCCCTGTACAGTTTCAGCAGCATCAAAGGGAGAGCAGGTATAGATGCAGATGCAGGCTGTCTGAAACCTTCAAATCTTCTTTTTATGGGGACGTAAGGCAACTTCATATATCATGCAGCTGGACCCTTTCCATATTAGTAACACAGGACACCCAGTACTTATACTGCTTAGGAAAACAGAAATAGGCCTAGATCCTAGATCCAGATGTGAGTTTGGCAAATAGCCCCTTTACAATGGGACAACGAAATATCTCCGATCCAAACACTTCTACATTTTGGGATGTTTGAAATCAACTTTGCCCCCACAGCAATTCATTAATCGTATCACTTAAATGTTTAAACTTCAGCTAGAACGTAAAATCAACATTTAAGGTTCTTGCTAATTTGTCTCAGAATTGGCATAATATAAGATTCCCTTCATGAAATGGATAGTCTCAAAGACATTGCCAAGAGTAATTGCTGCCCTACTCTTTTTCTGCCCTCCCTTCTTTATTTTACTTTAAAAGAGATAAAGAAAGGTAGGGCAAAAAGTGAATGTTACTGACACAAATGAATTCTGCTGAATTTCATTTCCATTAGATTTCTACATAACTGGAAACTATTTTGGCAGCCTCCCACAAAAGGCATAATAAATTGCTTTTGTACCAGTAGAGGAATTCGTCTTCTCTGTTTCATTTAGCAAAAACATTGCTGTGAATTTCACACAACAGTTTCTAAAACGTCATCAAATTTCTCTGCCTAATGTCAATTTGGCATTTTCCCCCTCTTCACAGAATAAAGGCTAGAGAAGCAAAAACAGAGCAAAACAAAAACAAGTTGCCATGCCCGTTGTGTAACGCACAGGGAACAAGCCAGGTTTGCTATTCAGGCAGGTGCCTGTTTATCAGCAACATCACCAACACCACTGTCAGGAATCAACATTGGTCTTTTTAAAGTGGCCAAAGATGACAGAGCCTGGATTCATCCATCTGAGAGTTTGTTTTTTTCCTTCCAGACATGAGCTGGAGAATTTTATTCTCCTTATACAAAGCCATTGCCTATTCTAGAAATAATTACAAACCTTTGATCTACCAATAGGTCAACTCAAAAGGAAAAAAGAAAAAAATAATCAAGAAAACAGAAGTCTAGCAGAGCATCTTTGCTTCAGCATGTGATCAGGTTACAGGCTGCCTTGCTCTAAAATGCTGACATCCCTTAACTCACAACAGCTTAAATGGGCTTTATGAGTGCACAGTCCCTTCCATAGGATTTAGACCCTTTAGAAATTATTTTGCATCCTTTGCAGCTAGTGTTCATGTTCCTAAACTAAGTCTGGGACAACAGGAGCCCATCTTAACAGCCACCATTTTCTGCTTTAAACTTCCAGCTTCCCAAGTCCTCACCCCTTTGAATTACAGATGCTTGGGCAACGCCAGAAGCCTGAGTGAAGAATGTGACCATGCCCGTGACATATCTTGACAACTGCTCCCTTGAAAATCCTCTTTTCATTCACATACATCTGGGACTGGGGCACAGAGTTGGGAGATCAGTAGCCCTTCAAAAAATTTGGGATGGACTCAGAGGGATGCCCATACATCTGGTTGCCACTGTAACTTCCTCTCTTCAGCACATGTTACAGCCCCTCTCCATCACTTCCACTCACTAGAATTTTTCACAAGGGGGTATTTGCAAGTGCTTTGCATATGCAAGGCACATCTGATCAAATCATGGTGGGGAAAAGGCTATGCAGATGTTACCATGCTGCCTGCTGGATATAAGGGGACAGATTTTGCCAGCTGTTGCACAGGTGTCCTCTCCCAGTCTGATCTACCATAGAAAAATCAGGGAGAACTGTAGTCCTGTCACTGGGGATGCCATCATGTAACTAAGAGCAGCCTCAGGGTCCCTCCTGGGAGTTGTTCCTTGTTGCTAACAGTTCTCAAGGAGTCTTTTAGCCCTCAGTCCATGCCCCTGCACCCCTCTCCTCTGGTACCCACACAACTCCATCTGGCAAAACCATATTAAAAATGGTACTACTAAAATTATAACATAAAGATTATTAATAATGTGTTTGATGTGCCCTTCTAGGGAGAAATACCACAGAAAGGAAGTCAGGTTTTAGCCAGCCAAGAAGGCAGCAGCATAGTGGAAATGAGATCTCGTCTGTATGGCCTCTCCTTCCCCGAGCAGCACACAGCTGTGCTGCCACAGTCTCGGCTGGGATTCCATGTCTACCTGTTACATAAATCTCACCACATTGCTCAGGATCACTGGTACTGCTCAAGGTAACGCAAGGAAAATTTAAGGAAAATTTGGCTACATTTTTTCCTTTGCAAAAATCAAGGGAGAGCCTAAACAGTGCATAGTAGTTCCTTGGGGGAGTCTGAAACCCAATTCTGAGACTGCAACAGTTCACTTTTCAGTTAGGGTTTCTCTTTTTTTTTTTATGTGATCTGTTTATTTTACTGGATTGACAGGGTTTTCTCTTGTCAAAGACAAGCCTTTTTAGTATCATCCTAGTCTCACAGGATCCAAACCCAAAATCCAGTGCCTCTGAAAATGGGTGGCCCTGTCAGTCCACAAACAATCGCATTTGCTAAAAAATGAGTTTTTCTTCCCCTTGTACAATGAAACTTTGTACATCAGAAATTAAACTATTGAAAGGAATTTGAATGTAGAAAATCCAAGACATACTGAAAAATAGCTATTATAAACAATGTCTTCTTTTCATTAATAAAGAACTAAGGAAAGCCACATTAGAAAAGTTTCTCAAAGAAACGATGTGGCAGATTAAGGGATACAGAAGGCAGAGAAGTGAGTGTGGATATGGATAGGTACAGCCAAGGGGTTAGAAATTAATCTACATTAAGCTTCACAACTTTAGCAGTAGTATTTATCACACATGCTGAGTGAAGAAAGGAAGTTTGTGATGGTTGGAGTACATGATGTAAAATAAGGATCAAAGCAAAGCAGGGGATGATCAGCACTCCTCGGGTGCTCCTCTGGAGCTTGGTGCTGCCAGATGCTGAGCATCTGGCCCCTGAAGAACCCTCTGCGGGCAGAGGGCTGAACCCCCATGCACTGCAATCAGCAGGGTGCTCCAGCCTGGCTTCAGCTGAGGTTGGATCAGGGTTTAATTGCACATTTTAGTTTAAAACAAAAGCCTGTATGATTTACTTCATACAGCAGGATAATGTTTTTCTGGATTTTACCCACTGAGATAATGCATTAAAAAAAAAAAAATATATATATATATATAAATTGGCTTCTTGAAAGGATCAGTTGGGCATGTTTTATTGTCTTCTGTCCAAAAGAAAACCTCTGAAATGAAAGAACCTGAATATTTAAAAACAAAATGTCTGTGGTTAAGCTGCGGCTAACTATCATAAAAATTATATAGATCTTAATCAAGAAGGTTTGCAAAGTACTTCAGCTTGTCGTTCTGTTTACAGCTATATGTAATATCCTCCGAAAATCTTGTTCTAGTATCAGCTAACAAAACTGGAAAGTTTGTTTAGATTATTGTTCTGCTAGATAAGATAAAAGCTGTGATAACATTGCCCAGTGATCAGCCTGCCTGCAGACAGACACTCACCCCGGAGGCTGCAGTCTGTGCGCCGGGAGAAGCGGTTTTGCTACAGTCATCTGAGTTGGTAGAAGACGTGGATGTCGGAGTCATAGGAACTGCAGTAGTACTGTTACCTGGAAAATTGGGAATTGCTATTAAAAATAAATATTTTCCAGACAGAGAAGAAAAAAACAAGACAGCTACAAACTATTGCAGCTACTCTTTCTTATATTTTATATTTACCGGAGCATGCTTTTGATTTATTTATATTCTTAGGTTTTCGCTTCCTCGTCTGAATTCCTTCTTTTTTCATAGCAAGAGGCCGAGGAACCTGAAAAAATTAAATTTCCACACCAATCACAGAGTTGCATAGGTACTGTAATCAAAAATCAAAATGCACTACAAGATCAGATGTTGCAAATGTCTGTATAGCAAGTTAATTTTCTGTGTTAGAGTACAATTCTTGCTATTAAAAATAAATATTTTCCAGACAGAGAAGAAAAAAACAAGACAGCTACAAACTATTGCAGCTACTCTTTCTTATATTTTATATTTACCGGAGCATGCTTTTGATTTATTTATATTCTTAGGTTTTCGCTTCCTCGTCTGAATTCCTTCTTTTTTCATAGCAAGAGGCCGAGGAACCTGAAAAAATTAAATTTCCACACCAATCACAGAGTTGCATAGGTACTGTAATCAAAAATCAAAATGCACTACAAGATCAGATGTGATGTTGCAAATCTCTGTATAGCAAGTTAATTTTCTGTGTTACAGTACTAATTCTAAAAAATATTTGCATTTTATTTGGGCAAAACAACAGTTTGATTCAAGGGGAGTCATAGCTGAATTAAGACAGCAGGGAAACTTGTTTTATCTATGCAAACGTCATAATTTTTTCAACCCCTCAATCAATCCACAGGAAAACACCACAGAATTAGGGAAAACCAGCATTATTTGGCAGTAAGCCATAAGAAATTAAATTGGATGGGGTATATCTGATCCTTGATTTATTATTCCTGTCAGCTAGGAATTATCTCCACTGCCTGATTCTAGAAAGAAAAAATGTGTATGAGAAAAAAAAAATCATCCTGTGGACCAGCTTTGCAAACCAGATCATCACAAGGAAATGTCTTAGGACAGAAGCTTAAGAGTAGAAGAATTGACTTAGTATTTGTTCCTATGATCTGCCCATAATACAGCTTTACAGTATCTAAATTTATATTTATAGGGATACATTTATATTTAAATGTGCTCAAAAATCATCCTTGTGTTCATCACAGATAATCACACTACAAAAACACTGCCTTAAAATACATTTTAACACCAGTTTGAGGAAAGATAATTTGTGTGTTGTCTATCTCTATTCATGTGTATCTCTATAATATTTAAACCTGTAGTATAATTTGCATTTTATTGAAGGCTAGACCACATCTCAATCATTCCTAATGCTCTTGCTCTTCAAACACTTATACTTGGTTGTAACGCAATCCACAGGGGTCTCACCGAAAACACGCTCTATCACATTCAGGACAGAGCTTTTTTTCACTCTATTATTGCCCAGCAAAGGCTGAAATTGCCTTTAAAGTTTTTCTGGTGTAGCTATGGCTGGAATTACACCCTTTTGCTGGCATAGCTATGTCTGTCCATGAAAAACTGTCTCATTAAAGGTCTAGGGATTTTTTTCCCTACTAAAGAGCTGGTTTAAATCCCAGTGGCAAAAGCACCACTGCTGCTCATCCAGAGGTGGTTTCTTTATACAAATCTATTGAGAGAGCTACAGTGGCAAACACATAACTAGTCAAAAGCATAACAAGCCAAAGTGGTGCAATCATTTTCCAACGTCACACATTTTTCTGTTGCTCTACGCACTTCGCTGGTGGATTTTTGGAGGACCACCCCTTCCCCAAAGCAGCGTCAGGGCTGGCAGGGGATATCCCTTGGTGAAGCAGCCACTCACCCCATGGAGCTTCATGTAGAGGCCGCAGGCGTTGCAGACGGGCTCGCCCTCGGCGTTCCTGCGCCACAGGGTGGTGGTCGTGGTGTGGCAGTTGGCACAGGACAAGCCCATCCGCCGCGACGAGGGCTGGGTGGAGGCAAGCACAGGCAAACACGGGTGTAAACAGGTGGGCAGCAGAGAATGATTTACGTCTTTATGGTTCGTAAAAAGTCCTTTAACACATGGCGGGGATGGAAGGAGCCTTTTTTTATAGTATCTGTCAGCAGCAGCCCAAAATTAGAACAGAATTATCCTCATATCAGAGTGGAAAGACAGTGTGAAGAGGTACCGAATATCTTTCAACCCTGAGCAGTTGCAGCAGAGGCAAAATTCTCATCTGGGAGCTGGTGACCAGAAATCTGTTCAGACCACCAGGCACTGGGTCTTTTTCCAGCAGGGCAGCTAGGAAATATCTTCACTACAGGTCCAGTGAGCTGAACAGAAGGCACATCCCTCCCGTGCTGCCTCTCCAGCCCGTTCAGTGCCTTCACCCCTGTATGGTGGGTGAAGAGGCTGCTCTGATCCTGCCACTGATATTCCTGACTCATTGGGAAAATCAGCCGCTTTAATCACCTGCCCTCGGTGGCACCACATCTGGGGAAAACTTTCCTGGGCATCCCAGGGGTAACACATACAACAGCATTACTTTCATAAAAAGATCTTTTTATCATCACCCATTTTATCCTCATACAAAAAACCGGCGTGCCTTGGGAGCGTGTTTTACAGAGCAGAGCCTCCCTCGGCCAGCAGAAAAGCTGGTGGGTGACAACAAGGTTCCCACTGCAAACAAGCCATTTATGACACTCTTCCGTGGAGTTTGGAGCCAAGATGAAGCAACTCTGTATCAGAAATAACCATATAACCCAGAGCTTTATGGCTACAGGCTGTATATCATAAGTGAAGGCAGTCCTCATAAACATGTGAAATGAAGGTGAATGGGTTATAAAAGTCCCTGTAACAACTGATCTCTTTTACGTTCATCACAAGCAAAGAATTCCAGCTACATCATAAATCTAGTCTTTTTCAAAGTATCGCATTGTCAAAAAAATACAAAAAAATCTGTGCCTAGCTCTGTGTCTGGCAGCTGAACAAGTTTACACGGAGAAGTCAGTTTTAGAGGATTGCATTAATCTTATTCTGACCATAAAGTGCCCATAACTGAAATTACTAACTTAAGGGTACAATGCCCTTCCTCTTGAATCATTTACTGCTGGGTTGTTAGACATAACTGGGTCACCTTTGATACCACAGGGCTGCCTGCCACTGGGGGAACCGATAAAAATGTTTTGAGAATGAAGAATATTCCAGAGTAATAACTGAGTTTCTTGAATATTGTCTTTTTGAGTGTCTTTAGCAGTAAGCCATCATTTTACACCACAGCTCGGAAAGAGCTCCAGATTAAATACAAATTTTGTAATCTTGAATCAGTAATCCATTATTAACTGCACAGAAAAAAAAAGCTAACCACCCAGCCAAGTGTTATATAGGCTGAAGTACACAAATACAATTTTTAGTCTTAAAAATCCAAGTATCATGAAAACAGAATTTTTCACCTAGTTATTAAATATGTACGCACACAGCTCTCAAATTATGCCCTCAACTCAATATGTATTTTATGTGATCACATTGAGTAAAATAAAGCTGGTCATAACACACATGCTTCGTTTTCTTTCTCTGCAAGTGAAATGCTGTCAGCTGTTTCACTCTGTTAAATCTTTCTCTTTCCTATGCAGCCTGGTCTGAACCTTCATACGTTTTATTCCAATAGCTTTTGCTCATTCCCGTATCTAAACAGACATGGAGTTTTGGCATGTTTTGAAGCTAAAATGACTTTTCTGATGCAGGAATTTTATCAGAAACTTTGGGGCAATCTAAACATGTTTAGCGTTTTCAAAACATTTTCCCTTCTCACCTACATATTTCCAACTGTATGAACACAGAGTCACGGTTGATTTATAGTTATGGCCAGGGTACTCGGTAGGGATTGTTACACAAAGCTATTTCACAGTTATTTCGCTGAGGTGTCAGACTGAAATCGGGCTGTAGTTTGACTCTGCTTTAGTCTTCTCACCCCCACCCCTCCCTCAAAAAAAAAAAAAAATTATGAAAAAAAGGACACAGAAATGCTAGAGCAGGGTGTCAGCTACTTGAAATCTGCCTTGGGCCAGGGTGCCACAGCAAGCTGGGCTCTGACGCTTGAGACAATCGGCAGATCTGGCCCCTCCGCTGCCTCTGTGCCCGGTAATGAGGTAACACCTTGTGTCATGAAATTTACCGGACGACCAGGTAGGAAAAACAGACACCCAGCATCAGTAAACCTCTGACTTAAAGTTAAATTAACTCTTTGGCTTAAAGAAAGGTCCTTAAGCAGAGGTGGGTTGGTTCCCAAGCGCTTACTGTCTGCTCCGATCATCGAGTGCTTGGGTCTTGTTTCCCCTCGCTCCCCTAAGAGCACTAAATTCAAATGGCTGTGAAATAAAGAACAGTAGGTGTTTCAGCCCAAGCAAAACAGGCATGGAGCAAAGCAGCTGGCATGATTGAAAGGGGTTTGAAAGGCTGATGGGTTTGATACACTGTCTCCATACACAAGGGTCCAAACATCAGCTTGGATTATAGTGGTGTGATTTATTGTGGCTCGCCCAGTAACAGCCATTACTGAGGAGCGTATTCTTTCTGTCTGCTGACCTCCACCCAGATTTGCTAAACATAATGTGCAGTTCCCGCTTGTTAAATTTTCTCCTTGCCTATTCAGTGCCAGCCTGTGTTATAAACAGGGGTTCTGGTTTGTACTATTTATTTCCCCCCCTAGTTTTAGGAGTATATTTTTAGAAAAATTGCCGCTCATTTCTTAGGAGTAAAACAAAACAAAGGCTATTATCATTGTTTAAACAATTGGTTTTCTTTGAATTATATACAAAACTTGCTTACATTCCCAAGGATCGAGCTCTCAGCAAACAAAGCAGGTCTGGAGAAATTCCTAGCCCTCTGAACAAACATTTTCCAACCTTGATTTCTTTTTTTTTTTTTTTTCTGTTGAAATGTCTAGTATCACCAGCACAAATTTCTTCCAAGCCACTGAATCCCCCTCACAGATGGGGCTCATAGCCTGAAAAGCCCGGCTGGCCTGTGCCCGATATGCAGCTCACAAGGGGGCAGAGAGAAGTTTTGCCAGCTCAGAGAGCCTGGAAGTGGGTCCGAAGCGGTTCCCAAAAGGCTGCCGGCCCTGTCACCACTCACTGTGACCAGTTTGGCCTCCAAACCTGATCAGGAGCCCCACTACAGTTTTGCAGCCAAGAGGATCACCAGGCTAATACGCGGCTAGTTGCTCTCCCCCGTCTTTGCCCCAAATTTCTCCCTCAGTACAGCTGACTGGGGGTCCTTTGGGCAAAGCTCCTCTGGGCCCCCTCCTCCCTCCCTCCCTCTGTCCCGACTCACCACTCTCTTTTGGGGCTTGATGAGGGGCCGGCTGAGGCCGTTCATTTTGGTGTAGAGCCCGCAGGCGTTGCACAGGTAGTTGCCGGTGCCGTCCCTCCTCCACAGCGGGGTCTGGATGGAGCCGCAGTTGACGCACTCCCGGCTCTCGGACAGGTCCTCCAGCAGCTCTGGGGGCAGGAGCAGAGGGGAGAGGCGGTGGGGCACGGCCGCGGAGCCCGGGGTAGCCCCGCCGAAACCCGGGCCCCGGAGAGCCAGCAACCGGCCCTCGGAGAAGCGATTCCCCGGCAGCGACGGCGGCCATGCGGCGATTTTTTTCTACAAAATCCCTGGGGTTTTTATTTTCCTTTTTTCCTGGTTTGTTTGTTTTGGTTTTGGTGTTTAGTTTTTTTTCCTTTTTTTCCCTATTTATTTAAATGTGCCAGGCCCGCTGCCGGCCCCCGGAGCCCTCGCTCTCCGAGCCGGTGCGCCCCGGACACCGGCCCGCCGAGCGCTCAGCCCGGCCCGCCGCCGCTCCCGCCGGGATTTCACCCTTGGGAAGTTCGGCTGGGGTCCGCTCGAGGGGCGAAACCCCCTCCGTGGTGCCCACAAGACGGAGAGGGAGGTGCACTCGCCTTTAGAGGGGAGCAGAGTGGGGAGCGAGGCGGCTGTCAGAATAGCCGCTTCCAGAGCCACCCTGGGAGCTGGATGTTAGGAGCTTCGTTTTGCCCAGTATTCCCCAGGGTCGAAGCTTGGCAAGAACTTTTCTACCCTAACTCTTATTTTAAATGCCTCGGAACTAGTAAAGCTTCGAGTTTAGAGGCAGCGTTTGGGGCCCTGGTGTGCCAAGGCAGCGAGGGGCAGTGGCCGCTTCGCCTCGGCTGTTTGGTCAAATTAGAGCTGGTTTGTAGGAAACAGAGGAAATGGAAAAATAAGCGGTATTGTGCCTCCTGCTTTCATAGCTACTGAGCACTGAGGGGAAAAAAAAAAGTATAAAAGCACGGTGGGGGGGAAAAAAGGAAAAGTAAAAGAGAGAGAAAACCCACCTATAAAAGCTAATAGTTGCACCCATGTGAATCCCTGTTCTGATTCACCTCTCCATATTTCCATATTTCAAGGAAGGGGGGAATAAATACTTTATATAGACTGTGCCACGTTGGGCAGAAATAATAAAAGGAGATATTTGGATTTTCACAGCAGCTTTCGAGTCGAGTCTGGGAATGTATGTTTCAGACTCAGAGCTTCGTCATTGATTTTTTTATTTCCTCCCTTTGCTACCTGCCTAAATTCATCATTGGGTTATTCCCTAACGTTTCACTGCACAGCCAAAGCCAGCTCGTAAAGGTGGAGCAGCTTCGGAGACGGGGCTGCGGTGACACGGCGGGCACTGAGCTGAGAAAGATTCGGCCTTTTGGCCCGCACCCTCCCAAACACGCTCCTCTCCTCCCTTCCTTGGCGAATTATTAGGCGCTAAAGAGGAACGGGCACACGGCACAGCCCAGAGAGCACAGTTCAACTTACGTTGTCAGCTCCTAGCTCTTAGCACTTCGCTAAGATTTATTAATCTTTGCACTAAAAGCACCATTGAAGACTGTAACCAGAAAAAATGTTTACGACGTCAAGGACGCTGGAACTTAAACAGTATTTCGTCTCGGCTACTTATTTTATAGCATTGCCTTTGTGCCTGCAGAAAGAAATTCTGACGTGACAATATTTCTCGGGCATTTTCAAATATTTTTCCCCTTAGAGAGTGAGTACTACACTTATTTCCAAAGAAAACAAAATAAAGTTTTAATTTTAGATACTGTTTTAGCCTCTCTGAGTACCGTTAAGAAAGCTTTATCAAACTGTCTAATATTTAGCCGCAAAAAATACATTTCGGCTACAATTTTTCCACAATTTTGACACGGGACAACGCGTAGCTTCGGCTTTGCTGCCGCGTTTTGCCTCACAGGAGCAGAAAATTCTCCCGGCCCTGGAGCTCCGGGCTGCTTCGCCCCGCGTTACACCGCGTTGTGGATGCCCTGGCACCCGTCCTTTCCCTCGTGGAAAGGCTAATCCCTACCCCTCCGGCCCCCAGCACCGGTGGGAGGGAGGCACAAGGGCGGGAGAGACCCGCTGGAGCAGGGGAAGCTGCTGTGCTCCTCGGCTGCCTTGACACTCCTGCCTCCAGCACCCGGCAGTGCCCGGCTCCTTCACGTCTCTGCTCCTTCTTGCTCACCCCTCTCCTCTCCCTGCCGTGGGATTTTCCAGCCCCACGTCTCTCCCGACAAAATTTAAAAAAAATAAAAAGAAAAAATTAAAAACACGAATGATTTTTTTTTACTCTCCATCACCTAGTTTCACACTATAACTTTTAAAAGTCCAGCTTAAAACTCAACTTTCTTGTTACCCTGAGATGTGGCTTCTCCTATCACTGCTACAACTGATTTTCTTCCCTCTGTCAGGATATTAAACACCAAGTGGGAGGATTAAAATAATTAAATTTACAGGGTGTCATCGACAGACAGGAGGAGCATTGTGTGTACAGCCCTACAGAAAGACAAAAATCCATGGGGTAATTTCTGCAACACTGCACTGAAAGAGAAAATCACGGTGCCTATAAAATATATGCACCTGGTGGGTAGTTTATGCTTAAAGTGAATGAGGATCAAATCTGTGTGCATACACATATTTACATAAATATGTATATATACATAATAAATATATGCAGAGCATGTATATATAAATACATTACACAGCCACACACACCTCTCTATAAACCTCTATTTATATATACATAGATTTATTCTAAAGCTGAAGAGATTGCAATAATCGTTAATCTTTCTACCTCTGACTAAATCATCGCAGCTCAAACTCCACTTTCACAATTGATTTAATGACACCGAGAATCTCCTTAACTAAAACAAAAAATAAGCATGGGACACCTCGGAAATGAAAGCAAAGCCCCATCAGGAGATGCTGTATTTTAGCAGCAGTTTACAAATCAAGTTTTCTCATTCATATACGAGATTTTGCTTCGCTGATTTTCTTTTTTAATGAAGCAGCGAAGTTGTTTTATAGTTGAAATAATCCAAAATGGGTTAAGTGAGCCCCTGCAATTTTCCTCTATGATACAAGAACGATTAATTTGCAGTGAATTTGTCACCGTTTCTTGTCCAGATGGCCGCATTTAGGGAAAGCAGGAACGCACCGATTTGGGAAAATTAAAAATTAAGTTTACACCGGGCAATTCGTTTCGGCATCTTTGGGTCGGTAACCCCGGCTGCCATACCCCAAACAACGCCGAGGTGTATCTTTCCCCTAACTCAACACAGACGGCGGGAGCTACCTCCACTCCGGACCACGGTCCCGGGACCGCCGCTCGCCAGCGAGCCCTGCCCGGGGCGGCCCCGCCGCCGCTCCCGGAGCCCCCGGCACCCCGCCGCCCCTGCAGCCCGGCATGCGGCCACCCTCCCTGCCCTGCCCTGCCCGCGGCTCCTACCTGCGCTGGGTGCCCGGACGGGGATGGGGGCGGCCCGGCCCTGCAGGCAGTGCAGCATGGAGTTCTCGAAGGGCGCCGTGGGCCAGGCAGGGGCGAGCTGCGGCCCCACGTAGGACGTGTAGGGGCCCGGGTAGGAGCCATTGAGCGGCCGGGCCAGGGGGCTGTACTGCTCCCTGGCGCCCAGGCTGTTGCTGTAGGCGCCGGGCTCCCGGGAGGCCCCGTTGGCCACCGGCGGGCTCGGCGAGTAGGGGAAGCGGCCCGAGGGGTGGGAGCCGCCGCCGCTGCTGTACGAGGGGCTTTCCGCGGCCGGCTGGGACCAGACGGCGTGGCCGCCGCCCGGGTGGCTGGGCTGGGCCGCGCCGCTGCCCTGCAGGTAGGGCAGCGTGGGCAGCATGGAGCCCACGCGGGTCGTGGGCACATAGACGGGCGAGCTGGGCGTGGAGTGCATGAAGCCGCCCGGAGATCCGTCGTAGGGCGTGGGGCCCTGGGCGGCCGAGATGGCGAGGGTCTGGTACATCTCCTCGGGCTGCTCGGCGCCGAGGGCGCTCAGCTTGGGGCCGCGGCTGGACCAGATCAGCTTGTTGGTTTGGTCTAAGTCCGCGAAGAGCAGGATGTCCTCCCAGCCGGCGCGGCCGGAGGGGTGCGGGGTCCCGAAGTGCACGTAGGGGGCGAGCAGCGACCTGCCCTCGGCGGCGGGGGGCGGCCGGTGGCTGCCGTCGGTCTCCGGCCGAGGAGTCTTGGAGGATCCGCGTTCGCCCTGGGAGCCGGAGGAGGAGGACGGCGAAGGAGGAGACGGGCGCGGCTCCCTGGTGGCGAAGGGACAGGAGGAACCGCCGGCGTCCGCAGCGCACCGCTTCACCGCGCACCAGCCGCCTTCAGCCACGGCCATCCAGGTCCCCTTCTAGCCGCTGGGTGTGGATGGGGAAGGGCGAGGAGGGGAGGAGGAGGAGGAGTGGAGGGGGGGATCCGCAGGGCAGGGCGGGGAGGGAGGACACAAAAGAGCAGGGAAGTGGGGGAGAGAGAAATAATAATAACAAAGTTTGCAAACAGGACAGCCCGTCTCCCTCCCGTAATGAGATTCATCAGGGCTTATCTGGCCCCTCTGAGCGCTTAATCAGTCATGTCGCCTCGGCGCTGTTGTCCCTCGCCCCGGCGGAATGGGATCAGGCAGCCCAGGTCAAGACGAGCCGGGAGACGCCAGTCCCGCGGGGCCAGGGCTGCGGCTCCGGCCCCGCTTCCCGCACGGCGGGAGGGCTGCTCCCCGCTCCCTTCGCATCCCGGGATGCGGATTTGAACGTGAAGCACGCCGGGGCAAAGGTGGGCGTAAGGGCGTGGGGACGGAGGGGGGCGAGGGGGCATTTTTCCCTGTCTCTGCCCTTTCTTGGCTGCTGCCGTTGTTATGATTATTTCAATGAATGAGTCATTTGACTCGGTTCCACCGAGAAAACAATTAGTAAGGCGATCCCTTTAAGGTTACTTCGCCGGAGAGCGATGTTAGCCCTTCCGCGCATCGCCTCGCTTGTTTGCCTATTTCCAGCCCAAGGTCACGGAAAGGAGGAGGAGGAGGAGGAGGGAAAGGCCCCTGAGGGACGGGAGATGCGCACGGGCCGGGCCCGAAGCGTGCGGGGCGCGGACCGAGGCCGGGCGGGGTGTGCCTGCCGCAGGGGCCGGATCCAGCCCCGGCTGGGCACTGCCCCGAGCCCCCGCACACCTTGCAGCGCTGACACCCGTCCCGAGCCCAGAGGTGCCAATTCGGGGCTGCCGGCATGAGCAAGGCCGGACAGACAGACACAGAGAGCCCCGTGCCCAGCCCCTAGGGCAACGGGTAGAAAGCGAAAGGGGACGCAGAGAAGTGACAGCAAGAGAAGGCGAGGCTCTCCGTTCTCAGCCCACCTCGGGGCACTCCAGATAACCACAGGCACAAGATACAGGACACACACACACTCAGAGCCCCCTCGCAGATAGGCACCAAATACGTCTCTCCCTCCTGCGAGATAACTGGAAGATAAGGCTCGGGCAGATAAGAGCTGCAGGCAGCGGCATCGGATGTTTGCCCACGCATCTGTCTCCCTCGGGCTCCCCCAGCCAGGGGCAGCCGCCGCCGCGCCGCGCTCCCCCCGGAGCGCCCGAGGGCAGAGAGGCAGCGGCAGAGGAGCGAGAAAGGACAGGAGAAACCGCGGCGAGGCAAGGAAAGAGAGGGGCCAAACCTGATGCCGGTGCCCCGCATGGGGCCGGGGCGCGGGGCCGCGGCGGGCGGTAAATCCAGTGCGGCGGGGGCGAGCGGCGGCGGCGACTCCGGCGGCGGCGGCCGGCGGCTCATGTATAAAAAGGAGAGAGGAGGCGCCTCTCGCAGCCCTGCCGGAAAACTGCAGGCAGCCGGCCCTGATTGGGCTCGGCCAGCCCTAAACAAACACGGGGCTCCGCAGGGGTGCCAGTCCCGGGGCCAGCCGGGCCGCCGCAGCCCCGGGGGCGGGGGCGGGGGGGCACCTCGGGGCGCCCACAGCGAAGGGGCGACGGAGCCCCGCTCGGGGAGCACGGACGAGCAGAGAGGGCTGGCTCTGCCAGATACCCCAGCCTTTTTTCTTTACCTTTTTTTCGTTTTATTTTTTTTTTTTAATTTTATTTATTTATTTTTAACCCAGAAATAATACAGCCAGATACCCCAGCCTTTTTTCTTTACTTTTTTTCTTTTTCTTTTTTTTTTAAATTTTATTTCTTTATTTTTAACCCAGAAATAATACGCACTCTTCCCTCCTTCCTGGATATTTTTTTTAATGGTGAATATTCAACTTCTGTAAGGTTTTTGTTTTTCTCCGCGCCTCCCGGCATGTCAGCGAATGTCCCCTGGCAGCGGCCCGGGGGGAAGTGTGCCTGGCTTTCGCCCTCAGCAACAGGCGAACGCATCCCTCCATCAAATCTCCTTAGTTTGTGCTCGTCAAAATGCGAGCTAGCCGAGATGAAAAAATGTGGCTCCTCCTCGAGTTGCCCCAACCATCAGGTGAAGCCAAAGCGAGCTGTGGGATGTGTCCATCCCAACAGCTGGCGGTAGGCATTTTTCCTCCGTTTCTTTCTTATTACCCCCCCGCTCCTCAACCCTCTTATCTCAGCTGTGTACAAACTGATATGGTACTTAGCAGGAAAGTGACTGGAAATTAAAATAACTTCGTTCACCAGAGGTTATCAGCTGGATATCTGTCATCATCAGTTTGTACAGAAAGTCATCTGCGGCAAAGGGCTGGACTAGAGCAGAGCCGGGCTCTCGGCAGCCGGCAGGCATGAGCCCTCCCGACGGGAGCCGAGCCCAAACCTGCTGATGCGCTCTGCTGTCGCTCCTGGGGTAGGCACGGCTTTTCTTTCGGTCTTTCCAGGCTCGGTGAACGGGAGGTGAAGAATTTGCAGTGCTGGGGGTACGGTGAAACGCTGGCTGTAGCGAGCCGCTCTGCCGGCGTGGGTGAACCGATTGTGACTTGGAAGTTTCTTGTGCGCGTTAATTTTTGTGCTGTAGCGCGGCAGGGGTTTGATCGGAAAGCAATCACTTCCCAGAGAAACCGTTTCTTTATTAAATGGTATGATTAAAGGTGATACTTCTTTCTTGTCAGTTGTCTCTAAATAATATCGTTAAATAATATCGGTGACCCCGCAAGGCTGAAGTGACTTTTTTTTCCATTTTACTTTTAGGTGTATTTTAGTGAGTGCAATAATAAATAGAAAATAAGTTTTTGCAAGAGAGGGCAGTGATTTGTTTTCTGCCCGGCTCGTCTTCGGATCCTAGCTTGAAACGTAAAACGTTTTTGCCGTGGTTTTTACCTGCAAATGAGAGACAAGAGCAGTGCAAGCCGCGGGAGTGGATGCCCACGCCGCTTCTCCCCAGCTTGGGTGCTGCCACTAAAAATTTCTGTGCTGAAAAGCGCCGAGCTTTAAACCTCGCCTTTCCTTTCAGTCTTTTGCCCTTCTCCAGTTAAACAGGGGGTGTTTAAAACACGTGTAAAGGTGGACATAAAGCGACAAATACTCTGAGGTTTTTTGGTTTGGTTTTTTTTTTTTTTTAAAGCGACGGGCTTTGCTCGCTGGGAGGGGTTTGCCGGGGCTCATGCAAGCCCATGGGGGGCGGTGGGGACCCGCCTGGGCCCGGAGGGTGCCTGCCCGAAAGGTGAGGATGGCTGGGAGGGACGGCCACGCTGGCCTGGCAGGCGCCTCTTTCCCTGGCTCCAAAGTGACCCGCGTTTTACACTCAGGCGCCTTGGATTTTTCCCTGCCGATTAGCCTGTTTACGTTATAGCCGGGCCACAAGCTTCATTTTATTTCCTCCGATAAACACGATAAGAAAACCCGGCTTAAACTGGGAGCAGCGTGGGAAACCATTCCCAGTCACCCCTTTCCTCTCCACTCCTTTTCGTTTCGGGTTTTCTGTGGAACCGCTCAAATCATACACTCCTAACTCTTCATTACGTCACTCCTCTCCCAAATCCCGCTCTGCTGACGTAGCTTTCACCCCGGGGCTCCGGGAGGCTCCCAGGTATCTCCTGCACCATGCCTGGGTCAGGTCCCGGGGGTGCAGGGGCAGGGACATTTTTGAGGGCAGGGGTGTGCTCAGCTGCGGGAAGGAGGTGCCAACGAGGTGACCACCGCTCCTGGTCCTTGTGGCCAAAGAGGGAAGAAGGCAGATTGGGGGAAAAAGAAAGTTTCGTATCCAATTAAGGCAAATTCCCTCGCGGGCACTTCAGTCTCCCAAAAAAGGGTTGGGGGTAAGCCGTGTGCAAGCGCCGGGCTGTTGCTCCTTCCCCCACTCTCGGGTCTCTGCAAACGTGATTCCCTTACCAGGGATGCACTGGGGAGGAGGGGAGGGCTCGGTCCGGCCGCGCCCTCGCTGTCCCTGGGCCCGGACAGTCTCGGGAGCAGCGGGCATCCCCCCAAGCCGGCCCGGCCCCAGCGCTCCCGTGGGCGCCCGGCGGCTCCGGTGCGAGGGGTCACTTTGGTGACTATCGCGGGCTGGAGTGTATTCTTTTCCGAGACGTGTTTATGTAACTTAATGTACTTTAGAAACTGCTGGGGAGTTTAGGCCGGGCTGATAAGCGCCGCGGTTATTACGGGCGACGTGCCGGCACCTCTCCCCCTCTCTTCTCCCCTTCGCTTATCCGCGCTACCTAAAATATACTTTTATCAAGGCCACCCCTCGATACGGACTGTTTCCATTGCCCAGCGGCTGTGACATTGAAGCGGACATATCGATCGGGGCACGGGCGGCTCTCGGGAGCGCTCAGCCCAGCCGGGAGCTGCCGGCCGCCGAGGGCTCAAGCTCCCCCGCAGGAACGGCGGCAGCAGCCGGCGGAGCATTCCGCGTCCGCCCGGGAGGAGATGGATTTCAGAGGGATAGGGGTCTTTGACATCAGCCCTGTTCTCGGTCGGGTGGGAGAGCCCGGGGAGCTAAGGGCAGTGGTCAGCCAAAATTGACGCCCAAAGCAGCAGGATCCCCTACACGCCACAGCACGAGCAGGGCGGGCACGGTGAGCGTGCCCTTTGCGATAGATCAGGTGTGTCCCAGGGTGAGGACGGACCTCCAAACTATCAATGATGAGGAGGGAATTTTTTTGCTTTCCCCGAAATTCCTAACGAAGGGCTGCCTGGTGCTCAGAGGCCGAGCCCCAGCTCCAGCCGTCCTGGCCGCAGACAGCAGGCTGCGGGCCCCGTGGAGCAGGACACCCTGACCCGGCTCGCAGAACCTTGCCCGCTCCCTGCCGGCCGCTCAGCTCCCCCCAGGCTGAAGCCGTGCCCGGCGGCGGGGAGCGGGGCGGGAGGATATTCCCCACTGGAGTCAGCGGCCTCCCGGTCAGCTGGTGACCTGCTGCTGCGTGCTTTTGGGTGATTTCCACCGTGTCTTTAAACACTTGACTCTCAAACAAGCATCAGGCAGCAGAGACCCCGCACGAACATTTATGCAATACGTGCCCAAGTGTGCGCTTTCTGTGTAGTTAGGGTTTTTTTGTTGTGTTGGTGTTTTTTGTTTTTTTTTTTTTTTTTTTTTTTTTTTTTTCGGTTTTGGGGGTTTTTAAAAATAGCGATATGTAGCTTCTTTTTATTTGCCCTACCTCCAGTCTCTGAGGTCCGGCTAGTTAATGATTTCGGCCTTAAAAAATAAATAAATAAATAAGATCAATCAGCAAAACGCGCGGAGGAGGCTCCTGTCGCCGCGTAACCCGAGTCCCGGAGCCGGCGCTCCGCGGTTCCCGCACGCCGAGCCCCAGCGGGGCTCGCAGGATGAGCGGATGCCCTCCAGCCCCGGGGTGACCGGGAGGCAGCCGGGACCCACGCAGCACCCTAAAAACCACGGTTTAGCTGCTTCTGTCCAGCAGGCGCATACACGATTTTTCTCTTTCCAGCACATACGCAGGAACTTTGAAAATGAGTTTAGGATTATTTTTATTTCTCCTCGGCCGTTTTAAATGTTTTGGGAATCGGTGACTAAAATGGCCTAATTCTGACCGTTTTATCAACGCGCACCTCAATGCCCTTGCTAAAAAGCTGTGGGGCCGTGTTCCACTCACTGCTTGCGGGGATGAATATTGTGTATTATTTTTAACCGCATCGCCCCTTTCTGCGCACAACCGTAGATAAATCAAGTGCCTCGACTCTGAGTGCGAATCGCCTTTCACACCTAGTGAAAGAACTCGTTTCGAGGCAACAGGGCCAGAAGGAAAGGCTCCCAGCCTGGCTCCCGCCGCCCCGTCGAGGGAACAGGGAAGCGGGGGGTGGGAGCCGCCGTCGCCCGCGGCCGCGGTGGGAGCCGAGCTCTTCCCGCCGCCGCCTCTCCCGGGCCGGAGCCGGAGGGATCACTGTCCGCTCCTGTCCGGGCGCTGGGCAAGGCTTTCAGGGCTCTCTTCTGCTGGATCTGACAGGAAAACCCGGGGAAAAGTTTCTTGCTGCGAGAGGTCGTTGAGGGAGAGAGCCGGGAACGCGGGGCACGGCGGAGCCGCACTTCTCCTCCCCAGCGCTTCAGAGCCGAGCTGCTCCTCATGCTCCCCCCGTTCCCTAGCACGGATGTTAGGCAATATCAAATCCGATCTGCAATTAGCTATCCTGCCTCCGCCCCCACGCCCGCAGCACAGAGTTAATTCTTTCTCACTTAAACCCACCCCTCCCAAAAGAACTCCAACAAAAACGAAGCTAAACAAAACACCTAAAAAAAACCCACCCAACCAAAAAAAACCATCACCGATTGTTCCCTGGAACGGTTGTCGCCACCGTGAAGGAAAAAATATTGGTTTCTGTACGCATCGAAACCTGCCGGGAAACCCCCCACATAGCTGTCTTCTTACTTCTCTGTTCAGGAAATAAAGGAAACCATCAGAACAGGTCACAGTCTTCCAGTGAAATGTTTTCCACAGATCAAAATGAATATATTCTCTTGGAAGCATTTTTCGGGAGTAGCTCCGTTTCATGCATGCCCTCGCTGAGCTCCGGCGGGGCCGCTCCGTTTCTCTTGGCATGGTGGCAACCTCTCGCCTTCCCTTTTGGAACCGCTTTCCCCGCCATTTACCTGCCTGACCGAAATGTCTGAGAACACGTGCCAGTAATAATCATAATAAACCCCCAAACAACGACATTCGTAATCTTAGCTAAGCAAGACGCTTCCCTCCATCCCAACTAATAATGTTTCACCTTGCTGCTTTCGTGTGAAATGTCAAAGTCTGGGGACTTTGTTCCTCCTTGGAATGAAAGTAGATTTTTTAAAAGTTAAAATAATATCTTCCAGAGCGAGTCTGACCAGTTCTGTACATGCAAGCGCTACTAGATTGGAAAATCAAATCAAAACAACCACATCACAGAATGAGAGATTTCAGAGTTAGCAGCTCGGGGTAATTAGATAGCCTATTAATAGCCTTGCTCCTGGCTGCTATCAAAAGTAAGTGGATGGCTCCTGCCTCGGGAAGGTGCGAGCAAGCATGCCACGGGAGGTAGGATGGAGACCGAGGAGGTGGGGAGAGGTTTCCAACGAGACTTGTGGGGCCCCACGGACAGGCAGAATGCGTGTACCCCCCTTGGCGTTGCCTGTCATCCCCGCAGTCGCAGGCTTCTCCCTCCTTTGATAGATGGAGGTGTCGGAGGCAGTCGCGGGGGCAGGTCCCGGCCGGGCGGGTCCCATCCCCATCGGCCCGGAGATAAGCGATGCTGCTAATTCACCTCCGGCGAGGCGACGCCTTCGTTCCCTTTTGCTTTTCTTACCGTCCGTGTTAATGGCTTCGCGGACACAGCCCTCTATTTGCAGCTAGAAGTATAAATGTACACGTTCGACGTGGGAATACCGCAATTTCCATTTCGCTCATGTAATCACTGCCAGTGTTTATCCATTTCGCCTAAGCCTCCACGACAAAGAGGGCGTGCAAATAATCCGCACTTTTCGATTACTTTAGGAAAAGGTTGGGTTTATGCATCCGTTATTGCTGCTCGCATTGAATTTACAATTCAATAGTAAAGGACGCCAGTATCTGCAAACAGGCAAAAGAACAATTTAAAAGCCGATCGTCCCAAAACTAGGTGGCTGCAATATTGTTCCCCTGCTGGTATTGATTGATTTTAAGAGGTCACAGATGACTGAACTTTAAAGAGTCAAACGACTTTCTTTTAATTCCAATTAGATGAGCAAGAAGTATCATAGTCCAGTATACCTAAGGGTTTTCTTGCTGTAATTTCTTACATTTTTAACATACACATATTGTAATAATTTCTTCTTTTGTCTTTCTTGATGGACAAAATAGTTTGAGTATTAAAGATGGAACACAGTAACAAAGGAGATAGGAGTAATCCTGATGTTACTGAGGTTTGAGATTTTTTTTTTTTTTTTTTTTGTATTCTTAATATGGGTAGAGTTAGCAGCCTTTTTCTGAGTAAGCAATTCTCAGAGTAAATAAATGTGTTGTATAGAGTGACTACTATTGCCAAGGGGAAAAAAAAATGGACCTATGCACTTTCAATAAACTCTGAAGAAAATACTATGCCACAGTGTTATGGGATAACTTCAGAGAGTTGCTAGCATTCATCAGTAACCAGGATGATACCTGGATGATACATTTAGCATTTGCCAATGACAATCAAACATAAGCCTAGCAGCACACAACTTTAATATTCACCTCTGAAGTAATAACCTAAAACCCCCCAACAACACAGTTTTAGTATAAATTTACACAGGTTATTTGCTTTGTAGCAGTACATTTTCTTTGTAATGTTACTGTAGGCTGGTTTGGTTTTTTTTTTTTAATAGGGTGTGTGAAACGGGGCTTACAAAGAAGCCCTGCTTCTGTGTCTCTGCTCATTTATCCAGATCCTAAAAATGTCTAAGGCTACTAATTTGGCTGAAATTTGTCCTTGTTCACAATGACTTAGACATGAAGAGCCAGTGTCACAGCCCTCCATGGAAACACCTCTTGCAGAAATAAACCTTGCCAGTGGTGCACTTCTGAGGTTACCAGCAAGAATTGTGGCTCGGCCCTTCAAGTCATGATTTTTACTTCACTGAACTGGCTTTAAGCAGATTCTTATACAAACTTCAGATGGATATTTGGTCAGCTAATGCAGAGTTTTCTGCTATCACAGCTTGGAAGCTGTTGGTCCCAAACAAACCAGCTCAGCAGCTACCATGAGCTCCTATAATGAACTAACAGTAAACGTAGTGTAAGTTCTCTCTGCTTTTTATGCCAGGCTCTGTCAGATTTAACAGCACCTCTTTATGACACAGATGCCATGCCATTGGACACCAAAGATGGCAGATCCAGCTCCACGGGCAGCACACCCTTAATTCTGGGGGCCAGTGACCCCAGCAGAAAGGACAGCCACGAGCACTGACATCAGTGGCATCTCATGGCGTCACAGATAAATCCAGCAGAGGTGGGGCTGTCAGAGCCTAGGAGTGTTGGGAGATGAAAACTCAGCAGTGCTTAGCTGGCTGGAGGGCTTTTCCCTGGCTATTTTCAGCTTTTCCCCAAACGCCCCATAGGTGACACCCTATGCAGTGCCACTCCCCACAGATCACCAGCTGGGCTCTAGGGACACAGCTTTACCAACCAGTACTTAAATCAAGCGTTTCAGCTTCTACACTAAACCAAACTCTTTCCCTCCAAAAAATGTTTTATCGATCAAAACATTTCATATTATCCAAAATTAAGACTTTTGTGTGGTTTTGGAAGTATTTAGTTCTTTAAAGAAATTCAACTTGTAATTGAATATGCAACAAAGTTCATCTTGAGAGGGCACAAAAGGTCCTCTGTATTTGTTTTTTTTTTCTCTTTCAGTTTGGCAACAGGCTCACATCTGGAGTGGTAGGAAAGGTCTACTATGCCTGGACCAGAAGCCAAAACTTCAACATCTCATCCTTTCTCAGCCGCCAGAAACTACAGCAAAACCTCTAGTTTTCTCCTTGGTCAGCAGGGCACAGAGAAAGCAACAACCCCTGAGCTGGTTGAAACTGCTGCCTGTGCTCTGGGTTGAAGGCTTTAAACTTTTTTACTTTAAAGGTAGAGGCTTGCATGAATATGCTCCAAGATATTTCACTCACGGAATTGGAGAGGGATGTAACTCAGTCTGAAACCAGGATTTATGCTGCACTCTTATTTTAGTTCCTACTGCCTAAGAGAATGGTTACTTCTCAAATCACAAACTGTGACCTGTGCTAAGTTTTCAGATTCATTTGGTTTTGATAGCTTCAACAGAATTGTTGAATAACATTTCCTTCAGCAGGAGTTTTCCAAACAAATTTTCTTCCATTTCTGCTTGCAAGAAGTGGAAAGAATGTATTTTCCTCGTGCCTGCTTGGAACTACATGTACCTCTGAGGTCCAGAAGGTGACATATCTTTCACAAGTGATTCCCCTAGCAAGCATAGAGAGGAGAAACTAATTGTTGTGTGCTGTAGCTACCAGGAGATTAAAAATAATCTGTGCTGAAATAAATTAACAGTTGCTCAGCATTTGGACTTGTGGAGCACAGACCTGACTAGGTTGAGCCTAGGGAGAGAACTGGAAAGCAAACTTCTCAGCTGGAAAAGGAGATCCCCTAAATTTAATGGCGTTGGACCAAATGAACAGGAACACACCTGGAAGACCTTGGCTGAATGCTAAATGTGAGTATGGACCCAAACCAACACTTTTTCCATGTGTCAAAAAGACACTGTTTAATGGATTAAATTATTTTGTCAGTCCTCCATTTGGAAGGCTAAAACCTGCTGTGCAAAGCTCAAGAAGTAAATAAAATCTGGTGATGAAGGACTAAACTCTGATGGGAATTTTCCTGGAGGAAGTCCTGCTGAAGTTGACCTGCTTAATTAAAATGCAATAAAATGCAATTTCCTTTACATCATTACATGCTAATGTCAACCTTAGAACCACAAATTTGTTGAAACCTGAGCAATAGAGTTCACCTGTGGTTGCCTCTTGGTAATAAAAAAATGTAAAGAGATGATTTTAAGGAAACATGTTCATATTTAAAAATAAATTTGGTGGTCTAAATGAAGAGTACTGATATTACTAAAAAGGGCAACGACTTAATTGTTTTTGTTGATGTCAGTTATCCATTTGTAGGCCATCAAACTATCAACTGGGGTACTTTATTGACTGCAATATATACTGGATATGTGCCATATTATTCAAGAAAGACAATACACTGCAAAAACAATACAGAGAAGAGGTAATTTGTACAGAGTTCATGAAACAATTATATAATCTAATTACAAAACTGACTCACTATGTCCTTGGTTCTATTTATTAGAAGAGAATTGAAGGACATACTAAACATACTCAGAGTCTAGGAATTTAAATTGAAATCCTGCCTGCACACCCAAGCATCCAGGAACTGATGTGATCCAGAACATAGATCATGAGTCCCAAAAGAAGGATGCCTTGATGCAGGACTCAGGATACAACTTCATTTTCCTGTGTGATGGAAGTTAAACTACCGCCCCATTTTCCTGAGGAGTGCTTTGGAACTCAGTCAATATCACAGAAAAGCTTTTGATCATGTTAATGACACACAAAAAGAAGTGTAATTAATGATTTATTTCAAAAGGTGACAGCAGTTTGAAATCTGCTCCTGTTTTATGTGTTTCACTGGTACAAAGCTTCTGGAGAAATGCATCAGGAACATTTGAATGCAGGTGAAGGTGTTCCATGTTCAAGCAGAAGCAAATCACTGAGGTGCCTGAACATGAGACATCGCCAAGGCTTTGCACATGTCACTCACTCACAGAGAAGATCATCTCAGCACAGAAATGACCAAAGCCTAAACAAAATAAGTTGCTGAATTATTCTGTGAATTTTCATGTTGTAGCTGCGCTGCAACTGTTTGAACACTTTTCAGATGTTTTTCCTTTTAAGGAACATATAAATATTTCCTTTCCTCATCCTGTAAGAAACTTTATTAAATAAAATCTGGTTTTGCATATCTTCTGTTGTTTTTTATTCTTAATTTACTGTGCATTCTGTGTTTGAATATATTTTAATGGGTGACATCTAAACATACCATAGTAAATTGTGGAGGAGGCTAGTATTCAGAATGATTACAAGGAGTATTTGTTTATAAAACAGGAAAAAACCTCAGTGTCTCTTTATTTGTTTTTATTAATGGTAATGCTGGCTTGCATGCAATAATTTTTGTATGAAAGCTATGAGAATCTAGGAGGCAGAATAGCTAATGGAGAGCTGGGACACCTGCGTGTAATTTTGAGGTAGGGAAGTCATAATTCTGCATATTGGAAGGTACAATTCTGCAGCACACTGCCCCTGGTGCAATCCTGGCTCCAGAAATCCTCTCCCTCTGCCAGGAGGGACTCTTCTGCCTGGAGGAGTCACTCCAGTGCCAGCACAGCAATCCACTGCCTTCTCCCAGCTGTATTAATGAAATTCCTTGTGGGACCACACTGGAAGAAAGACCATTGAAGTGATTACAATTAAAAATAGCTCTTCCTCTGCTCCTCCCACAAAGAGTTTATTTTTAACTTCCATCACTTCAGTGTGCTGATTTAAGCACTGCTCTACACGCAGTTGTTTTGGCACAGCTGAGGAGGTGACAAACTGCAGGCCAGAGGTGGGAACAAGCATCTGGGGCAGGAGCTGGCTGCAGCAGCTCAGCTGGCAAAGGCAGTGTATCATGGGACTATGGTGTGATAGTTCACTGTATGAACTTAAACTTTGCCTTTCCTGAGTGTTTCCATAGCCATGAAGCATCTCTGCTCCAAATTCCCAGTACAGGAGAGCCTGTCCAGTGTCACTTTCCTACCCCAGCCTGGCTCACTTACATCACAGATTTACAGCCATGTGAGCTGTATCACTGGGAAATAGAGTGTATGTGAAGCCTCAGCTGAATCCTGAGGCTGATGCCCTCAAAGACATGTAGATAGCTAACTTTCAGGCAGTGGGAGGCTTAAATGGACAGGGCTAGGAGCAGGCATAAGGTCAGAGACCATGCCTTGGCCATAGGACAGTGGCCACCTACCCACCCACCCACCCTCCCTCCCAGGTCTCTGCTCATAGCACAGACCTTTCATGTTTGGCTTTCATGCAAAGCTTAATGTTGTGTGGGGGACTCAGGACTGAGACAGAACTTCTGGCAGGTCATTTGGGCCATGATATAGGATTCTTCCATCTTTTCTTACAGCACAGGGTATGAGTCACTTGCTGAAGCCTTCTTTCTTATCTCTCCAACTTCTTGACATTTTACGGACCTCAGGCTATGGTGGCCCTTTGACTTCTTCTGTCCCCTGCTTTTGATTTTGGTCTTTTGAGGACTTGAAAGCCATGACCTAATTTGAATTTTTGTTAACAGCTGTATAAGTGAGCACTTGGGTGAACTTGCACAGCCTTTAAGCAGCCAGGAAGTCAGATAATATCTAATCTTATCCCTGTTAGGGTAAAAGAGTGTCTCTAGCACGCTATTGACCAATGCTTTCTAGAGCAGACATCAGTGCATCATGTAATCTATCCTACAGTTCCCTCTACTAAAAACAATTATCTGACTGGCTCACACGTGAAGGCATCACAGCATGACATCATCTAGAGCACACTAACCTCAGAGGAAGAAATATCAATTCAACTGAGTCTGGAGCTCTCCTTCAATGCCTCAAGTACTCACTTCATGCATCACAATCTGAGTTTTGAGCCTCCCCCATGCTCACCAGACATTACTTTTTCTTCCAGTCTTGAACCAGGCTAGCAACCCAGATGATTTTTCTAATCATAGCTGGCACTTCTGGCAGATTTGATATTTCAGTGTCAAGCCCTTCAATAAGAAGACCTTGTTGGCCTTCAGAAGCATAATGCTTCTCTTCTGCTCCATGCACACTGTTTCAGAACTCCCTGAGGTTGTGTCCCTGAGACCCTCTTGTAATGTAAATACATTTAAAACAAAATAACATCACTACAGCTCTAAAGTAGCACTTCCACGGCACTCTTGATGGCATAAACAAAATTCTGAATGAAAAGGCAACCTTGAAAATCATCTAGCTCACAAAAGTATGGTTTTTGTGATGGAATGGGGCAGCCCAAGCTTGGCTGAACCATGTTGGACCACAAGGATCTCCAATCCTTCAAAAGCTTGGTAGAGTCTTAGTCCTTAATTGTCTGCAGAATTAGCCTTGAAACAATTTCTTTAAAGTCTCTCACCAGTTTCAATAACTTTACCTTCACTGGAGTATCCTTCTCTTTGCCTGTGAACCTCAGTCGTGACTCTTCTGTCCTCACTTTGCAAAGTCGAAGAATCAAACAACCTGTACAGAGTATATAGAATATATATATATGTATATAGAGTATACAGAGTATATAGAAACCACACACTCACTGTGGAGAGCACATTACATGGTATGTAAAAGGTTTAAAAGATCATTACACTTTCCTAGCAGTCTTTACATATCCATCTGGTTGGAAGTTATTTCAGAGAATACTCATGCTACTCAGAAAAAGCCATTATCAAAGCCAGCCAAAATTCCAAGAAAAAAAATAAAAAAATAAAAAAATTAAGGGGCAGGCAGGTAACTAATCCATTTTGAAGCTGTCAGGTTATGACCTGAGGAATGCTTTCACAGGAAGGGCAAAAATGAGGTTCTTTCCCTAATGAGGAACAACACAATTATTTAAAAAAGGAAGGATAAATGACCAACATTCAGTTGCCGGCACAGAAAACATCCCCAAGAAGAGGACTGATCAAATGTAGTCACAGTGGATGGCTACAGGCTGCCAGACAGGCAGTGTTGACTCAGAGCTCCCACTCCTGAGCTCCCTTTCTCAGTTGCAGCTTATGTAAAAGACTATAAAGGAGGAAAACCCATGAAATAATGAAGATGAATGCAATAAATAGACCTGAGCCTGTCTAGTTGTTTTAGTGGTTAATGCCACTAGAGAAACCCTGCAGGGCTTTAAGCAATTCTTAGTGATGAAGATTTATGAAGCCCTTTTAAAAACTTCATTAAGGGGTCAGAGAGATTTAAGTGGCCTCACAAGCTCTGCACTAAGCCAAGAGATTCACTTTGCAGAAACTCAGCCAAAGGCAGTGAGGACAGAGCCGGCTTGCAAGGGCTCTTCACACACTCTGGGAACAATGCTGAGTGCCCTGTGCAGGACAGCTTAATGCTGAAGTCCCCAGCAGGGCTGTGGCCACTAAGATGGTTAAAGGAAGCTGCTTAGCAAAAGTATTTCCTCTGAATAACGTTAAGGCCAGCACAGTCTGGTAAGCAAGCCAAGTCTGTATACACTGCTCACATAACTTTCTTATTTCAGTTTCCCTCAGATTGTCTGAAATATTGTAAAGCTTTTTTCTTTTTTTTTTTTTTTTTGTAGTTGGGATGGATTTTCCTTCTTCAGACAACAAGTGCTGCCTGAAACCAGAATCTTACCTTTCATACTGATGCCTTCAAGCAGTTGTTTAGGACTGTGATTATTTAGATATAAATAGCAGTGCTCATTAATTTAGCAATCACTCCCAGCTACGAAAATGCAAATTGAGTTGGCTTATTTGTGTTTTTCAGAAAGAGAGAAGGTGGTGGCGGTAGGTGGGAAGGGGAATATTCCCCAGGTGCTGCTGTTTATCACCTTTTTGTCTCACCCTGAGCCAGGGAATGTTTCAGCTGCACCCTGCAGAGCTTTGCTGGGCTCTGTTCCATCACCACTGAGGAGGGTGTGCATCACACACCCCTTGTAAAGTTGGTTCTTGGACCGACAGCTTGGGTCAACCCCATTAAAAAAATAAATCCTGGACTTCTTTTTAGTAGGTATGCAACAGAATAATCTCTGGTAGCTGGGAAAGGCAGCAAACTTTGACAGAGCAAGAGATGAAGGCTGCTTTTGTGGCTTCACAAGTAAAACTGCCACTCCCTTTGGCTTGCTGGAGCTGCCTGGCCGTGGGGAAGCAACCATGATGGAGCAGGCTTCATGATCTGTCATAAAATTCAATGTAAACTGAAGTAGAACATCTCCTTCAAAAGCTGTGTTTCAGCTTGACTGCCCACCTAAACACCCTTGACTAGGTACTTATAACCTGATATTCTGTACTTCTTATGGCTTGTGGGAGGTGCCACAGAGCCTCTGTGCCTGGTGAGGAGGAGAGGAGCCAAAAGAAAGAAGGTAAAAAGAGAAAGAGAGTAGAGCATGGAGAAAGGGAGACCTGAAAAATCTTCAGCAGGAAGAGAAATGCTGCGCTGCACCCTCAAAGACCTCCCTCACCTCACATCCCATCCCTCAGATCTGCCAGCAGCAGGCTCGTAGAGAAACCTCTTCCAAAAAGGCTGGTTATTATCTCCAGCATGTTAAACACCTTGGAATCTAAATGCATCCAGCATTAATTGAAGGGAGCTCCTGAATTTTTGCAGTGCTTTGTTGGACAGAGAATCTAAATAATGGAATCAACTTAACAACTAATTTTTAGGATTTTAAGGGAGCTTTTTCATGGCAGCCCTCATTCACTTTTTACATTCACAGAGCTTAAAGCACCTGCTTTACAGTAAATGAGAGGGATGGGTGGAACCCCACCCTTGTGAACAGGGCTCCTCAGTTAGATTTTGTGGCAGAATGGCTCAGGTCTGAGGTAGCCCCTGGGAAGGCTTGAATTTATGAATGATTCCACAGGCAACTCTCTGCTTGAAATCAAGCAGTAGCAATAGTTTCCAAATAGTTATCCAACAAATGATTCAATATTAATGAACTGCATAAAGAACTTTTATCTACCAGTACCTCCATCCTGCAGCTTCTCAGTATCCACATTTGAATCCAATAGTTTCTGATGTGTTCCTGAAGGTACCAACAAAGTCAGGAGGTGTCTTCCCATCTGCAGGAGCAAGCACAGACCCAGGAGTGAGTGGATTACCATTATGGCTGGCAGGAAAGAGAAGCCTCCCTCATGACAGTGAGTCACAAGATTATCGCCTTGACAAGGAAAACTACAACAGAAAAGCCAACTGCATAATATCCCAAAGAAAGCAATTAAGTGGTTTCATTGATAGAGGTTTTGGATGAGCTACACACTACAAATAACAGCTTCATTCAGGCCATTTTGATGACAGATGCTACAGATAGGAAGAGCCATGACAATTATGTTTTGCCATGGCATTTTGAGAAACTGGGGATCAGGAATTTTTCCAGAGTGGGAAGATTGTTTTGCTCCCTGAAGACCTTGTTTTGATTTCAAGCACTGCTGAGTCTGCACTGTTGCTACATTTTTTAGATACCTTTTTTATTGCTCCCCTGATTGTAGGGTGCAGGAAGATTTCTGCAGTAGACAAAGACTCTTCTGAAGCACATGCTATAACAGCGAAAGGAATCTGCTCCAGACCTTCCGTAAATACAGTTAGCTCACTGTATCTCAGTGCCTCAACATGAGGAACATTGTTCTTACCCTATTGAGACTGGAGATAAAGGGAGGCAAAGAGAAGCAGGGTGCTTCAGGCACCCAGTGTGTGAGTTCCCGGGTGCCAGTGTCACCCTGGGTGCTGACATTTGCCTACACAGCCCTGAGATGCAGAATGGTTCCTCCCTGATGCTCCTGTGTAGCTATTACCACTTGTGAGATGCCACTTCCAATGGCTCAACTATGAGAGTAAACCTGGGTCTGCTCTGCATTGGCCAAAGCAGGCAAAACTCTGCCTGCCTGCTTTAGGGTGACTGTGGAGAGTAAAAGCACTTGGGCAGCTTAACAGAAGTGACAGAAAACAAACTCACAGTGAAGTGTACCCTGATCCTTCCTCTGGAGCTATATTCCTAGTCTGTCAGAGTAGGAAATGTCTGAAGTGACAGGAATCCATGAATCAGGGGGGCATTTTCCGTTGTTACCATGGCGTGGCTTTTTTGCTTGGCTTTTTTGGTTTGGTTTTGCCCCCCCCCCAACAAAACAATAGATGTCACAGTAAATTATTTAGGGATTCCTAATGATCCCAAATTAGCACTCCTAAACCTTCTGCTTGTTTCAGGTTTGTGAGTAAAACAAAAGATAAACCAAAGAAATACAGTTCTGAGTTCCCTTGAGTCAACAGGAACCTTGCCAGCACTTGATTTTTTAAAATCTGGTTTCCTCAGCTGAAGTAGTCATGCAAAATTAGCAACCTCAAGAAGGAAAGTGCAAGTTTGTGTTACTCCTGTTATACCCAAAAGTGGGTTACATTACCCATCAGTTCCCTCAAGCAAAACCTGCACACCTGGGAAGCACTGTAATTTTTCTTTTTGTCTCCCTTTGATGAGACATCAGAAACAAGTGAGCAGCAGTGTTTGCTGCAAATTTCCTTTTGAATGTTGTCATGGCTTTTACCTGGGGGCTGTCAGCCCAGCCACCTCATCTTCCTGCAGAGAAAGGAAGGAGAACATTACCCTTCCCTTTCACCTCCATGTGGGAAGAAGCCACAGGGAAAAACCGAGCTGTGTCACCCTGGATTGCTGTGACCAGATTTATCAGGGAGCTTTTCTTACTGGAAAGCAAAATGCTGTGACTGCTCATCTGTTTGTGCATGCACCCTGGGCTGTGTGTGGGAAATGGGGTGGGCAGAACCTCTCCTGCCCAGCACAGTGCTGTGTGTGGTTCCCCCTGCAGAAGAGAATTACTTTTTCTGTGTATATTCCACATATTAAACATGCAGAATGAAGAAGATTGAGGGTCATCAAAGCACAGTTTCCAAACAGACTTGGTTCTGGGGGAGCACGGAGCATAAGCAGGACTGAGAGCATCTGCCAGTGGCAACCACCTCAAACTACTGCGTGGCCCCAGGTGCCACCTGCTGCACTGTCTGGAAGGAAATGGGGTATTTCATGAAATGAAGGGAAAAGTAAACAATTCTTCAGGTAATGGACTTCAAATACACAAACTGGGATGCTGTAAAGAGAAATGGAATATTTTGTCTCCTTTGACAGATGGAAGGTACAGGATCCACCAGAAAAAGCTGGAGAATTGCCATCACCTGTGCTCCTAAAAGGAGGTTAAACACTTTAAGAGAAGTCAAGACACAGCAAAAAAAGGATTTTGTGTCCCTCTAAGATCCTTCCCTAGAGAGTCCCTCTGTGGCTCTTCAAATGTGTGATTATCTGCATCTGCCAGTGGACAGGGCAGTCACAGGGGAGAGAAGCTGCTTTCCTCAAACAAATGATTCATTAAAAATCAGCAACCTACTCCAGGAACAATCCACTATCAGTGTTTTGCCTCAAACTTAGTCATGAAGCCAAGAGGAGTTAAAAAAGGAACGACTGTGGCACAACAAGGAAACTCTTTCAATCATTAAACCCTACCAATAAATACTGGCTAGCGCTGGAACAAATCTTTATATTTCTAGAAATTATTCTAGCTGTGGAAAATATAAACTGTGTCTTCCCTGCAGACACAGCCAAAACTAATCAAAATACTCCTCATAACACAAAGGAAATACCTCTGGGCTGCGATAAGGACTGTGAATGTGGCTCTTTTACGTCTCCACTAGCTAACAACAATAAGATGGCCCGGTGGCACTGTTTTCAGCACGGAGATTAATAGCCAGGGAGAAACCGAGAAGGAGAAAGTACACTTTCAGTTTTCTTTCCGATGGCTAATTAAAAAGGCCATATCTGAAGGGAAATGCTGTGGAAATGAGAGCTATTTGGATGTGCCTTCCCCCATCTACTATCACTCTGCTTTGTGAGGAATGCTTTATTAGTGCTAATCTCATCTCTGTGCTTTGACAGAAGTTACAGTTTCCTTCCTTTGCAGCCGCTAAGGCTCAGTTCTATTACAGGGTTTGTTTAATGGGAGCTTTATTATTTTACTAAATTACCTCATCTTCTGGGAACAAACTTAACCTTGCACTACGAAGCCAAATGTCTTTTTAATGATGCAAGTCTGTTTGGAAATTGTGCTTTGATGACTCTCAATTTTCTTCATTCTGAATGTTTAATATGTGGAATATAGACAAAAAAGTAATTCTTTTCTGCAGGCCTTCCTGGTCCACTATTTAAAATCAATTTGCTGCAATTATTACGGTTAAGACTGGTGGGAAAAAACATTCTTTATGGTCAGGGACCAGAGAGGAGCCCCTCGCATCTCTAGGGAACCCATCTTCAGTAAATTGAAAAATTATACAGGATTGATGCTAAAATACTCCATATTGAAATGTTTAAATTCTAAGATAACATAAATCTCACTCCTATGTGCATTTTGGGACGCAGCCTTCTTGTGCTGCTTTGAGACTCAAAGAGAATTTCTGAGTAACAATGAGAAGCTACCATTAACCCACATGAGACTGTGATTTGATCCAGAGTTTGTAGTCAGGCCAATGAATGGGATTTTCTAGTACAATCTGTAGGACAGTGGATCTCCTGGATCCCAGTGAAGCAAGGCTTTTGCTTACAGGGCAATTGTCTGAGTACAGAGGGTAAAGCAGGGTACTGGCCTATTTTGTTAACATCTGATGATGTACAGGAGAGGAATTACTGTGTTGGTTCCTGGTTGATTCCCTCCCAGATGCCTGTAAGTTGCTGCAAACCCACACAAAAGACTTCTTGACTCTAGAAAAATGTGTGTCTGTGTTTAGGGTGTGTGCAGTTTGGGTACTTCTGAGGCTGTATTGCCCAGAGGTCACCTCTGGGCAAAGCTGGGGGCAGTGTTTTCTGTTTGTGTCAGACTTGAGTGGGAAGAAATACATGAAAATCAAACAGAAATATGCTGTTTGCTAGTGGGGTAGATACACTGTGATGACCTGTGTATTTAGGAATATTGTTAAAACTTGTGAACTTCTTTCCACGTCCCCATTCAGAAAAGCCCTGAATTGTCCTGCAGTAGGAGCAGAGGTCTGGGCACTGCCTCCACTCACTGAGCTGTAAGACCCACACAGCCAGGCACTGTCCCTTCTGTGCTTCCTGGAGACACTGAGCTGCTGCACACCTGCTGCCTGTGTGCACACACGTGTCCCTTGCCTGTCACCTGTGAGAAAAGGTGCAGGCCTCTGGAATGGTTAGGGAATCAGCACTGGAAATGTTGATCCTTTGGGAAAGTGGCAACTTCTTCCTTGCAACTCCGTGTCCAAGAAAATTGTCCTGAAAAAAAAATGGGGAACGTGGGCAGGTTGCTATCCCAGAATAGCTCATCTGGGATGCCAATAGGTTCCCAAGGAAAAAAAAGGTACCAGGACCAGATAACAGGCTGTGCAAATTGTTCTGAGGGCTCCAGACAGCTCTTACCTGCATCTGGTGTCAAATTTTTTTCCACATTGCTGAGGATGTAAAAGCAGGGTTGTTGTGAGTAGGTCACTTCAAGCACAATTTTCATTCTGCCTTTCTCACCCTATGAAATAGTCCTGGCATATCATATGGAAACAAATTCCCTAATGGCAGACACAGATTTAGCACTAGATATTTTATTTGTTGTTAGACATTCAAAATCAGCTAAGAATCACCCAGAAGAAAAACTAAGAGTTTTGGTACCTGTTTTCCTAATCCTCAGAAGCTGCAAAACTTTTGTCTGAGCTCAGATGAAGGGAACTGACTCTTTCCCTGGATGCTCTCATCAGACTCTTCTACCATAATACATCCCAATCATTACAGATCAAATTGTTTATGCTTTTTCTTGGTGCCATGCCAATAAAATCACCTCTCATTCTCTTACTGTAGTTTTTTATACAGAGATTTCTGCACTTGCCCCAAGGAATGGTAGCTAGTTGACCTGAAAAGACCACATATAACCAAGTGCTTCCCCACCCAGAATCTTTTTATTCCCTTCAGCTCCCCCATTCCTGTAATAGCCCTGAGTTCCCACATTGTTATGAGTCTCTGAAAACTCCTGCCCTACAAAGGAGGATGGCCAACTTTCCCCTAGGCAAGCTTTCATATGTGTCAAAAACTTTTCCAGATGAGAGCCATGGGACAACACAATGCCGTGGGCATCAGAATGCTGAGGGAGGAGTTCTGGCAAAAGTTCATGGTTGGGGGATAACAGGCATTCCCCACTACTTTCCTTTGAGATGGGGATGATTTCAGTGTGGACTGGTTACAGTGTCATTTAGCCATGTTAGACCAAATCCACTGTGCCAGTTTTCTCCCCCCAGCACCTGGGATTGCCCAGGATCCCCGTGCCAGCGCAGCCCCGGTGTATCTCTGAGCTGAGCATGGCAAGAGCCTTTGCCTTGCACAAGGGCTCCCCTTGGGCCCTGAAAACTGCAGCTTGACCACCTCTGCTTTATTCCATCTCTGAGTGTGGAGTGTGAAGACAAAATGCCCACAAAAAGACACTGAAAGTGCAAAATATATTTTACATGCTAAAAAATATATGTATTTTCATGTTTTCCTTCTCCTGTCCCTCAGTTTAGCTGTGATTCTACCACTATAATTTTATGTCACTGCTTGGAAATTCAGTTGACAGACAAGGTCCTGCTGTGCTACTAAACATAAACACTTCACCTTCTTGTTATGTTAAGCCTTGGCAGTACTTTTTTTCACCATTTTTTTTTTCCTGCATGGGAATGCAAGCAGCTGAAGCCCAGTGAGAAAACATGAAAATAGATTTCTAGAAAAGTACCAAAAGGGCTTTACCAGCATGACAAGTTGCTTATCAAGAACTATTTTAGGAACGTGAGGAAATGAAACTTTGATGAGAGGGGTCCAAGAGGGAAGATTTACTGAGGAGCTGAAGGTTCAAAGCAAGATGACAGCATGGCTATCAGGAAAACTTCTCTGCACCTGTTTCTCCCCCAGCTGCCTAACCATACTTCCCCTCCTTTCTGCTGGCAGCTGAGCAGCCGAGATCTGCATCCTCTTTTGTACTAATCCTCTCCACCGTCTGTCTGGAAATGTTTGCCAGTCAACTCATCCCCTCCTCCTCCTCCTGAGCACAGACATAAGACGTAGTTTCTGATTTTAATGCCCAGCTGTGCTCCAGAGACCTCATATAAATCCAAGTCACACTCTTGGAGAACAGGATCATAGCCTGCCTCAGTTTCCCAGCTGTAAGAGGAAATCCATTACAGCTTTCTTTCCTCTGCATTGCCAGTACATTACCAGGTGAGTCACCAGGCTCCTCAGCTGGTAGCTCCTTCCTTAATCTAACATCAAGTGAGCCACCTCAGCCTCAGCTTACAGGAGCTGTCCTGATTTAATGGTGCCCAAAGTATGTCCATTGTCCATTATGCTGTGAGTCACAGCTCCTTTAAGGATGAAGTGCAGTCTCTCCCTGTGCTACTGCTTTGCCCATGGGCACTTGGTAAGGTCTCCTCCGAGCTGCATGGCTAAACTGTAGATTTCACAAGCAGGAGTCCTGCCTTCCTCCAGCACACTCCTGCTGGAGAAGTGCCCAAAGCTCTCACTTGCTGTGCCAGATCCCAAGATCCAAGAATATTTAATTTCTGCCCTTGTGCTGTGATACGGCAGCTGGAAAGGATGGTCTTGCTGAAGTCAGCAGAGCATCATACGATGTCTTGCTTTCACACCAAGAATTATTTTGGAGGCAGTTTAGGATGATGAAGAAAGATGCCTCATGACACAGGCACAAGAGAGGCTGATCTTGGGACGTGGCACGTGGGAACTGCCTTGTGCAGGCTGGTGAAGGGTCATGGGCAGTTTGCAGAGGAAAGCAGACCCACCCAGAGGACCTGGTGGGATGTCCCCTCCTCAGCCACAAGGCAGGGACACCAGCACATCTCTGCTTTGAGTGGTGAGGACCTGGTACAGGCCTTCCTTTGAAGAATGGCTCACTATTTTGACACTTGTGCTGCAGCAGGCAGAGAGGGCAGATTTGGCTTCTGTCTAAGCAAAGTGCAGTTCTCCCTGAACTTGAATTATATCCCATAATGATGGATTTCAAATAAAGGATGGCTCACTTAGCACATAGCCAAGGAGCCCCTATCAAATTCCCAAGCTTTTCCTCCTCCCCAACAATGAGGAAATTGTTTTAAATGAATCTTATATATCAAGCTCATGACTTCCTTAAAGAAAATTCTTTTAATTTTAACATCCATGGCTGAAATGCCATTTTCAGTGTATGAGCAACGTTGAGGACAGAGCTCTCTGCATCACATTGAGTTACACTTTACTTCATTTCTTCAGATCTGTTCCACCCATGTCCTCCCTTTGCCATGGTTGTTGGTTACTGTAGGGATGGCACAGGTAGAAAGGGTAGTGGATTGCAGATGAGAGGCAAGACACGGGCTATGCACCTGGAAACTTTAGTCAGACTTTCAGTCATGTATTTTCTGGTATAGAGTGACACTATGGTTTTCAGTAAACTCCTGTTACTGTTGTTGTTACCTCAGGAGCACCAAAGGACTCATCCCAAATCCCAGGCTTTTTGAACCAGGGGGTACAGAGGGATACAGAGAATGTGCTACAACAGTTTCTAGTATGGGTTACGTGCATAGTGCACAGAAATGTAGAACACCTGGATGTATGTAGATAAATAAGCACACACATGTTTTGCACTCATATGTATCTTTTGTATAAGAATGGTGTATATATATATATATTTATATATATATACATATGTTACACACCTCTGTAGATGCCTCCTACCACTGTACAGCCCTCTGGGAAGCAGTACTGTGCTCTCACTGCCTGGCCACTGTGAATAGGTTTTCAGTGTATCCCTTGTATTTTCCACCAGAGGGACTCTCTAAATTTTGGGGCTCTCATGCCCACTCTCCCCATATTTGATTCCACAATCAAAAGCTGGCTTTGGCTGATCTCTGCTTTTGGCATCTCTTTTGCTTGGACGGGGAGCTCGGCCTGGGCAGAGCCCAGGTGATATTTTTGACTGCAGTGATATCTTCAAGGCATCATGCCTTGAAGGCTTGCATCACAGCAAGGCAGTGTTTTTCGCTGAAGAGGCACCCAGCACAGAGTAGATGCTGTTCCGTCCTCTGTAGAAAACTCCTGGGACAGCAAGACCAGCTCTTGAAGCTTTCACCCAACAAGCTTTGACCCTTTTTGAAAAGGCTGCGTTTTCCCAACAAGCTTTGACCCCTTTTGAAAAGGCTGCCTTTTCCCTCTTCCCTTCCAGCTCTCTCAGCAAAAGGGCTGAGGCTACACTGGTGCTGTGGCACCAGGGCCCAGCACCACGGCACTGCAGCCACCCTGTGAGTGCCTGACGGGGTCGGTCGGCGCTCGGGGCCGAGAGGAAACCCAGCACCTTTGCACACTGGAGCCCTTCACAATGACTTTTGTTGCTGATGGCGCATGTTTGGTTGTACTCGTTAAATCTTGTTAAACAGGAAACAGGTTTCGAGGCGAGAGGGTCCCAGAGAGTTCAAGCTCCCGCTTTCAAATGTTCTTACAAGATGCACAATTGGCACCGACTTACAGGAAATGTTTAATTGGAGTCGGAAGGCGCTGGCTCCGCTGACCTTGTATCGCATTCCTCTGGGTGCTCCTTTCACAATGATTTTCACCTATAGCTTGAATCAGTGATTTATTTATACCAGCCAATGGTGAGTCCAACAGCACCGAGGGGCTGAGCGGACCGGGGATGTGCAGTGAGCTGAAGGGAGGAGCAAGCAGCGAGGAGCAGTCTTACGGCAGAGAAGGGGCTGCCGCAAGCCCAAGAGTGACATATTTATGAGTCCAGTATCGGTTGCCTGCACTGATAAGCCATGGTCATTAAAGGAAGGAAAAGTCACCTTTGTGTATATAAAATATACAAGATTCATAGTCTGAAAAGACTTGACAGGAAAACATTAGGTAAATAAAGGATATCCCATAAAGCATAATGTGAAAATTAAATTACCTCATAAGGGAGGAAGGTTGTCTGTCCCAGCAGTGAAAGTGAGGAAAAATGAAATTCCTCTTTTCCATCTCAAAGCTGATTTGGCTTTCGGGTTTTGGGTGGACCTAGACACATTGTTACTGATGTCTATAAAAAAAACATTAATGTCCATTATGTCAGACGGGAAATGCTTCAGCTTCCCATAAATTTTCACTACATGCTTGCAAGGTGGTGAAAAGCATCTTAAGCATTGCTGCTCTTGGTGGCCAAATAACAGACGTACTATCTCGGGCGAGCTGGACTTTCAATGTTGTTTTTATCAGTTCTCGCTAGATTTTATTTTCATCTGATTTTGGGAGCTGTCCTAAATCACTTGGAAAACTTTTCTGCCCTCCTCCCCAGACATTTCTTTTCTGGTGAGTGAAACACATCCAAGATCCACCTAGTTTTGCTTTAACTGGTCAGTAAGCCTCCAAAGCTGAGGAAATGTTGAAATATCAGGGAGAGGCAAAAGGAGGAAAATCGAGAGGGCCGACTTATTACACTACTCAGCAAAAAGATAATGGGGGGGGGGGAAGAAATTAAAAAGAGGAAAAGAAAGTTAATCCAGTATTTAAGAAGTCCATAATTTTAATAAAGCAAATTTTTAAAATGTATTTATATTTTTACATAATGATCAATTTCGCAAATAAGAGGTCTGCTAGTGACTGTCCCCATGGAAGTATGTTGGCCTTGCATACAGGTGGCCAACAGGTGAGTTTGGAGTCTCAGCAGCAAATCTCTGCAGCCCTCAGCCCCTCTGAGGTTTATAACTGAAAGCCTCACTGATTCCCAGGGTATTGTCACAATGTTTTTGTTGGGAAGGAGCTGACCTGACCTGAACCAAGCCAATCTCTTTTTTATTTCAAACCCTTATCCTGAAGACACAATTCAGTGATTAGGTAGACCCAAATCCAGATTGTAGCCATCATTAAAGTCAGCTTTACTTTTTCCCCAGTAGAATTCACAGATCAACATCTATTTATAAATGTAACTGTCTACTTTAGTTCTCTCTCTTCATGGAAAAAGCCTAAGGGAAGTCACTTCCCCAACGTGCTGTGGGATTTTGGAGGACTTTAGCAAATAGCACCAGTTCCTCGGGTCTCTGTTCCCAGGAACATGTACCACACTTGCTGAAAAACACATTTAACTTCTCTGGTGCATCAGACAAGCACAAATCTCTCTGGTGAGGAGTCAGAGGCCCAGGATGTGAGAGCCCTTATTCAGCATAACCTGTCTTTTCCACTGGAGGTTGCATCAACACCTCTTCCCACCAATTCTTCTGCTCCGGGTCTTTCCAGGTCTGGGTCAGGTTGCTGTCACATCCCATTCTGACTGTGAAGTCCTTTGCTTCCCAGGAGCTGACAGTGTCCTCTCCAGAGCACCTTCAGCCCTTCAGGACTCTGCACCAGGAAACAGTACTGAGTATTGGTATGGGTGACCATTAAGTAACTGAAGGGAAGAAAAAGAGCAAGAAACCTGTGCTGGGCAAACTGAATTCAGTCAGTGAGGGTGCAACTTAATTATGTTTGCAGACTAGTAGTCTAATGGCATCACTTTTGCACATCAACATTAAAGAATTGTTGGAATACCAAGCCATAAAGAATCACCATAAAGATCTCTCCTCCCATTTTTGGAATGCCCACATTATAGACCCATGGTGTTAAACTTGGAAGTTTCTTTTCCAAGTCAAAACAAACACAGGACTTTCTTGGCAATGAATGCTGCTTCAGTGACCTCCATTGGTCTGGCTTTTACCAGACAGGGCCCTCACTCTTTTGGAGCTGCCTTTTCTTTCCAAGTGCATGGGAGGAGGTCCCTTATCTTTATCATATATCTTCAAAAGGTGCCTCTGAGCAAGGCAATCAGTATCACAGACAGGTTTGTGCTTAGGAAACTGTGACTAATGAAGCAATAAATCACTGATTTGCCACCTCTGGAAATGCAGTTTAGTCCAACTCTGTCACCTTTATCCACAGCCTTTGGGGACATTCCTTTATTTTAAGGGGTTTACTTTCAAAACTCTGCATGTGATCCCCCCATTAGATAAAGAAGGTGTGATCCAGAAGAGAGAGTAGTTTTGCAAGAAGCCTGCCTGATGAGGCAGCTTCATTTCATTTGATTGGGGATTTTTCTCTTATTCACTCTTTTGCCCTTTGCTGATGTCTCAGCTCCCTCTCTAATAAATAACTGGTCCACATCACTGAAGCACTGCACATAACTCAGAGCAATTTGTTACTGTTGGCAATGTCTGTGCAGCAGGGGCCCAGGAACAGACCAGCATGGAAGCAGTCATACCTCCCACTCTTCAGGAGCAAGATTTCTGCCTGATTACAGAAGGGGTCATTAGTAGGACAATGCAAAGAAGGTCACATACAATTCCCTCCACACAAATTTGCGTGTGCTGCAAGATACTCACACAAGCTGCTTTACCCAGGAGTATCTGGCTGGAGAAATTGGTTCTGTGATATCAACACCACAAATATGACAGGACATAAAAAACCCCAATACATATTCACACTAACTGGGCACAATTAAAGTGTTTGAACGCTTTATACAGCCCTGGGCCCAGAGGATAGCTTAAAATACAGAAATTCCTCTAGAAGCAGTGATATAATTAATCCAGTAGTCCTAAGGTCCTCCCAAAAGTTAGATTATAAACACAGTCTCCAAACAGTTGGTGAGTTGTAACATTAAGAGTCATGAACAATTTAAAAAGGAAATGAGAAAGGACTACATGGTGGTTTTTTACCCCCTGCCCCTCATCTGTCTGCTCTTCATGAACACTGAGCAATGGTGAGTTGTAACATTAAGAGTCATGAACAATTTTAAATGGAATTTTAAAAGTCCTTTCTCATAAGGACTACATGGTGTTTTTTTCCCCCTGCCCCTCATCTGTCTGTTCTTCATGAACACTGAGCAGTGCAAAGAGGACAGTTTTTCCTGGTGTGGTTATTTTGATGCACCCTCCACAAAATACTTATCTGGTAGTCAAGACACAAGGAGAGAGGGAGTTCCAGGTTCCTGCCTGGAATGGAAGAGCTCAGCTGTTCTCTGCCTGCAAAGGGGTTTGCGGGTTAGCTAAGGGCACATGGCACTGTGCAGGTGGGACACCTACTCTGTTTCTTCTTCTTCTACTGAGGAAGATCATGAGGGTTGAGGGAGGAAGAACAGCATCTTCTGGTCTACAGAAAAAAATCCTTCAGTCCTCATACATGTCAGCTGCTGCAGCTCAGCAGGGCCTTTCTGAGCTTTCCTTTGTCCACACACTTAGGAGCACATAGTGCTTAATGCACCTTTCCCACTGCAGTCACATCCCTTGGGAACCCTTTTAGATGCCAAGACATGGAGGGAGAGAGCAGAGGGAGCATTATTTCTGTACACGCTCGGGTCTCTGTGGATGTTAGAACTTGAGTCTGGAAACCTTGGGGCTCGATGGAAGAGCATCAAATGTGAGTTGAAAAATAAGTCAGCAGGGCAACTGGAGGGCAGCTGTGGTTTGCTGGGGCTGCAACATCTGGGCTCAGTGGCACCCACCGTGTGCCAGTGTTTTACAATTTCAAAGCTCTCTTATTTGTTTCTGTGGGAATTTCAGGGAAGTTTGTTATTTGCTGTTGGGTTTGTGTTTTTGTTTTGCTTTTTAACAAAGCGCCTCTCAAAAGGGTATGCTTTCCAAAAAGGCATTGTTTAAGGTAATAATACAGGAGGGAAAATGGAGGATGTGGGGGAAGGCAGGAGAGAAGCAAAACAGACAGAAAATCCCCGTAGCTGCTCTCAGTAGAAAAACTCTGGGTCTATAGGGTGTGATGGGTTAAAATCAACAGGGCCTCCTGGGAATTTTCAGACATGTTTCATGGAAGACCATTTATCCTGGGGAAAAAAAAGGAAAAAAAACCTCAATTTTTTCTTGAAATATTATGTTGTTGTTTAAGAGCACAGGAGAGCAAAGCAAGGCAGAATATCAGGCTCTCAGAACTCTCATACCCAAAGCACAAAGATCTGTGGCAAACTGGATTTTGGCTATGGCCACACTAATGACTGAAATAAAGGCCATTTTCCTGGCGGGGTTACAGGAGCCTTGAATGAAAGTCACAGATAACCTAGGACCTCCACCACTTGTCCTTTGGCAGAACTGGTTTGCTTATTTCTGAGGAGGCAGTTGACTGGAAGAGGTAAGTTTTAAAACTTAGACTGGGGAAAAGAAGGTGATTTGAGCTGCTTGGCTCCAAATACAGCAGAAAGCAGCAAATGGAAGATGAGGGAGCAAAGAGAAATGCCAGGGCACACCATGAGTCCACTTTGTGAGCAGAACAGCCGACTTCCTCCCTTGCATGCCACCACTTTGGCAGATTTCAGGAAGGGCAAGAGCATAATAAATGGCTGTGCTGATGATGGACACTGCCCATGTCAGCCATCTGTGGATGAAAACAATGCACAACAAGCCTCCTGTCTTGGACATCAAGCAGAAAGATAAACTCTAATATCAGAAGGGACAGGCAGAATATTAATCACCCCTTTAAAGATTTGTCTTGAGCAGGGTATGATTAATGCTAATATGCAGGTACCTTAAATAATGCACAAGGTTCAGATAGCCCTGCTGGTTACCAGTTAATTGCATGAAGGCAATAACAGGCTTTACTTGAGAGCTGGTATTAAATTAAAATTATTTGTTTTACCTGGATAACTTATATTGGTGACATCTTATTGGGCAAAAGGTTGAACCCAGGCAGTGTGAGGTGAGAACAGGCTTCACAAGATGGTGGCATTCCCCTCACTCTGGATGTTTCACAAACAGCTGGGTACCTAATAGGGTCTCACAAAGGAAGGATTTTGTGGGGTATCTCTCCACCTGCATAACACTTATTGCAACCATGAGCCTCTGCATTAGTTGCACAGAAATAAAACAGCTACTCACACATGCAAAACTCAGACACAGCTACTTGTCTTGCTGGATCAAGATACAATTTCTTGCATCTCCAAAATGGAACTAAATGGAACTAAAAATCACAAGTTCTTATGTGATTTCCAGTACTTCCCATCTCGAGGCAGGCTACAAATCCTGCTTGAACATTTCATGGTGCTACACCTTGCAAGCCGGCTCTGGTCAGATCCAGCAATGCCCTCCTTCCTTAAAATGGAAAATATTTTATGTAAGATATATATGCACATGCTAACTTCAAGCAAAATAAAAAACAAAAAAGCAAAAAAACAAAACAAAACAAAAACAAACTGGAGCTTGGTTCGAGTCTGGGCTTTTAGATTAACTCTGCTTACTGGCTTATTTTTGAGCTGTACTCATGTTCCTTCTCTTAACATGCTTATCCTTTCCTTTTCTTGCCCAGCATTTTCAGACCTGCTAAATCTGCACCTTTTTTGTAACAGGTTTCTCTGGAAAGAATGAGCCCCTCCTCCTGTTTCCCCCTTATCCCTGTGTAAGTAACATCCATCACTGTATCAGCACCTGGCTGAGCAGCACTAGGGAAGGATCAAGGTATTGCTTCCTACCCTTGACAGGTGTTATAACAACGCTGAACCACCTCAACTTATAAAACTTTCCATTCTACAAACCGCTGCACAGACTTTTCTTCTTGCTATTCCATCCTCCCTGGAGACTTCCTGGCTCTGCTTGTGCCAAGGCAAAAAGCCACTCACACTTCTGCAAGTACAAAAGCCAAAGACAGACTTTCCCCATCTTGCACAGTGTCTAGAGGAGCCAGTGAACATGACCCCAGCCTCAGGGGTCCTCTGTGATGGAGGCATTGGCGTTGTCCCCCTGGGATAGGCTCAGTCTGAGGCATGGTGCTGGGAATCTCCCCACCAAGTAGGACTGTACTTGGGCTGAAATAGAAGACCCAGAGCAGAAAAATAACCACACAGAGGCACAGGAGTTCTTCTCCCACACCAACCAGTTAGCTCTTCTCTGTGGAGGGGTTAACCCCCATATGCACTTACAGAACTTACTTACACAAGCAACATCATTGCTAGAACTAGGAAATCAGGACTGAATTTGAAGTGTTGGGATGCCAGTTTGGTTGTGGATGAAGTAACAAATGCCAGTGCTAAGTAGAAGCAGTAATGCACACATACAGAGCACAGGCACCTCAGAGGGTGATCTTCAGAGAGATGCCTGATACTCTCCCTCTCACTGCATTCCTCACTGTCCTTTGCTGCCTCTTACAAGCATCCAGATTAAACTAGTTTAAAACACTCCTTGCTATTAAATCTCTGTGGCCATCAAGTAATTAGGACAATTAGCTGAAATGAAACATCGAGATTTCAAGCAAATGGAATGAATTCTCTCCCTTGGGATCCAGGAGCTGAGATGTTGTTCAAAAGTTCTCAAACATCGAGATTTCAAGCAAATGGAATGAATTCTCTCCCTTGGGATGAGGAGCTGAGATGTTGTTCAAAAGTTATTTCCCACATGGCACATTTTCTGTTAGCTTGTAGCTCAGAGACACAATGCAGCAGGTCATTTGTCCAAGAAAAAGAGGAGCTCCTTGGACAGGCTGCATTTTGGGACTCTCAACCTCATGTGCATTCTTTCCTTTAGCAGTGGTTTTATCTTCATGCAAATCAAGCAATTACTGCTGACTGAACCAGTAGCCCAGCACAAGGATTATGCTTGGTCTACTCCTCAGGAAATGCAAAAAAATTTGCTTATCAACCTAACAGTGTGTAGAGAAATCATAAGAGAAGGCTCCTGGGGAGGTGAGAAACTGTACTATTTCTAAAATATTTAATATTATAATGTGTTATTCTACATATTCCCTTTCACATTGTTTGGGTCATTTTTTGGGTGTTTTACTCCACACCAAGCAGCACTGTGTTTAAGGAGTAATTTTGTACATCCTCTTGCATTCAGTTGATGTGGAAAAGAGCTTATAAGAGCTTTTCCATGTGGAAAAGCTGCAGACTTGTGGCCTCAGAAGCAACCAAATAGTTAAATATTGACTGGACCTGCTCAGAGGTAGAGTGACAATATTTCTGACATTCCAAGGCTGACAAGCTGGTGGAAAGGAACCCAGCACAGCACCAAGAATTAGTTTTTTCTACTCTCCACTTGCATTCCTGCTGACTGAAAGGTAGAATAAGAGACATTACAGCAGCCTCTGTCCACCGGAGACATCCTTCAAGCAGAGGAATCCTTGCAAAGACTGCCTTTAAAAAAAAAAAAACCAGCAACAACAAAAACAAAACAAAACAAAAAATAAACCCATTAAAAACCCAACAAATTCATTCCTTAATTGTGATTAGTGGTTTAACTTAGTTTGGCTATAATTAATAAGGCAATTTCAGGCATCCATCCCACAGAGATATGCACAGCTTCTTTGACAGTGGCACCAGAACTCCTGTACTGGCAGAACATGTACTGGCAAAAGTGCTTTCAGCAAAATCCAGAGAGAGAAACTGCAAAAACAAGAGCAATAAAATAAAACCCTAGGCAGAGGATAAAGAAAAGGCTAAAGTCAGCATTTTATCTGATAGTCTGTCTTCAGGAAATGCCTGTGAAAACAGTTTTGGAAAGTAATAGCTGATCTGGCTTCAGATACTCCCTGAAATAAGAAAGGTGCAAAATCCTGGTGCCATTTTTTTTAGTGATTTTTTAAATTGTTTTTGGATGTTTTTTTAAAGAAAACAAAATAGCTCTCACCAGAAGAAAAGTATTCTGCCACCCCAGGAAAGGCAGAGTGCCTTATTATGGGTAAAGTATTAGAAGATACAAAGTTGAGAGGCAAATGAATCACATAATTCTAAGTGCAAAAGGAAATAAGTCTGCATGAAAAATGAGTGAATGGAAAGGGATAGACAAACACAAAGAAGGTCACTATGGTGTTGGAGTGTTTACCTAGTGAGGCTCTTTCTGAATCTCTGAGTGCCATCATCACAATTTTCCTCATTCTCAGAATTTTTATGTGCTTTGTTTGTTTGTTTGTTTTAATTGACAGACCTGTGAATACCTGAACCTTGATCTGTTCTGCTGCATACCTTCTCTTCTTCATTCACTTGAGGGCATGCATTCTGCAGGAGAGGGAAACAGCTGGAGAGCTGGCAGGTGTCATACTGCCACTAAAGACAAGAAATGTGTCTGAAAAGGTTTTCAACTGTTATGACATCCTGCCTCACCACTCTAATTAAGCAAGGCATTGTAATTGTTACTCCCAAAAGTGGGCTTCCCTTCATCCCTCACATTCACACTTACTCAAAACATATATGACTCTTGGAATGGCAGTGGATTTGATCTCATTCTGTCAATAGCTTTTTATGGGGACAGAAGTGCAATGGAGCCACACATCTGCAATGCAAATGACATCCTAAACGTGTCTCCAGAAATCAAATGCACTGCACATGGGAGCCCTGACAGAGGGCCTGAGACCTGGGAGCAACAGAAATAGCACCAACCTCACTGTCAGCACCCAAGGCCCTGGGGCAGCACTACCCAGTTTTAGGGTCACACACAAGCAGGCATCTTCTCCTTCAATTTATGGTTTATTCTCCATTGGTTTAAAGACAGGAGAAAGCTCCTGAGGAAGAGACACGGAGAGGTGCCCTTGTGCCTGGAGCTGGTGGAGTGGTGTGCAGGGAGGATGGCTGGAAGATGCTGCACCTCCTGGCCTACTTGGCTGAAATGGCAGCTCAAAACTCCAGGCTTCCCTCAGTTGTGGTTTGTGGCTTATGGTTTCTTGGGAGGAGGGACTCCTGAGGCGGAATAAGGGAGCTGATGCTATAAAACAGGCTGTAAATCACATGTCAACTTTTATGGCCAACGTTCGTACTTGTAGAAGCATCTTCCAGATTGCTCAGGCTGTTGGGCTGTAGGATGGCTCTTACTGAGCTGGGCAATATTGGGATTGTGGAAGCAGATCAGACTCCCTGCAGACAATACTGGGGTTGGGACCCCAGCAGGTGGACTGGGATGGGTGTTTGGGGGCTGTAGAAGCACGTTCATTTTACTCAGCTGTAGCCAGTCCAGAGCCCCTGAAAGTGTCTGGTATATTAAATGTTTGTAGGCTCAGATACTGGATGCAGCACACCTGGAAAGTGTACTGTAGAAACCAAGTGGCTGCCTGCCATCTAAGTCAGGCACTCCAGCATCCATGTCTTCCTCACATCTGGTGCCAGAGTCAATCAGCCAAAGCAGATGCTGATCTGATATAACTGTTACTGGCATGGAAATGGGAAGGGAACCATCCCAAATAACAGCAAAGTTAATATCTCTTTAGAAACTGCCTAAGTAAATAGATAAACACAATAACATAATCCAACCAAAAATTAAAAATTATTTCCCTGAACAGCAGCAAGTGGAAGATAAGAACCAGCTTTTATCAAGTCCAGAGGCCTTCTGGACAGAAGGAAAAACAAGTGGAAGATCAAATGGATTGTGGGTCAAGTAAAGCACTAGGCAAAGAGGTTTGAGCCAAACCACAGGACACATTTGTCAAACTCTTAAAAAAATAGAAATGAAGGATCAAAGCAGAAGCACTTTGCAAATATTAACATTTGTCACCTACTTTTACTTTTGATGTGCTTCATTTTGAAGACATTTCTCCCTTTTCTCTCTCTTTTTTTTTAACAGGATAATCTAATCTTTCAGTACACATACTTGCCTTCTTCAAAAGAAACACAGGGGCAAAATTACTGAAACATGGAAGACTTTAATAAGAACAGAATAAAAGAACCAACATATGGAAAACAAATATTAAAAGTATATTAAGCAGCAGTCCAGGGAAATGTTGTTAACACTGTAGTCAAATATTCTAACATAAAGGTTTTGGTAGTTTTCCCAACAAAATACAAATGAAACAATAATTCCTTGTATTGCTTCACATTTGAGTGGAGGAAGAGCATTCCTGTAGCACTTGAGTCAGCAACAAAGTAAAGAAAATCACATTAGCACCAAATGGATCACATTCATTACTGATCTGTAGGTATTGTTTTGGAGATGCTACCCCATTGATTACCAGGATCAAAATATCATAAAAAAAAAAAAATAAGGCAAGGGAAAAAAAATGGTTGAAGACTCTATGGAGAATTTTCAGCTGTGCGTTTGTCCCTGCTACACCAGCGAGAGGAGTCCTTACTCAGTGGTGCACTGATGCTCCTGTGAGACTGGGTTACAGCTTTGTTTTCTTCTGCCCTTCAGTCAGAAGGTTTCCATGTCCCCACTGACATCCTGAGCCATGGGACTGCAGAGGGAAATGGCCTTGGAGGACCTTGGGCCTATGTTGAGAGCAACCCGCTGCACACTGAGCCGTGGCGACCTTCTGCGTGCTGCGGCCAAGGCGCTGCTTTGCACGGCGCAAGATACACAACAACAACAATACCTCAGGCTGAATTTAGGAAATTCGGTAATTGTCAAGTGTGCTAAATCATCTTTAAAGCAAACACTCTTAAAAGCGCAGAGATAATGTTCATTCCCCCGGGACGAGGCGGTAGCAGGGAATAGCGAGGCTGTGGGCAGGGTTTCAAAGCAGCTCCGTCACACTGGGCGAGATAGTGCCGCCCGCTCCCGACGGGATTTCTGAGACTGCTGGCACCAGGGTGACAGGCCAGCAATCGTTAACAGGGGAAGTCTGTCTGGTGCCTGCTCTTTGTTCCAGCCCCACTTTCATATTTGAGAACCCTTAGTGTATACTTTCTATTCACAGCAACATTTCAGCCTGTCGCAAGTGTGGCCCCTGTGATTATAGTTAGGCAAATACAGCAAGAACCCACACATGCTTGAGCCCTTCAAAGTATCTTTTTTTCCCCCCGCTCAGTTTCCACTTGTTAATATTTGACGAGTCTGTAGTTTGAACAAGTACTTCCCAAATATATTTCAGCTTTCAAAAAGAAAAAAAGAAAAGCCACCGAACGTTTACGGTGTTCAGAGCATTTATGGCTGAAACTCGTTCTGCAGGTTCAGCCATCTGTCCTGCCCATCCTTGCACAACCGTTCTCTTGTAAAATGCAGTTGGCCTTCTTACTGGGGAATGCTCAACACCCCTGGCACCACATTCAGTTCCTCGATATCCCACCAGGATGACTTCTTGGAAACACTAAAAGCAAGGAAGATGCTAGGAAGATGAGGCTCACGATGCTTACAGCTGCAGGGGAGAAGAAGGCATTGAAATGTAGATAACAATCTCTTAAGGGATCCACCTGAAGGAAGGACATACCCAAAGCGAGGGATTGTGATCACCTCCCTAGAAAGATGATGATGGGATACATACTTCTGACTACATGAAAGGGAATTGCAGTACCAGGAGGAACAGCAGAGATGGGCCAATGTAAATGTTACTCAGATTAACAAGTACAGTAATTGCCATTCCTAACTGCTATCCACATAAAAGAGCTTGTCAAGGGGACATATTCCTGTTATTCACCATTAGGAGAAATTTCACAGAAGCTGGAAAACACAGAGTTCCAACATCTCCAACTGCTGCCCTTCCAAGCACTTTACACAGGCTTAGCACAGGTGACTCAATGGGATTTTACACAAAGGCTTCTTCATTCTGCTTCTGGCAGCATAAAGCATTTCAAAGAGGATATCAATAGTACTGTTTTTATAGAGGCTATAACAATTGTTCTTATGTGAATCTGTTCAACTGTTTAAAATCTCCTTAATCCTATGACTGGACAAATGTGAAATCAGAGAATTTTACAGACCCAGCTTCTTTTTTTTCAGTCATGCACATATACCAGTGCTGGATTTCATATTTCTGTATATAAGCCCTGTACATTGATATTTTTTTTTCACCAAGATAAGAAAACAAGACTGCTGTGATATTATTAACAAGGCAGCCCATTTTCCCTGTGAAGAAAGTTCTTCTTAAAAATAAGATTTATGATAGATGTAAATAATTGTGTGTCCTTAGAAATTATGGGTATTTCTTAGAGTGCCAATATAGCCCTATTATAATGACCTTCAACAAGCCTGAAAGGCTTTTCCATGAGCAAAGAAGGAATATGTGGGGTTTATCTCACAGTCTGTGTAATTACACAGACCTGCAGGAACTGCAAAAATTATGTGGGAACTGCAGTGTATGACAGCAACTCTACTTTCATATTTGCCTTGCTTGTAACTGGAACAAAGTTACTTTAGGTGAAGCTCAGTCCCACTACAGCAATCAAAAAGTTCTGATCTCACAGGGTCACGAGGGGAAAAAAATGTTGGGAAGGCTGAAAATGGGAGAGAAAGTTTTTCTAACAGGTTAACTTCCAAAAAATAAATATCTAAGGTTAATAACATTTATTAGCAGTGTAAGTTAAGAGTTTGAATCAAGAATTTTTTTACCAAATTTGTCTCACTTTACCATAGGAAAGCTCAGAACTGCAGAACCCTTCAAAGCCACAAAGAAAAGCCATGGCTCTCTGTCCTTCCTAATGGCTGTTACACTGCTGTTGAAGGCACACAATCTCACAGTGCCCCTGAAGACATCCTGGGTGAAGGCACAGCTTAGTTGAGCTGAGTTTTGTGTGGCCACTTAAATAAGTATAAAATTTTCCATTATTTTCTTCCCCTTCTTCTCACAGGCCATGGATGCTTCCTGTCCTTTTCACAGACTGTAGATGTTAATGCCACATCTCCATTTTCTCTCCTCTGCTATCCCTTTTTCCAGGTGCCCCTTTACTTTCATACATGCTTCTTCCACTCTACCTTCTTATCTTCTACTTTCCCACTGGGCAGTCACAGTTGGAGCTGTTTTGTCATTTTCCCCCTGGAAGACATCCCTCTTTCTGCAGCACATGGAAACATCACAGCTTTCCCTTCACTAATAATACCTCACCAGCTCAAGCAGGCTAGCAGAGGCAACCTGCAATCTCTTGTCTATAAGGCCTATGGGTGCTGCCAAACGACCTCTCTTTGTAGCACTTCTTCCTCCTGGAAATGCAACCATGGAACAGTTAACATTTTCAAAGTGTAAATCAGGCTCCTATCTTGGATGCAACTGGTACAGTTGGAGCATGGTCGGTTTAAATCAGCTCATAAAATGAAAACTACATAATGAATGAGCACAGAAAATTGACTTGGCAAAACTCCACTGCAATGATTTGTTTTCCAAAGTGCAGCTGATTTACAGATTTGAGGTCTTCATTGGTGCTCTCTAGGTTTAAAGCAAGATATTTCAACAAAAATTATAGCTGAAGAGCTGTTCTGCTAATCCAGGAAATGTTCTGGGGGTGACAGTAAATGCTTGAGGTATGTGCGAGAGGGCTATGTCCCAGCTGGTACTGTTACATCTCTGCATTAAGCAGCCAAGCCAGCAGAGTTCCTGGATTTATTGGCTTTCCAGGCCCCTGCCCTGCCCATGGCCCCAGAGGCATCCCGCTACTCCAGCAGGCCAGGCATGGCTTTAGCTAGATTTCTGTAAATTCCCACCAAGTTTCCACCCCATAGCTGGAAAGGGCACATGGAGACATTGCTGGCTCGGTGTGGCTCTCACCTACCCAGCCCCAAAACCACCCCTTTTCGTGGGGGCTGGGTGATTCCTTGGAGGGCAGAGGAAAGCCTTCAAGATCTAAGCCATGAGTAACAGCCCTTGGAGGAAACAAATGCTAAACAAGGCACTTCCTTGGGCCTGCCAGAGTTTCTTTTAATAAAGGGAGAACAAGATCTCCATGTGCCAGCTCCTGTGTGTGCTTTCCAACCCCAGCATTTAACTTTCATCTAATTCCTGAGCAAGAAACCAAAAGTTCTTGGAGAGACTGACCTACTACATGCTTTGTCAGTTGTAATGTAAATCGTATTCCTTAATAAACTGGAAAGTGACTCTGTTGTGATGACAGAGGAACTGGTAGCTGACACCAAGTGGAATGTCTGGCTGCACACCAGCCATCTGTGGACGATGCCCACAGGCATTTAGGAGCTCTCCAGGATGGATTTTTTTTTTCTTTCTTTCTCCAGCATGAAATTAGATGATGGAAATTTGAAACTACTTAAGACATAACAAGGTGTCCATCAGAGATAATGTGAGCAGTACAACCCTACAAATGTCAGTGTCCCGAGTATAAGGATCTTTACCCACTGTGTCAATTTGAAAACCAAATCAAGAACACAAGGGAAACTCAGCAGGATGGACTGTGCCCTCCCTTCAACTCCTATACTGCAATTAAGTCATCTGGCTTAAGAATGTGATGAAGGAGGATGATTTGTCTTTTAGAGGATGTGATATTAGCTTGGAAAGCCATGGGGATGTTTACTAACAGCTTCCTCACAAATAAAAATAGGTTAAAGAGTTTATTAAACATTCAAACTTTTTTAGATTCAAACTTTTTAAAACTTATTAAACATTCAAACTTTTGAGACAGACTCAAATTCTTGTTCCATGTATGATGTGAAGAATGGAAAGACAGAAGCCCTTCTGCTGTGGGACAGAAAGATGGTTTTGTTTCTAGCATACCTGAACTCCAGAGCTTAGGAAAAAACAGATATTTCACATCACTCATTTACCTGGGTCTAAGGAAAGAGAAACTTGAAAGTTCTGCCCAAATATTCTTGTGACCAGAAATACTGACAGTTATCCAACCCTCCTCAGGAAGCTGGGAAAGGCTTGAAGAAGAAGAAGAGCTTTCACAGGACAGAAATTGGAGGAGACAAACTCAAATTATCCAGACATGACTTGGCTGCAAGAGGGGGTTGGTCAGAAATGTAAATTCAGAGTAAAAGGTGTAAGATTTTCAAAGGGGCATCACAGTGCCTTGCCCAGCAGCACCTGGACCTTTGTGACACGTTTTGGTGGTGCAATGCCAGCAGGATGTCCCCACTGAATGGACAGCAGGTAGGAACTGGGAAACATGGCCCTTGCTAGTTCAGCTGGGCAAACAGGGCTGGACCTGCACCTTCCCTGACACAGAGCACCTGCCCAGCAAGGCATTCAGAGGCTTTTTTTTTTTTTTTCTACAGGTTTTTTTTTGGCAGGAGAAAAATAAAATCCTTCAATTTTTCAGGACTTTTTTCTTCCTCCATTTTTTAGCCCTGACTTCTTTCAGCTACAAGTTATTCCTGTTTATGCCATGTCCATGCTTTTCTTTTCCTCACAAATTGAAGTGGAAAAATTTTAGAGGAATAACAAGAAAATTCTCCAAGAGTTCTCTTTTTCTGGAGATTAATTCTGAATTTTTTTCTTCCTTTATTTTCATTTACAGATTTTCAAGCTGACCATTTTCTCTATCAAGTCTTGGAAAGACTTGATAGCTCCTAAGGGTATGTGAAACCAAACTCATCACCCTGATTCTTAAAAATCCTCAAAAGGTCAACATTCAGCAATGCAAAGCGTGAGACTGTTACTTCTTGCATTTGCACATCATTGTTATCTACTCAAAACTGTAGCTGAAGGAAAGATGGGGAAAACCACAGGGCTGAATTCATGTGGCTACCAGGGAAAATTTGCAATTGCCTTAATGTGGATAATATTTTTTTTGTCAATGCTTGCAGGGCAGTGTAAAGGGGCAGCTTGGCTCTGTATGTGTATTCACATAGAGAAGCAAGTTGGTGACATGAACAGAAGTTTGGGGAGGGGGGGGAGTTTGGGGGTTTCTTTCTTCACTTTTTTTTCTTTTTTTTTTTTTTCCAATAGACCTGGGCAAAGTTTTGTGTAATTTTCCAGTGACCTTGATTATGCAATTGGGTATGGCTGCTGCCCTAGACGACATCAAAGATGCCACTCTCATCAGGTGGCAGGCAGCCCTAGCCAGGTGAGGGACACTGCGAAGGCACCGGGCAGTGCCAGGGGCAGACGGCTCTCCAGCCTGCCTCGTTTAATGAACTTCTCCTGGGGAAGTTACAGAGCTGCCAGTCATAAAACGCACAGAGCCATCATCAGTTAGATGATGATTTACTGCAAATTAACTGCGTTATTTATTTCCCCTTTCAAACAAGGACAGGAAGGTCCCAATCCAGAAACAGCACGTGCTTAACTCCAGCCAGGAGCTCAATCCCCACTGAAGTGAAAGGGTTAAATTCAGCCCCCTTTGAAGTCAGCAAGGGCAACCCTTCATCTCAACAGGGCCAGCTCTTCCTCCCAGCGCTGAGCGCTTTGATGAATCCGCGCAGTAACACCCAAACGAGGTGCAAAGCAACATCCTCGCTTCCAGGGTCCCTCCCTGATGCCGACACAAGGCTTTGGAGCCAGGCTGGAGCCGGGGCTGGGACACTGCCCTTCCACCCTTTCTCCTATAAAAGTCAGGAATATCAGGTGAGAAACACCTGGCTCCGCTCTGCAAGCCTGGCCCTGGGCAGGCAGCAAAGAGCGATGACCCTGCAGAGGCAGCGGGGGAGGCAAGCAGAAGTAATGCTGCCCCAAATTTTCTATGCTATAGGAGACCCTGGTCATGCTTGATAAACCTCCTCGCCAACCTCACAGGTACAGAGGAAACCAATAACAGGCTCAAACTGCAAAAATGTGGCTAACATTACCCAGAAACCCTCCCATCCCTGCCAGATTATCTTTCAATGTTACCATAATTTTACCCTTCCCCCAAAGACAGATGAAAGCCACCTACACCCAGTGTTTCAGGTGGTTGGATGTTAGTTGTTTTTGTGGTAGGACCTGGAAAACTAAGCTGTGAGAGGTTTGTACCTGGTTCTCCTTAAATACTCCTCTCTCTTTGGTCCCTTTACCACAATTTCTGTTCCCTGAAAGCCTGGGAGACAGATTTTAGCAAGCAGGTAATCTGTCTCCCAAGTGCTCTCGACACAAGTGAGACAAAGAATGAAAATTGCCCATTCATCCTTGGTTTTCAGACTCTTTTTTGCATCAAGAATTTTCTGACCAAAGCAAGTTCTTTCCAAAGCATCTATTTTTCTACCCCCTCCCCAAAAGGCAGAAAATTGAGTGAAAAATAAGAACGAAGAAAAAAGAAAAGATAAGGTCTGGTCAATCAAGCCCCAGGTCTCTTGTCTCCAGTTTGTGATTATGTTTTATGATCTCAGACACAACAGATTGTGAGCCTGCAATGTTTGGAAATAGTAGATGATTAAACCTTCTGGCCAGGTGTAAATGCAACCTTTGTCTTCTGATGACTGTGTGAGAATTACCTTCCTTCTCAAAGTCCCTGGCTGGCCCTGCTCTCTTACTGATACGAAAACTCCTGCTTGGAGCTACAGCCACAATGTGCTTCCACTTTGTTTCTCATCTATCCACAGGCACCACCACAACCCATACCATTTCAACTGTCCTGAGACAGAGGGAAAAAATGCTGAGCAAGCTACTAAAAATTTGAAAAAGTGTGACCTGTGAGTTTTTCTACTTCTTCACCCAGGGGGATTTTGTACCAGGTAAATAATAAAAAACGTGTAATGATTGACTAGGCTTTTAAACCTGAGCTGAAGGTAAGTTTGCCTTGCTGTTCCAGTTAAATATTCTCACTAGCCCCCTTCTTTTTCTCCAGTTGCTCATGCCATGAAGTTCCATTCAGTCCCTGATGCATTCTTTATTCTTTAGAAATTTGGGCAATAGTCAAATCTGACCTTTAGAGCCATAAACAAATTAAATTGTTTCACAACCAAATAATATGAAACAATGTTGAATAGCTAGGCTTCCGCCGAGTTTCCTCTTAAAGAGAAAGAAGCCCTGAAACCCTGCAGACTTGGGAGATAGAGGGAGAGAGATGGAGGACAGGGGATGCTGATACCCCCACAGCAATGAGATGGCAGAGCACTGGGGTTCGGCTGGGGACTGATGGGTATTAGCACTTTGGAAAACGTTGTGAGAGGCATTTATTAATTATTCCCTCTTCTGGGAACAGAGCACTCCCCAAGAGCTGTACCCCACTGCACAGACTCAGTGCCAGCAGCACCTCGTGCTCTGGCTGCACTTCAAGGTGAAACCCAAAAGTGGCCAAAGCGGCCTTGGTGCCACTGGGTCGGAAACCATTCCTGCTCTCCACTGTTTGCCTGAACTTTGGCTGCAGGCAGCCCAGCCTTCCTGCACACACAGCTCCCGCTGCCGCACACGGTCCTGCTGACACGGGCGAGGGCCAGGGCTGTGTCACCTGCTGTCAGCTCTGCGGGGACATCCTCGGGAGCACGGCCGCTCCCTTCCCCTTGGATTGCGTGCAGGAAGCTGACAGCTGCCGAGGTGGCAAGAAGTGAGTCCTCTTTGGAGAGATGTTGTAGGGTTCAGCACCTTTGTGGAGCATTGCTGGAATGCAAAGCATCTGGAGCAGATGTGGAAACGTGATAAGGCTCCTTGCTGTCCTTAAAAACACTATGAAGTGGCCGGGTAGGGATTCCCCTGGCAAAGGGAGATTCCCCACCTGGCACCAAGCAGATCTCAGTTGCCAGTGAGGCTCTGGGACCACCACAGGCAGCCCACCCTCAGACCCCTGGGGAGATCTCTGCTGTGGGTGGCACCCTGTCACCTGCTGCCCCTGCCTCCTCTGCAAGGGGTCACCCCAGCTGGAGACAGGCCACGCTTTCCTCCCTTGCCTGTGCAGCCAGTTATAGTTTATGCAAAAAGGCACAGACAGAGAAAGAAACAGAGCAATGAGAGGTGCTCTGGGCCAGCACGAACAGCACAGTACTGCAGCTATATTGGGCAGGTGGCACCCACAGGCCCCTTGCTCTGACACCACAGCTGGCAGAGGCATCCCTGTGCCCCTGGGCACCCAACTGTGGGGCACCACTCAGCACCTACACCAGCACCAGGACTCTCACACTCAGCATAAAGGGATCCCAAACCACAATGAATTCTTTCCCTACATGATGTCTGCACACACGATACAAGAAACAATGTGTTTATTGGAGATGTACAAACGACACTCATAGCTGCTTCTTTCCCCTGAGGCTGGACACCTAAGCTGCCATTACTGTCACCGATATGACAAGCATTTATTCCCTACAGGTATGTGCCATTTACAAAGTAGAGGCGGCAGACATGAAGCACATTTAGATGCCTTAATTAACTTGAAGAATTATGAAGCCATGCCTGTAACTGAACTATAGTTTTGCCTTCTGTAAACCATTTGACATAAGAATGATGAGTATAAGAATTAGATGTAGGAATACATCTAAATATTTATGCTACGTTCATTACACCAGTCTCTGAGCACATGTTTATGTTGTAACCTCCACTTTTACATCCGTAAATTTCGCTTTGCTGTGTAACCCCGGGTTAGGCACTGCTCAGAGCCATGGTGCCCTTCTACAGGCAGTGACTTGGCTCTGGAATGATTCAGGGTAAAGCTCTTTCTCTGGGCAATGCATCTCCATGCTCTTGGTGCAAGACTTGCTGAGGCTTCAAAACCAGGAGCAAGGACTGACCAGACTCCTGACCTAAACCAGGCTGGCAACCCCTACCTTGTGCAGCCCCAACAGACTGAACCTCCTCGCGCTGTATTTCAAAGTCCTCTGACTTTGACAGGGCAAGGAAATGCTGTGGCTGGGATCCAGTAGCTGCTGTCATCAAAATGCTGACAGAAACAGAAGTTAAGAGTACTAAATATTTCACTGTTAACAAAGCCAACTTAACATGGTTTTTTGAAGACTGGGGACTCTGCCAGCAATGATGCTGAAATACACACAAAGCCCTGAAACTAACTTTGAGTAAGATTTTAAAAGTCTTCCAATTAGATGAAATAAATGTGCATTTTGATCAAATGTTTTGCTCTATCTTTAATGCTTGTTGTAATTTAAAATATTAACCAGTAAAATGAAGAAAATTAATTTTTGGGGAACAAAGTCATGCTTGATTTTGAAAATTCCAAAACAGAGTTTCTTGTGTCTTGGCATTTTGTTCTTAAAACACATTTGCTAATAAATTGTTATCCAGAATAATCCATCTAATTCGACAATTATTATAGCAAAAAGCAAAGTCAGCAGTTATACACTCTCTCCCACACAGGAATTTACCCCAATTTTTGTCCATGGAATAGAATTGCAAGTGCTGAAGGCAGAATTTTTGACCAAAGGGCCATTCAGAGTTTTTGTATTAGCAAGCTACATGGTTGGACAGGGTATTTCTAATTTTTTCTACTAGACACCATGACATTTGGCCCTTGCTACATTCCAGAAGATGTTTTGAAGTCAGCATCTTCAGGGAGGTGGTCCCAGCAGAGGCTTTCTCCCAGCATCCTCGATTCTACATTCCCAGCCCATCTTCTACCACTCCAGGCAACAGACACAGTGTCATCACAGTCTCAGTGACTGACAGCTCCCTCCAAGAAGCTCAGTCATTTAGCATTGTCACTTTATTTCCACAAAGCTGTTCTGTCATTTCCGTGACTGCCCTTCTTTCCCCTCCACATACACGATTTCCCCAGTCAGTGCCCTGAGCCTGGCTCTGGACAGTAGCAGCTCCCTTGCCATCCTCCTTGAAAAATGAGTTTTGCTTTGCAAGGGACAATTCTGTTTTGCCAGCAGAGTGAAGAGCAGGAACAGCATGCTACTCTCAGCAGCCACATCCCCAGGGGAGTGGGTGGGAGGTGTTGGCCACTGCTGGGAGCAGAGCCTGGGAGAGCCAATTTAGGTGAGACAGGGATTTGCCCCCTTGACACGTGCTGGCAAGTGGCTGTTGGGGAGCCCAGGCTCCTTGCTCAGGGCCATTTGCATTGCAGGGATACCTCTCACCTCCATCTCTGTATCTCACAGCAGTTTTGATTGCTGGGATTCAGCCCCAGACTGTTTCATCCTATTCCTGCTTCATCCACCTGCTATTATCTCCTGCCGTTCTTGAGAAATTACTGCCAAATTATGCTGCTCTCTTTTTTTCCCCTCCCCATCATTAATTTCTTTTCTAGGGTGGAGAGCTTCCCAGATCACCCTCCACCCACTTACACACATGCATGCACACACACACACTTTATAGAAAGTGTTTACTTATGCGGGGGCAATAGTTTAAAAGGTAAATGAAATAGAGGACGCAGCCTGGATTGGCTTAGCAACACAAACAGTGCCAGCAGGTAAAGGGCCCAGGCCTGTTCTTTCCCACCTCAGAATTGTTTTAAAATGACACCCCTTCATAATTAATTGTACAGCACCTGATTAGTCACTATTGACAGACCTAGAGCCAATTGACTTTTTTTCTTCTTTTTTATTTTTTTTTTCATCTGGCTGGGTAGAAAATATGAAGTGCCTGTAGCCACACACACAATATAACTTCTGGTGATTACATCAGGCAGCTGAGCAATTAGAGCTGGTAGGATCAGCTCAGGAGCTGGAGGCTACAGCAGCAGGATCACAGCCCAACCTTACCCTTTAATATGAAAATGAAGAAGGGAAGCAACAAATCCAATAAACCCTAGAAGTCAAACAAAGCCAACTGGGAGCTCATTTTTGATAAGCTGAAGGAAGAAATGGGGCTGATAAAACTGGGTGCTTCTGCTGCTCTGGTCTCGCTCCTGCATGAGGAGGATTAAACTAGTCAGGAGGAAGCACCTAAGTAAGAAGGCAGCCCCAGTGGCAGAAAATGTGTGTGTGGTTAATCAGCCCTGGAGCTGGGTCAGAAGGGGTGGGTTTGTACCCCTTTCCACTTCCAAGCATCTGTGAGCACTTTGCAAAGCAAATGAGTTTGCTGTGGGGCAGGGCAAGGACACATCGTGCCAGGGGAAGGTACAGGCAACCTTCGCTCACCTTGATCTAAAACAGCATTATCTTGCTGGAAACTCTGAAAGAACAAAGTCAGTCTCCACCAACAGGAATGCAGCTGAGGTGCTCCATCTCCAGATCTCCAGCAGCCCGATTCCAGACACGCTGCTTCCGTGCACCCCAGTCAGCCTGGGATCAGCTCAGCCCAGCCATTGTACAACCCAGTAAAGCTGAATCCTGCCCCTGTGCAAACACTTCACTCTCAAAGAAGAGGATCTGTACAAGACCTCAGCCAACTTCAGAGTACTTCTGAGTGAGGTATTAAGCCAATATCAGTGCCTACACAGGCCTTTGCTCCAGTGTGAGTTAATCAGTTTAAACCCATACCTTTGGGTAAATACTTGTGTGCAGGCAGACAATGGCTTGGGACTTGACCAAAGCTTGGTGAATACAATGTGAATGAATGTGTGCTCTGAATAAATAAATAATTAAACACACACCTAATTAAGTCTCCTCTGTGGTCATTCTTGAAGATGAGGCACTGTATGCAGAAAACCTCTAGGTCAGCTCTAAAGCAGATTACATGAATTTATCAAAGGATCTCCTGTTCTGGAAGATGATGAGATCTTCAGGAATATTTTGCTCTGAAAAAATCTCCTGCACAGAAATGCCTCAACATAGCCTGTATTCAAACTTAGACACAGGTGATTTTACATCCCAGATGTAGTGACTTCCAGACTTAGACCCCAAAGCACAGGAGACTGCAGAGTAAAATTCCACAGCTGGCTGACAAGGACCACTTGACTGCAGGAGGAGTTCAAGCCACCTTGGGTCCAAGGTGACAACCCCTGCTAAAGATGCCTAGACCTGGACTGGGTTAGTAGCATGGTCCTGATGTACTCAGAGCTACTTTCTCTGTTTAAAACAGTATATAATGCAGCATAATATTAGTAGAAAATGCTGCAATTAAATTATAATCAAGTCACAGCTGTTTAGAGTTCCAGTTTAGGGTCCAGTTCTCTTTGGAAGAATGTAAATACTGCACCAGTTGATGTCCTGAGACTCCATAGATGAACCCTAGGATCAAGGTATCACAAAATTGCAAATTCAAGTAGTTTGGAAAAAATCTCTGAGGTAGAGTCTAACCTTTGACTAAACACCATTTTGTCAACTAGACCATGGTACTAAGTGCCACATCCAGCCATTTCTTGAACACTGCTAGGTATGGTGAGTCCACCACCACCCTGGGCAGCCTGTTTCAATGCTTAGCAACCCTTTCTGTGAGAAAAATCATCCTCATGTGCAACTTGAACCTCCCTAGATGCAGCTTGAGGCCGTGTCCTCCTATCCTACCACTTATGGCCTGGGAGACGGGATTGATCCTCAGCTGGCTACAGTCTCCTTTCAGGTGGTTATAGAGAGTGATAAGGTCATCCATGAGCCTCTTTTCTCAAGGCCAAACAACCTCAGCTTCTTCAGCTGTTTCTCATGGGACTGACCCTCTAGACACTTCCCCAGCTCTGTTGCCCTTCTCTGGACACGCTCCAGCTCCTCAGTGTCCTTCCTGAATTGGACACAGCACTTGAGGTGTGGCCTCACCAGTGCTGAGCACAAGGGGACAATCACTGCCCTGGTCCTGCTGGCCACACTATTGATGATCCAGGCCAGGATGCCATTGGCCTTCTTGGCCACCTGGGCACAGCTGGCTCGTGTTCAGCTGGCTGACAACCAGCACCCCCCAGGTTCTTTTGCACTGGGCCACTTTCAGCTGCCGTTGTTGAAAAGTTGCACACACTGTTGAGGGAGAGATGAGAAGGGCTGACACTGGGGCAGAGGGTGAACATGATCTCTGTTTCAGGCAGTGTTTGATGCCACCTGAAAGATGAGTCCAGTTACAAATGTCTCAGGCAATGCTAAGAGGGGAAGATCTGAATGCCACTTCCAGAGGAGGAAGCAAGCAAGAGATCAGGTCTCCCAGGAGTGACGCCTGCTCTTTCAGATCACACTGAGCACATATGGAGCTAGGGCGTTAGGAAGGCACCAAGGATGGGAATGCTGGGCCCAGTGACCCAGAACACTGGCATGGGATAGTGCAAACTCTAGTTCCATTGCTCACCTCTACATCCAGCTTACTACGTGGAATTCACATAAACTCACTTGCCTCTGTGCTATGGTATCTACTTAGATAATAAGTATCCTAGAGGCCACGATGTTGCCTTCTTTTGTGTGTGTGTATGAGACACCAGATCCCAAGGTACTACAGCAACATCAACGATCCTGACAAGGGGAGGAGCAAGGGACCATGGAGCCCTGCTTCCCTGGGACACAAGCAGCTGACATCCATTATGGACAACATTGTAATTAATGCTGGTCATTCTTTTTTAGTGGAGGACAAGTGTCTGGGGGTGGGAGGGCAGTGCATTCAGGCTGAGAGCTTCAGGCCACATGCTGAGGAAATGCTGTCAAACATGAATGGCCTGAGCATGGGGATACTGTTCAAAATTTTGTGGAAGTCCCACCTTGATCATGAGGGAAGACCTACCAGTAAGTTTGTACTTCCTAATGTCATTTATCCCTGACATTGTCATGCTTGACCTGGATGTATTTTTCTATCTCTTGGCTGGCTTTTCCTCCATGGGTTTGAAGCTATACATATGTAAGAGGAATGTGTCTGTACCCATATCAGCAGATATAGATTAGCCATAGGGCTAGCTAAAGGATATTCTTTGTGCAACACCTCATAGTCTTGAATTGTTTTTCTTTCTCATTAGTAATGGTTAGGAATGGTAATTTCTATTCTGAAGATTATTTTACCATTACGAAATTTTTTTTCCATTTTGACACCAAAGTATTAACATAAATTACTACCTAATTTTAAACTACAAAATTGATATTCAGGAGGGCTTTGTTGGGATAATTCCAGGAAACTTCACTTTGCCAAAGGTCATGATTAATTAGTTGAATCATTTAGAGTAAAATGTTGAAATAATAGATTTTAATTTCATCGTCTACATGAAATGCAGAAGATTTAATGACTTGTTTCAATATATTTGGTCACATCAGGACTGGAATACTTTTTGTATAAAATGGTTAGAAATTTCAAAAGGAATATCTGTTCCACTCAGGCTTTAATATATCCTGCAGTTATACCAAGCATCACTCTTGCTAGTTTGCATATTTTTTATTCTCTTTGTACTTTGCCTGTGGGCATTAGCCAAGAGGCAGGGCCCAGAGGAAGATAATTTAAAAGAGTCAGTAATCCATGAATAAACTATTTCTTGTAGGAGAAACCATAAATTTTGCCACAGTTGTCCAACTCAGGATGCACAACAATACTCCCGCAGCACATTGTTATTCCAGAGGACCATTAATTCCTGCCAACTTTTGCTTGTTTGTCCATAGATATTTGACTGTTTGTTCAAACCATGGAATGATAGTCTGAAGATACCTACACACAGGGAGCATTTACTCTTTACTATTTGCAGTGTCATCTTCTATTGTCTTCATGCAGTTGAGTAAAGCTAAAAGGACTGTGCCATGGTACTGGGGCAACATGCCACAAATTATCTCTGATAAGAGTTTTATCAGATAAGCAGCATGTTGATCTAAGAATGTGTCACAAAGAGAAAATGTGCTAGATAGCTCATTTCCAAGGAAAACTCAATCTGTTTGAGACTTTCCTTCCAGCAGCAGTCAAGACCCAGCATTTAAAGAAAAAAAGATTGTAAAAATAAACCCATAATGCACCTGTAGAATTGTGCATTCTTGTTACAGGAGAGACCTCTGCCTCTGCCCTTATGGCTTTTGTGGGATAAGAAGGTTGTAATGGGGTTTCACCAAGTCTCAGGGAAGTTAAGACAGCACTAGTGGACTGTGGCTCTTGTTCTGGGGTCAACACTTCCAAAACCACCAAAACAGTGGAGAATGCACAGGAAAATACAGATCAGAGGCAGCGTCTCTCAGTCAGTGTCCAGCTTTTTAAAAGAAGGCTGAGTTGGCTTGTTGGTGGTACAAATCCATTCAGAAGGAAACTGTGTCACATAGCAAGCCCCACTCACTTTTGGTAGGGAAAGACACAGTACAAAGAAGTGGAATTTGAAGGCAGATAAAAAAAACAAAAACAACTGATGTGAGAACTTACAACTACATTCTTTGCAGGGAAGCATGAGCAGAATGCCAGAAAACTGCTGGGCTCACGAGGGGGACAAACTTCAGGGATGAACTGTGTGGCCAGTGTTATGTGGCAGACCCACAGAGCTGTGCTCTGGCACCTTCAAACCTTCACAAATAACACCGGAAGGACTAAAACCACTAACACTTGTGTTTAGCTGCTGATGTCAGTAGCCACTAGCCACCTGTTACACAATTTTTCCTGATTTTTGTCTTTCACAATAATTTCTATTCCTGTAGGAAAATGTTTGGAACCTCGAAAGCATCTTTATCCACTTACTTCAGTACACATATAATTTTTCCCAGAGCAGACCACCCCCATCCACTTGCTAATGCCTTAGCTTTCCCAGATTGTTGCACTCCCAGATGCTAAACACTAATCACCAAGCAGGGAGGCATGTGCAACCACCAGGAATAGATCTTTCACATCCCACGTTAGGTCATGACAAATGACTTGCCGTTAATGAATTTCATCGGGACTAGCAGGGTGGGGATGCAGGTGTGGTTTTCAGAAATCCCAGTGGCAGCTGTTCAAGGTGCAGCAGCCACAGAAGCATCAGCAGGAGTGTGTGCAATGGTCAGACTTGAGAAGTGACTGTCCAAACCACAGAGATGTGAAGAGATGCAAGAGACAGAGGGGCTTGAGGTCAGTTTAGGCTGGTATCGCTTGAACAAATCCAGGCTGTACAAAAGATGATTTAGGCACATTTTTGCCTTTCATGATGTCATTTTTTAATGTTTCTGACATCCACAACATGTCTTATCCCTTGATTTTCCACAGTTCTTTCAGTTCATAGTTCCCCTTCTCACCCCTGGCCTATATTTCTCTCTCCACTGCTAACAAAGTAAACCTCAAGCAGAGGCAGCGCTGGTGGGATCATTGCAAATCAGCCCCCACAAAGTCATTTTGGTGCTGGCCCTGCATTTCCTGAGGGTGGGGTCACATCATGGTGCTTTCAGTACCACCATCGATGACACCAGACTCACCTGGCTGGATGTCTGCAGCTTGCCAGCCCAAGGGGCAGTGACAGCAGCTTCCTGCCGCGTTTGCACGGAGCTGCTCATTTCTGTAGTCCCTTCACCCTCCCTCACCAAGAAACATCCTCCCTAGCCAGACATCCCATATTATGACTAAGGCAGAAGGCCACAGGTTTAGTCAGTTTGTGTACAGTTTGCAATTATTCAGCTGTTTTAATGAGAAGAAAGACCTTGAGGCCCGTGATGTCAGAGATAAGAAAGTGTGGAAAGCAGCAGATGTGTGACCTTGCTGCTCTCCTATTACTTTCTCCTTTGTTGTGTGCGCTGCAGCTCTCCAAGGTTTTAATGCCAGGAAGGGGTGAGGGGAAGGCAGAATGCAGGTTTCACTGTACCTCAAACCCCTGGTTCATGGAGCAGATCCTGGCTTTTAATACAAGGCACTAGTGGCAACCAAAACCCAGCAGCTGCTTGAGAGCTGGGGTCTTGTAGGCTGTAGCCCTCTCCAGCACCTGGATATTTCTCCTTGGTAAGCTGGGATAGAAGTTCCAGGATTTTCCCAGACAGAGAAGTTTTCCAAATGAACACTGGGAGTCCTTTTCAGAGAGAACACCACCTCCAAACACGTGAGCAGGATTGAGTGGAACATTTCAGTTTGACGTGCGTTTGTGCCCTTTGGCCTAGCAGGGAGCTGCACTGTGAGGGCTGCAGCCAGCTTGGTTTAGGCAGAGGTGCCTAAATCAAACCTCAGTGGCCCCAGAGGCACCTGAGCACAAAAGTTTGGTCCTAAACTTCTCTGCTCAGGTGCCTTCAGACATCTGGGATGCACCTGGCTTCTTAAAACATGGCCAAGCTAAGTGGCAAAATGCCTGAAACCCACAGGTGTCTGTGCCAAGGTGTCCTCCCAGCTGTCTTGCCAGCAGCATCTTCTCTTCTGAGCACTGTCTGGGCACAGGGCTGGTGCTGTGCCCTCAGGTAAACCAGGAAAACACAGCTTTGATACAAAACTGGTTGGATAATGCAGTCCAAGGAGTAGCTGGTGGTGGTTGTTGTCAAAAAGGGGAGAGACATAGAGGGGTGGGTAGAGGAGGCTTGTACCCAGCTCTGCCTGGCATCATCTGTCAGAGCACAGGGGAATACAGTCTGTGATGGCAAACCTGGCAGAGAGGATCAGAATTTAAAATCTTAAAAATGAGGAAAAATGGGGGAAAGAGACATTGTTTTGACAATTTAAAGAAAGCGCATGACAAAACTCAGCAGAGCGGAGTGCAAGGAACTACAATCAGGCAGAAATAACCAGGCAGAAATGGCTGGTTAAGAAGCAGTTCTGTGGAAAATACTCTAAATCACACAATTACCAAAACAAAAAACCAAAACCAATAAAGCAAATGTCATGTTGGAAAGAATAACAAGCAGTACTGCCTGCACAAAGAAATGGCCCTTTTGTTCAGTGCAGATGTACTATGCTGCTGCCCTTATAGGGTGGCCAGTTTTGTGCAATGCATTTCAGGAAAGATGTTGTCCTTTTGGGGAGAATCCAAGAACACCAGAAATCTGGGAAACGTGTCCTGCAGGAGAGAGGTGAAAGAACCTGCTGGCTTAGGTAAAAAACAAACAGCTGGGGGGGATGCAGTAATAATCCTCAGCTACATAAAACAGCTCAGAGATGAAGAAAGGAAATGTCTGCTCCCCTGTTCTTAGTGAACAGGGAGAAGAACCTTTCTAATGGTAAGGGAGACCCTGAAGAATGATGTAAGAAAAGCTTTCACAACACAGTATGTATATAGTTGGTCTCTTCTTGGGCAGAGACAAACTTTTGGAGACCCCTTCCAATCCCTCCATCCATTTCTGTGCTCCAGGCATGGGATCCCTCACTTGCAGGTAGGCAGTCATCCATACATATCCAGCACCAAATAAACATCCTCACCACCAGCCTTGAGGCACAGTTCCCTTTGAAATTATTCCACTTGGCACAGAAGGACTATGAGGCCATTTGTCTGGAGTCGGAGATCACCCTTGCCTCGACCAGTCCGTGCAGGTGTGGCCAGAGTGTTGTGGATTGGAAGAGTTTGTCACAGCTGAGGGTCCCTGACTGACCAGCCAGCTCTTCCCTGGGGTGTCGATAGGAAAGATAGGCCTATTTGAAGAGTATTTAGAGCATCTGTGTTACCCCTGAAAATACTTCCTGAGGGAATTTCTCTCCCCTCCTCGACTATAGAGGTAGCTAAGATGATCAGGAGGCTAGATAAGCAAACTCAGTGCATTGGCTTACATGATCTCCCTCTTCCCCAAAACGTCCTGCTTGAAAAAAGTGGCATTTTTGCATACATTTCACAGGACATTTAATCATACTGTTGTAATTTCTCTAAGTAAGATCTAGACCCTTGAACAGTGAGGGGGAAACTAGATATTAAAAAATATTAGCTGGACATGATATTTATTTTTCAAATTAAAAACCCACAGCACAGTTCTTTATTGATTGCAGCTGGAAGTCAACCCGGCAGGCCATTCCCACTTGCAAATACTTTGCCTGACACGTCAGGGAACAACAGCTCTAAGCAAGATGTGCCAGCCACAGCCCTGGGACAAACAGTGCCTGCTCCCAGAGCTCACCCTGTGCCTGTGAGGGGGCCAGCACCTCATTCTGAGCCATGGCACTGCCAAAAGGACAAAGCAGAAGAAAAGGAGCAACCCTCAGGCTGTGATGTTGGGAGCTGTGCCTGTGCCCATCATTACTTGGCTGCTACATTCTCAAGGCAATTTTTTGGGACAAGATGCTGTGTGCACATCACCTGCAGAAACGCAGCTGCCAGAAAATACCCCTATTCCAGCCATACAATGGCTTTCCTCCACTTAACTCCTATAGCTTTCCCAGCAACCCCTGCTTTTATTCCTTTGAACATATTTTAGAGGCTGGTGTGGGACGCAGGCAGGGCATGGGTTGGGCTGGGGGCAGCCCCACAGAGCAGGTGGGCAGCCACCAGGACGGCCCCACCCGCAGCCCCCAGCACACCATTCATTGTAATCCTTATCGGGCTGAGGCACATTTTTTGCTCAAGGTGGCAAAACGCCCAGGACTGCCAGGCTGCCAAGCTTTCACTAAAAATACCCCTCAGACAAATTTCAGACCGGGCTCATTAGAGAAAAGAAAGAGCGAGCGTATTCTGGTTGCAGTGGAAATGACGTGGAATGAGGCAGGGGAAGAGAGAAGGGGAAGGGCAGACAGGGAGAATGAGGTGGCACGAAGGCTGGAGTGCTGCCCACAGCAAGTTAAAGCCAGGCTGAGCCTGAAGGAGGAATTGGTTGTCCCTGGAGGTGCCGAGTGACATCATTGTTGCCCCATCCCATTGCAGAAAATGTTTGTCCTTGTCATGCTTCCTGTGTGTGATGCCACCAGCATGGCAGGAGAAGAGGGAGCACCCACTGGGATGTCCCCCCAGCAGTGCTGAGAACAGGCAGAGACATGGCATAAGGGAGAGAGGGACCAGGGTGAGAGGGCAGGAGGTAGCCCAAGAGACCAAAGGGAGCCTAGACTGACAGGATGGAGGCAGTCTGGTGTGGAAAAGGAGGGAAAGGAAAGAAAAAAGTTGGGTGAGAAGTGGGTACAGCGCGTGGGGAAGAACTAAAAGAACTAAAGGGAGGGTGACGCTAGTGAGTGACAGGAGAAAGGGAGACGACAATATAAAAATTAAAAAGAGTTTAAAAAGAACAAGGGATGGTAAAGCACTCTTAGCATGAAGATCCTCTGGCCTCATTCTCTGTCAAGAGGGATGCCATTAGCCAGAAGATCCTTGGGCAGATCCCTATTTTGGGAGCCCTGCACGGTGACCAGTAGTTCATTGACTTTCCTGGCCTTCAACAAAGCCAGCTTTCATTAAATATAGCTGGTTGTGTTTTATCAATATTGAAAATGGAAGGAGCAGTTCAGGGGGGGAGCAGTAAAGAAGGGGCTTAGGTTTTTGAGAGTCAGGACTGACTAACCCACTTTGCTTTTCTTCTTTTTTTTTTAACATTTACCTCTGTTTAAACTGTATGAGAACTGACAAACCTTCACTAACACAGCCTGTACTTCTCTCTGACCTTGCAGATAACCATGAACCAAAACGTGCAGCTCCCTAATTGCTGTTCCTGGTGGCGCTTTACAGGCTTGTGCTAAATTTAACAAGGAGGAGGAGGATCTGACTGAAAACTTTTCCAAATGTTTCTTTCCTGCGGCATGGAGAAGGACTGGAGATGCACGAAGACTGGAATCACTGTGTGCCTCCTGTGGCAGGGAACAAAAGTGCAAGAGATACAGAAATATCCAGAGGACCCAACCTTACTGTCAGGAGTTAATCCAACCAGAGACTGGAGCTTGCACGCCCTTTTATCGGTATTTATTTGTCCATATGGCCGTAACAAATATAATCCCAGGGTTTTTTGTTGCTGGTCATAGCCCCATGCTTCAGGTCCTGCCAAACACACCCATGAGGTTTGTATAACAGTGGAGGACCTGAGGGACAAGGATCCTCTCCTTGGCCAGGGTTTCTTCTGCCCCACCAGCCTGGGGAGACCCTGCTCAGGGGCAAGGACACAAGGCAGCCACTGGGACCACAAGCAGCACATGTGGCTCCTGGGACGCTCAGAACCAACCAGGATGGCATTCCTGGAGCACAGACGTGCCATGCTGGGCCAGCTTCAGTGCCAGGACATAGCACTGATGTGCTGTAGCTGCTGAAGGGTATTTTCTTTTTAATTTTTCAAGATGTTTTCTCTCCCAGTTCTGTCCCTTCTGGCCTGGTATGTTCCACACTTGTGATATGTCAGAGGAAGCAGATGTTGCCCTGACCGCAGAAATTGCCAGTGTTTAATTTTATTAGTCTCTTAAGAAAAAGACTGTAGGCATCTTTCACAAGCTGCATATGCCAGCCTGAGAGCTGCAGATGACACCAGGAAAAAGCCATCCCTCAGGAGGATCACAGTGTGTCCAAAGAACGACCTTACAACAGCAGACATCAGATCATCTTGAAATTACTTGTTATTGAGTTAGTGTTGCAGAAAAAAAAATAGCAAAAAGAAACAAACATCAAAACCCAAACAAAATCCCCCAATTTACCAGAAACACACAGAACAAAAAAGTCATAAAAATCAGAATATTCACTGATCAAGCAAAAGAGGCTGTAAAATTCAGTGGGTGACTTGGAGCCCTGAAGAGTCCTTCTTGAGCAGGTACCTGGTTTAATTAGTCCTTGTTCCAGCACCCATCTTCCCATGCCTCCTCTCCCTGCCACTATCTGTCTTGTCTAACAGGACTGCAAGTTTCTCAGGCCAGGGAGTGCTTCTCACTGGGTTTTGCATATTCCCAGGGCAGTTAAGTTGTCTGGTTGTTTCCCCCAACCCAAGCAGTGGCAGCAGGAGCAGCAGCAGCAACCAAAGTCTATGTAGCTCATCAGAGCCCAGGGTGTTGAGCCTTGTCCAATTGTGTTGTATTGTTTGGCTTTGGAAAAGAAGAGAAACACATGACTTACAAGGATATGGGAGATTCTCCCATGTTCCCATTGCATATTTCAGTCAAGCAAAATTAACCTCTTCATGGGAGATGAAGATTCAGTGCAGGTAGGATTACAGTGAGTGTGGTGGATGTGGGAAGGATGAACAGAGAAGAACCACATCATTTCACAGAGGAAACAAAAACTGCTGCAGATAATCCAATAGGAAAAAAAATCCAAAAAAAAAAAACAACCCAAAAAAAGGCAAACAAAAAAAACCCCACCAAAAACATGGGGCAGCTGCAGAGAGCTACCTGAGCTGGAAAAAAAAGACAAAACAGCCTGTGCAGTACATGAAAGAAGAAAACCCAAACCACTTTGAAGGATTAGAGAGTCACATCCTTCTAGGTGCATACACCCAGCTGGTAGAGGCTGGTAAGTACCATTTACCATGGCAGAGACAGAAGTCAATCTTCTCACAAAATATTTAAATGGAGACAGTGTTTTCTAGAAATGGAAGGAGCAGTTCAGGGGGGGAGCAGTAAAGAAGGGGCTTAGGTTTTTGAGAGTCAGGACTGACTAACCCACTTTGCTTTTCTTCTTTTTTTTTTAACATTTACCTCTGTTTAAACTGTATGAGAACTGACAAACCTTCACTAACACAGCCTGTACTTCTCTCTGACCTTGCAGATAACCATGAACCAAAACGTGCAGCTCCCTAATTGCTGTTCCTGGTGGCGCTTTACAGGCTTGTGCTAAATTTAACAAGGAGGAGGAGGATCTGACTGAAAACTTTTCCAAATGTTTCTTTCCTGCGGCATGGAGAAGGACTGGAGATGCACGAAGACTGGAATCACTGTGTGCCTCCTGTGGCAGGGAACAAAAGTGCAAGAGATACAGAAATATCCAGAGGACCCAACCTTACTGTCAGGAGTTAATCCAACCAGAGACTGGAGCCTGCATGCCCTTTTATCGGTATTTATTTGTCCATATGGCCATAACAAATATAATCCCAGGGTTTTTTGTTGCCGGTCATAGCCCCATGCTTCAGGTCCTGCCAAACACACCCATGAGGTTTGTATAACAGTGGAGGACCTGAGGGACAAGGATCCTCTCCTTGGCCAGGGTTCCTTCTGCCCCACCAGCCTGGGGAGACCCTGCTCAGGGGCAAGGACACAAGGCAGCCACTGGGACCACAAGCAGCACATGTGGCTCCTGGGAAGCTCAGAACCAACCAGGATGGCATTCCTGGAGCACAGACGTGCCATGCTGGGCCAGCTTCAGTGCCAGGACATAGCACTGATGTGCTGTAGCTGCTGAAGGGTATTTTCTTTTTAATTTTTCAAGATGTTTTCTCTCCCAGTTCTGTCCCTTCTGGCCTGGTATGTTCCACACTTGTGATATGTCAGAGGAAGCAGATGTTGCCCTGACCGCAGAAATTGCCAGTGTTTAATTTTATTAGTCTCTTAAGAAAAAGACTGTAGGCATCTTTCACAAGCTGCATATGCCAGCCTGAGAGCTGCAGATGACACCAGGAAAAAGCCATCCCTCAGGAGGATCACAGTGTGTCCAAAGAACGACCTTACAACAGCAGACATCAGATCAGCTTGAAATTACTTGTTATTGAGTTAGTGTTGCAGAAAAAAAAATAGCAAAAAGAAACAAACATCAAAACCCAAACAAAATCCCCCAATTTACCAGAAACACACAGAACAAAAAAGTCATAAAAATCAGAATATTCACTGATCAAGCAAAAGAGGCTGTAAAATTCAGTGGGTGACTTGGAGCCCTGAAGAGTCCTTCTTGAGCAGGGACCTGGTTTAATTAGTCCTTGTTCCAGCACCCATCTTCCCATGCCTCCTCTCCCTGCCACTATCTGTCTTGTCTAACAGGACTGCAAGTTTCTCAGGCCAGGGAGTGCTTCTCACTGGGTTTTGCATATTCCCAGGGCAGTTAAGTTGTCTGGTTGTTTCCCCCAATCCAAGCAGTGGCAGCAGGAGCAGCAGCAGCAACCAAAGCCTTCGTAGCTCATCAGAGCCCAGGGTGTTGAGCCTTGTCCAATTGTGTTGTATTGTTTGGCTTTGGAAAAGAAGAGAAACACATGACTTACAAGGATATGGGAGATTCTCCCATGTTCCCATTGCATATTTCAGTCAAGCAAAATTAACCTCTTCATGGGAGATGAAGATTCAGTGCAGGTAGGATTACAGTGAGTGTGGTGGATGTGGGAAGGATGAACAGAGAAGAACCACATCATTTCACAGAGGAAACAAAAACTGCTGCAGATAACCCAATAGGGAAAAAAAATAAAAAAAAAAAAACAACACCCCAAAAAAAGGCAAACAAACAAAAAAACCCACCAAAAACATGGGCCAGCTGCAGAGAGCTACCTGAGCTGGAAAAAAAAGACAAAACAGCCTGTGCAGTACATGAAAGAAGAAAACCCAAACCACTTTGAAGGATTAGAGAGTCACATCCTTCTAGGTGCATACACCCAGCTGGTAGAGGCTGGTAAGTACCATTTACCATGGCAGAGACAGAAGTCAATCTTCTCACAAAATATTTAAATGGAGACAGTGTTTTCTAGTGTGTGAGGGCAAGGGCATGGAGAGCATAGCAAGGGAAATGGCTGTGGATGAGCTGCACATGTGAGAGGAGCATTTAATAACACATGCTTGTGTTGCAAAGGGCCTGTTATCCATTTATTTTTCCTGAAAGAGCATTCAGCCTTAAAATAGGGTAGGAAGCACCGACTGAGACAGATGCCCACACTCCTGCAGTGCAGGGAGATGGGCTGTCAGCAGCTAGAGTACCTCCACTAGGTTTTCTCCCAAAGGTTGTTGTGATAAACCGTCCAGTTAAAAAGCTTCTGCTCAAGCATACTGGGTGTTTTCCCACCTTCCCTTCCTGCCTGAGCGTGCCTGGGTGTGTGGCTGCCAGCCGGGTGCTGCAGCATGGGGAAAGGATATCAGCAGGTGGCCCAGGACAGGGATCCCAAGGTGCTGCTGTAACTCATCAAGTATCCAACAGAATATCTGGATTCATTGTCACTACTTTCCAGAACAAGGAACACGAGGATGCAGGTCTAAAAGGCCCCATAGGTGTTTCCTGTCCCTAGCCATGTGTGGATGTGCTGGGATGTAGTACCTGACAGAGCCTATATGAACGCCTGGTTTTATTTCTGCTGGAATCCTGGCTGCACCAATGACTCCAGCCACCTCAGGTGGCAGACAGGGAAACAGCAATATTGGCAGAGTTTGACCAAAATTGTGGCACAGCTCTTGACATATGCACATATTTCCTCCTGTCCTTGCCAGCCCTGGCTCCAAAGTCAACTGCTATGTAAAGCTGAAGAAGCTCTAACTCTACAGCAAGTAGAGGTAGGGAAATTTGGTCCAGAATTAACTGGTTAATAACAATCTTTCAATTTTTTTCAAAACTGCTGTGTTCCAGGACACTTGAATTAACAATTCACCAAGCATGTTCACTTTGAATGACTGCATTGAAATCGGCACAAACTCAAACAGAAGCCCTATAAAAAGCCAGGGCTTTATCGTGTGCTCGGCGGTGGCAGCGAGGAGGCCTGTGGGAAGGAAACAATACCCGTCTGAGTGGAGCGAGGCTTTATCTGCCTGCCATCAGCACAGCCCTGTCGTGTTGTTTTTCCGTCCGCTCCCCATGGAAGCCAGCTCCGGTGTACAGTACCAGCCTGAGCAAAAGCCCGCGGCTGGGTCCTTCTGTTTGTAGGGCTTGCTGACATAAGGTGGAGTTGAGGTTATTGTGGTGTGGGACGTTTCCTGCCCTGGCCGCCGATAACCGCAGATCCCAGCAGCCTCACAGGCTCCCTTTGTCCGCCGGCCCGAGCTGAGCTATGTATAGCCCGTGCCCGCCCGGCCCGGGCAGACGCGCCCGCATCCCAAGGATGCTCTGCCGCACGCTGGTCGCTGATCGCTGCCCTGGCGAGCTGGGTATGCTGAAAAAACCTTTCAGCACAGCGTCCAGCTGAACTTTTTACCTCCAGGGGAAAAGGAGGAGGCTGAGGATGGGTCTGTGTGAGGCAGTCCCAGCCATCCAGCACACATTCCTTCACACCAGAAGTAAAAGGATTAAATTGACTGCTAAAATCTGGCGTCATTTATACCAGCTGAGGTGTAAATGAAGACCTTGCTACGAAAACAGCATTAAGTTCACTTTGCATTGTCCATCTCCGTGCCAGTGTGGGTGGTGAAGGGTGACACCTCCATGACAGTGTGTGTCCCCTGCCCCAGAAGTCAGTGTGGTGGTGCCAGCCAACACACGTGAAGACATGACTCTGTGTGTGGCTCTCGTGAGCAGAAAAGAAGTGCAGGCGATGTGTTTTCATAAAGAGGTGATACAAGAGTAGGTGTGGACAGTCAGTCAGGAGAAGGATGAGGTGTGGGATGCAGGAGAGGGGAGCACAGGCGCTGGAAGGGTTGAGCACCAGCTTCCAGGATGTGGGCAGCACAGAGCTGTGCACAGAGGAAGGACTGCTCTGGGTAAATGATGGAGCAGCAAAGGGGCAATGCACAGCACAGTGCAAAACCAAAGGGTGTGGAGCCCAAAAGAGTTTTCCTGAAGCCAGGGCTCTCTTCCAGCCTACTTGCTGCAGGGTCACCCCAGGGACCAAGTTGTGCTAGAGCCAAATGCAAGTTGCAGCAGGGAAGTGCAGTTACATCTCTCTAAGAGAATCAAATCCTGCAGGGATGTCCCCTGGTCTCACAGCCTGCTAGCCCAGTGCAGTTCATGCACATGTGGCCAGTTAACATACCTCTAAAAACAGACGTGTCACAACTAATGTGCTCGGTAGCCACAGCTGCTGCAAACACCTGAAACACTCAAACCACAGAATCACAGAATTATTAGGGTTGGCCACACTCTTCCCAAAGCACCTTGGAATACCACTGGCCCGCCTGGGCACATGACCTGCCAGCTCATGGTCAGCTTGTCATCCACTGAGACCCCCAGGTCCTTCTCTACAGATCTGCTCTCCAGCAGGTCAGCTCCCAGCCTGTGTTGGTACTTGGGGTTATTCCTCCCCAGGTGCAGGACACAGCACTTGCCCTTGTTGAATCCCATCAGGTTTCTTTCCACCCAACCCTCCAGCCTATCAAGGTCCCACTGAATGGCAGCGGAGTATTTGGTTGTGTCAGCCTCTGCCCCATTTTGTATCATCAGCAGCCTTGCTGAGGGTACAGTCCAGTCCATAATTATTTACTTTCACCCAGGTAAATAATTATAAACAAGTAATTAATTCCCTGGGGAATGCATTGACTACAGGCCTCCAATTTCAGCTCCCCTGATCACAGCTCTCTAGGCTCTGCCATTCAGCCAGCTCTTGATCCAATTCACTGTGCATTCATCTAATCCACATGTGCTGAGCTTACCTACAAGGATGTTCTGGGAGACATGTCAAAAGCTTTGCTGAAATTGAGGTAGACAACATCTACTGCTCTCCTCTTATTGTCCCACCCTGCCACACTATCTCAGTTGGGATGACCAATCCTCAGAATGATCAAGCATGATTTTCCATTCACAATTCCATGCTTATTACTCCTGATTAACTTTACTTCTACATGCTTGGTGATGACCTCCAGAATAATCTGTTCTGTCACCTTCCCAGGGATGGATGTGAGGCTGACTGTCCAGTAGTTTCATGCGTCCTCCTTCTTGCCCTTTTTGAAGATGGGAGTAACACTGGCTTTTCTCTAACCGCTGGCACCTCCCATGATTTTTCAAGGAGAGAAAGGAGATTTTTCAAGGAGAGAAAGGATTTTTCAAGGAGAGTGGCTTAGCAATGACATCTCAGGGTGGCAGTAACTGGCATGGGCCAAGCTCATGCAGGTACTTGTGCAAACAATTCAGTGATACAGAGCAGCTACATCCTGGCCGAATTTAATTTATGGACATAGGTGTGGCTGATGACATGGAATCCTCTTTCCTTTTTGATTCTTTGTGTGTGGGCAGCAGCCCAGTTTGGAGGTGCCCTGAGCTGCCCTGTACTGATGCTTTCTACATCCAGAATCACCAGCCAAAGCTTCAGACCATCACTGCCACTCAGGCTCTGCTGCCCTGATCCCTCACTGCAGCAGCCACAAGAGACAAGGGGCTGGAAAGTTCAGCTTACTCTGGTAAACTGCTTTGGTGCAAGGCAGAGGGTGAGAGTCCCTCCCGTCAGCTGGGCACTGGGACCATGCTGTGGGAGGAATTGGGCTCAGAGCAAGCAGAGGGGCAGCACACACACCCCTGAAGAATGGCAGCCCCCTGTTTCAGGGCTGGTGCTGACACTTGGCAGGGAGGTGTTACAAGGCAGCAGTATTTTACCTGGGCTCACATGAAGCCTCAGCAGACTGTGCCCTGTGGCTAGCTGTGCTGCTGGAACAAATGGCAGTCTCCCTGAGCACCCCAGGGGGCTTGCGAGGTGTCCCTGGTGACAACTGTTATCCCAGAATGGAGAATTTCTTCTCCCCACCCCACCTGGTGAGCAGACCTGCTCTGCATGGAGGCTGAGGCTGCATAACTGCCCCCATGAAGAGGAAGACAGAGATATTTCTGGCTCCCTTAGACCAGTACTCCAATTGCTCACTGAAAATCTGGCTTTGGTGTGGGTCTGTGGATGGCAGAGCAAAGAGTGTGGTGGGAAAAATTAATTAAAGCCAGGGCTTGAGGGTCTTGGTGGCTAGACCTTACTTTTCATGAGGTACAATTCACTTCTTGCCTCCACAAGGAGCCCAGCAGCTCCTGTTACTGCTGGAATGGAGTTACAAACAGTGGGATGGTACATTCCTCTCACAGCAAGGCCAACTGATGTGCCCTCCAGCTGGGAAGCACTGAAGACTTTCACTTTTATACTGTATTTTCTTTACTGCATTCACACCAGCTTGGGAGAAGAGCATGAATACCATCAGCTACCAATGTCTGCGTCTAGTAATCAAATATCCTGCTCCCTGTGAAACTCAGACACCAGGCACCCAACACTGCTACTCCCAGGTGGCTGCAAAGCAGGAAGATCCCCCATCTCCTGAGCAAATTCAAGTGAGAAAATAATCTGAATAATGTGTCCTACTCACCTCAATCTACAGCTGCAACGCCTCACACTCACAGATTACCCAGCCCTGGTAATCAGACCAGATCCTATTTAACACAAATGTTAATTTATCAGGTGTTTCATCTCTCTTAAATGTTCATTTCTCTGTTGTTGGATCAGACAACATCCACATCTTTCATTCCATTCCCTGTTTCCCCACCCTTTGGAATGCTCAGGGCTTTCATTCCTCTTCCACTTTGTCACCAAAGAGTTCGCCCAACCCAGGCACAGCCATTCTCTCTGAGTCATGTCTGTACCCCTCGTGGGGACAGATCTCTACGCCCAAGGATGATGCTGCACACATGGCAGTGAGTGTAGTAGCAGAGGCTGGAAAAGGCCTTGGGAAAAGGATGTGGCAAACACAGCCAAGGCGGAGCTGCTCTTACATGGCGTTGGTAATGCTAAAGGCATAGTGGGTCAGACCTTGGAGACTTCTCTTACACCTCTTACCTGTCCCCTGTGCCATGTCACAGGCCAAGCTGTGGCATTCCCAAGGCCCTTCCATCAGCCAGAGGGATTCATTGAGTGCTCTGCTTGGAGGAGAGACCCTTTGATCCTGAGCTTGAAGGCAATTTTTTCAGTGTTAACACACCAGAAAGGTAATGCCCTCCCCGCAGCCACATTTGAGCTGGAGCTCCAGCTCTGCAAGAGCCCAGCAAGCTCCTCTGACCAGCCAGCTCTGCTGGCCTGCACACCATCCACAGAAGGTATAAACCAGCCCTCAGAGCAGAGAGGGGATAAACAGGCAGAACGTGGAGGGCTGGGAATGTACGGGCATGGAGGGCTGGGAATGTACGGGATAGGGCTGGAGCAGATCCCCTGGCTGTGTGTCCTTTGGCTGGGCTGTGCCAGTACCAGGCAGCACAGGTTCAATTCTGCTGGAGGGAATTGAAGGGAATTCTGTGAGGGAGAAGCCTCGGATCCCACCCCTGTGGAAGGAGTGGAGTGTGGGTACAATAAGCTGGACCCGGGGTGACATGTCAGTCACGGCCAAGCGCTCCATCCATCTCGCTGTGCCAGTCACTGCCGGCAAGTTTTCTCGCTGTGAGTGTTCCACCCGGCTCCCTCAATCACCCGGATAATGGCATTTCTGTGCCGCCTGTTTAAACTAACAGCAGCACAATTCGCAGCCAGCGGCTTCAGCGCTTTGTGTTCATTTGCTCAATCAACATTGGCCCCCTGGTAAGTGACTTTCGGAGAAAAGTGTCACCGGCAGACAATGGGCTGGCAGTTCGCAGCAGCGGCTCTGTGTCTAAATGTTTGCAGACGCTCGGGCAAAATGTCTCAACCCAAATTTATAAGGACAGTCACCTCCCCGCGGTGCGTGGGGCGGGAGAGGAGAGTGCCTTTCCCTCATCCCTGGCCCCGCGCTGGGAAGGCCTCGGGAAGGCCTCGGGAAGGCCTCTCCAGGCGGGGAAGCTCCCCCGATGCTCGGCCTCCCTCCTCCCCGCGACCTGCACCGGCAGGGTGGGAGCTCTTTCTCCCGAGGACGTGGCTCTGCTCCGCAATCCTGCTGCAAAGACAGCCCCCTGCCACCAGCAGCTCCCTGGCATCGCCCCCAGACCTCAGAGCTTCGTGAGAATAATTTGCCTCCCTTTCTGCGGCTCACGTAAAACATTTATTTTGACAATGAAAGCGATTATTAATTCCACCCATTGATTTATTTTTCCTAAAAGCCCATTGTTATCCCCTAAATGTGCATGATAGCTTGCCATTTGAGGTACCAGCAAATGGTTTATAGAGTTGTCTACTAGGAAAAGCCATGTCGGTTTATAAACAGGCTGCTCAAGCGGCTCCCTTGTGGCACTGTCCTTATTTTGCTTTGGCAGTAAAGCTTGATACAGTTTGAACTGTAGGCAAACCATTACTTATGTAAATTGATATGATTTTTTCGTGCAGCTGAGACACATCCTGGTTTTGATAATGCCATAGGAATCCTATGCAGCAGCAGGTCATCTGGAAGCTACTGTTAGATGACAGGCTCCTTCTCATCCTTCTGACAACAGGAAAAGGTCCTGAATTGTGAACTTCCCTGAAACTTTTATCAGAGTATTTTAAACAAATATATCTACTTTCTTGGCTTAGGAAAAATAAAAAAGGCATTTCTAGTGTTCCTGGCTGCACAGCAAACCTTGACAGATGGGTCTTCCAAAGATTCAAAAGCCAGAAAGAGAAAAATGAAGAGTGTCTTGGGTTTTTCTCTGTCTCTTCAGGCTTACAAGGATCTCCAGCTCCTTAAGGCAGGCCTGATTGCTGCACGTGTGAGTTTCTAGCAGTGCAATCTGCCAGCCTGTCAGGTGATGAAGATGCAGGTTTTACACAGCTTGACAAAACAGTGCCTGGGTTTTACCACTGGTGTTTCCCACACAGCTATGTTAAAATGAAAGCCAAGAGGCTACGCTGACATAAATCACCCCGTGCACCTTCTGCCTGCTCACAGAGGCTTTTCCTACCCCAAGCCCTCCAGAGGCCCTCTCTCCGTCACACCACCAAGCCCCTGCCCATCCCAGGGATGTCACCTCCCGGGACCGACTGGCAGATTGATCCCAGCTCCACGACCCGGAGCCGCGAGCCTTCCAGAGCACATGCATTTTGGGAAGGTAAATACACAACCAAAATATCCAAGCTGCAGGGCGGCGTGACCTTCGGGCGACCCTTAGCCTGACCTAACGCTGGTCACTCTCACCAGAAGATTTGTTTATCTTGGGACCTCGAACCTCCCAACCTGAAAGCACCGGGTTGACTCCCAGCTCCAAGGCCTGCCAGTGCTGGCTGCCAGCCCCCATTAGGATCGCCCAGTGAGAGGCAGATTTTATTTTTAGTCCCATCCCCCAACCTCACCCCGGGCAAGTGGCCGCGATCGTGCGAGAAAAGCCCTGGCAGGATAGATTGGAGTGTGAGCCCCTTCCCCGGCCTGTGGAGCAGCTGTGGGCATTCACTCAGGAAACAGCTCCGAGAGGGGCTTTTCCTTTCATCAAAACTTGGAGGAAATTCTGCCCGAGGGTTTCCTCTCGTTTGGCTAGAGAGCTGCAGCGTGGAGCGGGAAGCAGTTAGGGCAGCAGATGCAAAAGCAGGGGGAGATTTTCTCTTACCACAAGAGAGCAGAATGCAGGGGGCAGGGGCGGCAGCGGCACGCATCATTTCGGGAATGTCTGCTATCCCAGAACTGAGTGGAAACAACCCATCTGAAATATGCAGAGCCATTATCAGGCCAGGGCTTAAATAAACTTTACTGTCCATTCAGTGATCAACCTCCCTGGGAGCCACCGGCTCCATTCATCACTGTCACCTTTTCAAAGTGACTGTGATGACAGTTCATGATCATTAACTAGTAATGGTGTGCTTTGCATTAACAGGAGGGCACATCAAACGGGCAGGCTCGCAGCTCGAAAGTTAACTAAATTATATAATAAACATTCTCCAGCTAACCATGTACAGATGGTGACAAAAGGTGGGACAAAGTGGCAGGCAGGAGAAAGCAGGGAGTGGGGGGATGAGTCAGGAGAAGAAGCACTTTGGTACCTACTGGGTGACCCACCCTCGACTTGCTATTAATTAGAAATAGCACAGCGTGGCTCTCCAGCCAGAGGGACCAGTTGCAGTTGTTGCAGAAGTCCAGTTGCCGAAGTTGCAGAAGTTTTGCTGTCAGAAAACTTGCCTTAAGATTTCACAGATCTGTCATGGCCATGGGATTTTTTTTCCTGCATTTTGTCTTTTTTTTTTTTTTTTTTTTCTCAAGTGGTATTCATTGCGGGCAAAGCTGAGGCACTCCAGGCACAATTCAGATGGGAAACATTGAAAACTGAAAAGAAGAAGAAGATGTGAGGAGGGAGATTTCAACTTGTCCTTCATCTCAGAGGGCTGGGGTGGCTCGTTACCACTTCCTGCTGGCACAGAGCACCAGGCTCCTGTGCAGCCCTGGTGTGTGCTCAGAGCCAGAAGTGCCCATTCTTGAGTGGGCCCACCAGCTCAGCCAGTTGAGGCAAAACAGCCTTGTTTAGAGAAAAGCTTGGGAGGCAAGAACTCCTAGCACAATTCCCAGTACAATCCCTACTGACTGAGAAACATTAAAAAAAAAAAAAATCTGATTTTTTCCATCTATTCACTAGCAAAAAAGGAAAATAAGCCATAAATCTGTTTTATTACAATTTATTATATTATACTTGTAACCAGATCATTCACACAGAGAAAAATGGTGCCTAGAGTTGGGTTTTTAAGTCCATAATTCAGCACTTTAAGGAAATGGAAATATATTTTAAGTGGGACTTCAGCAGTAGCTGCCAGATGCTCAGAGCTTTTGCAAAAGTCCAGCAAAATTCCACTAAATGCACTGCAGCAAAGGGGTCTTCTGCCACAGAATCCAGAAGCCTTTCTACTTAAATGCTTAACTATGGATTTGAAGGGATTTAGTTTCAGGCACCAATTTTTTAATCATTCATTTTAATGTTTTAAATTAGTGCAGTCATAATCAGGAAAACCTTTGTGTTCCCCATGACTTAGAAATTACAAAAAATTCATCAGTCAGTGACAGTTTGTCTTCCTTCACGTCCCCACACCTCAGCCCCTTCCGCAATCTCTCAGGTTATGTACTTTTCCATTATTTACCCCTCTCTCATATCTATATCTTCACAGAAAAGGTAATGTGGACTCAGCTTTTATCCTAACCTAAACAGAGGCTGGAAGGGAGGAGAGGGAAAGAAGATGACCTGATTTTTTGTAGTTCCTCTCCCAACAGTTCTTCAATCTGCACTCGAAGAGCTGGCATCCCTGCGTGAAACATTTTTGGACACGTATTTTCAAAACCAGTCAATTTTTCAATGCTTAAGTTATCGTGGGTTGAAGGGATTGACTTTTCCTCTGCTCGTGCAATCACCTGTTTTCAGGCACCACTGAGCAGGGTGACTCTTCCACTGGTTCGCTGTAACTGTGGGGAGTGTTGTTAGAATTGACATTTTTCAAAAGAGGCTTTTAAACCATTCGCCGCTTGGGAGCATAATTTTGAAAGCGTGTGGCTTCGGCTCTCTGAGGTGCCCAGAGCTCCCACTTGTGTCAGGTCTGTGGGAATTCCATGGGCATTAGGTCACGAGTGCTCCCAAGGATCCAAGAGACCTGCAGACAGAAGGTCCTGTCCGAGCAGATTTGTGCAGATAAATTGCATTTCAGAGCACAATCATCTGCTGCTGCCACCTCCCCTGTCCTGGGTTCTTGCACAGGACAGCAGCAGCAGAGCATGAGCTCTCCCAGCCCAGAACATCCCCGCTGGCTCCAGCTGCTGACAAAAGGAGGCTGCCCCGATGCAACCAGCTGTGAACTGCTTTGACTGAGATACAGCCCGGGCTCTGCCCCTGGGTGAGGTGGGTGGGGCACACACCCTGGCTGCCATCTCCGCTGCTTGCCAAGAATTTAAATGGGGAGGCGAAGTTAGGGCAACACATCCCTACAAGGCTAAGGACGGGAGAGAGAACCTTAACTTCTCCTACAGCTGCTCTTTGCTCTTTTAAGCTGCAGGAAAAGAAGTGACAGTGTCCAAACTCTAGAAAGCCAGCTAGGACACCCACTGTCTTTCACCCCCCTCTCATGCTCTGCCAGAATCCCAGCTGGGCTCCGCCGCCTGCCCAGCACAGCCTTTCTCCTCGGGAATATGTTGGGACACCAAGCATATAGTGCCCTACAAGGGAAGAAAGCCTTTCAGAAATCAGATAGAATGAAGAAGCTGCATTATTTTCTCAGGAGATTTATATTTCTTGTGGGATGTTGCTTAACAAATCTTTCTGTCTCTCTTCTTTGGTTCTAAAACAATGTTTCTGACAGAAAAGAAAAGCAGAGAACTACAACTGGTTTGTGATTTGTTCTTTTATGCATGCAGATGTTTCACAAACATCTGTAACATGACAATCTGCCCTGGGAACATAGTGGGTGAGGGAACAACACAACCAAGGACTTCTGGATCCTGTTCCCGGTCTCATCTGTTGTCAGCTGTGCCATGTCACTCGAGTCACCTCAGGATTGCTTTGTGCCTCTCTCTATGACTGTCTTGCAAATGAGATGCTTTGTATTTTAGCATCGACCTAATCTTTCAAGCAGCCTGAGAGGTGATATTGAATGGGAGTTGATGGACTCAGATGTACTCAAAGCAAAAACAAACAAACAAACAAACAAGAACTAAGCCATTCTTTAATATTAACCATATGCCCCATACAGGAATGACAGAGGTTTTGCACTTACTCCTGAAGGTCTGTGCTGGGCTAAAGGTTACCATATGCCATAGGAATGCTCTGCAAACACCAACGAGTGGCCATCAAAGCTGAAAATTTGAAGTTACTCTACAGTCAGAGGTGGTTAATTGCAGCTTCTACAGCCTGCTTGCCTAGGTGTACAGAGCATTCAGCTGCTTGGTTACCAGGGATGTCAGCTTTTCTGCTCACACATGACTGACTAATTTTCTACATACCATTCAAAAGAAAATGCAAATAAAAGTGGCTTTCAAACAGAACACAATTTCTTCTTCAGAGTGGCCTCTACAAACCTTTATGAGTTCTACAGTGACTGGTCAGGAAGGGAAGATAAAGAGCCATAGCCAAGTGGCTTAGGAAGGAAAGGGAATGGAGTTCTAAGCAGGAAAATCAAACTCTGATTGCCAATAACATTTTTTTGCTTGTGCTGGAAGGTCTCCACATATTTTGCAAGCAGTTAACTCCTTTCACACATCTCATGCATCAAGCAAATTCTCTCTGCCTCTGATGTGGATAAAAGACGTGTGATAAAGGACATTTTGTCCTAAATAAAGAGCAAGAATACAGACGGACATCAAGGAACATGGATCCACAGGGGCTACATTTACAGTGACAAATGGTGACTGCCATTCTTCAAGGACTGTGAAATCAGTGACTAGCAAAGTGGGGTAGGCAAGCACATCAGAAGCATGAATTTGGATTATAGCATCATAGTGTGGGATCCAGCTATGATCAATAGAAAGAAAATAGCTGTGTTGGTCTGCCAATATCACCTGGAATAGAGCTGTGCTCAAACTGAGTGATGGGTGTCCATCCCACAGGTATGGCTCAATCTGCAGAGGAAGATGTTCCTCTGGAATGTGTCTCCTCATTCCTCACCGAAACTAGGTGAAAGAGCATGCTGAGATGAGGAATGACAAGATGTATATGATAAGAATGATAAGAATGATAAGATGCAATAAGAAAGTGTCCCTGAGGTAGATATTGGTCTTCCTCTGTCACTGCAAGGTGCAAACTCACAAACACAAATTATAGAATATGTGTAGCTGCAAAAAGCACCAGAAATCAGTCTGAGATGGAGGTGAAGGCAGAGTGGGAATTAGGACTTCCAACAGCATAATTCAGCCATTCTCCTACAGTCTTCATTCAAAAGTAAGTGGTGACTCAGGTTCTTAATTTCATCAGAGCCCATTGAAGCACCTCTGCCACCCCCACGTATTCAGCTGAATAATCTGTTGCAAAATGCTTTCCCTGGTCTCTTAGTAAAGGTCTACTCCAGTCCACTGGCTTCTTTGGAAACATCTGCCCACACACACGATTCCTTCTTTGAAAACAAAAATTTCCTAAAAAGCCAAGAAAACTTAAAGTGACAAAACCATTCTCACCTAGTAGAAGACATGAGAGACATCACTAGTAAAGTGACTTGAGCATGAAAGTCTGTCAGAATTAATTTTATTAATCCAGAGAGACTAGGAAAGACAGGGTGCAGCATTCTGATGCTGAGCTTTGCTCTGAAGGTATGACCAGTATAGGCAGCAAATGAGCAAAGGGGAAAACAGAACAAACCTTATATACTGAAGAGTGAAAGTGTTTCCTGACCCGCTCCATTGCAAATGGAGCAAATCCATGCAGCTGGATTCCTACTTCCCACTTTTAGGAAAAGCACTCCAAACAGAGAAAATGGCAAGCTCAGCTCTGACTAGGAAGCAGGTCTGGTTAACATTATGAAAGGAACTAAATTTCCCTTCCCACAGCCTCTTCAAGAGCCAGAGATTTGTCTGCAAAATAAGTTGAGTTTTTCCCCATGGTCAAAGACTGGTGTTTAATTTATTTGTGGTCACTAATTCTGGACTTCTGTCATATTTTGCTGTGGTACTCCATTATTTAATAAAGTCCCAAGGAAACTGGCCAGTGCCTTTGCTTGACAGGGACTGCTTTCTGACACTGCACCTGGCCAACAAGATCACTTTTTATTGAGAGAAGAGAGGAATTAAAAGTACAACAAGAAATTGGTTTATAGCCTGAAGGAAGGGGAACTGTCAACCCTGCAGTGATTTGTTATTTTTTTTTAACACATTAGACCAATACTGCTGCTTATGCCACAGAGCACTTGTGTGTTTAGATTGAGCTGCTTTTAAATCCTTCTAAGCACCACAGGCCTTGGCAATTTCCCCCGTGACCAAAACCTTAGTCTGCCAGGCCACTGCTTAAGAAAAGCATTGAGCTTTATCCATTCTGAAAGCCAGGAGTGAGACCCCCCTCAAACAGCTCCTTATTCCCATGTCCCAGGAAAGGCAACCCAGCTCCTGCATTCCCTGGTGGTGATAGCCACCCACTGTAAGCCTTTTCTCAAGGCAAGGAACCTTACCACTGCTCACCACCAGCCCAGAGCCTTTGTTGCTACCCTGCAGATCTGAATCTTGAACATTGTGAGGCTTTTGGGAAGGAGGCTAAATGCAGCAGCACTGTAATACAGACTCCTGTAATTGCAGGGATGAAGACAGTGTGAAAACAGGGACCTCTCTGCCTCCTTAGTGAGAACATTTTGAGACAGCAGCTACTAGGCCTGGGAAAATAAACCAGGGGAACCAGACAAGAGAAAATTATAAACTGTTGAAGTCCTGGAGTACTTCCAGGTATTCAAACAGGTAATAGTTTTGTTTAAATAAGTGGAAATAGTTTCAAAACGTCAACTTTGCCACATTGTCTAACTTCTCCTTTCTGGTTCAGCTCCAGTCTGGGAGGTTTGTTCGTGCATGAGCTCAGAGAAAAGTACCTACTGCAGAAATATAGCAAAATCTACAGTGTTTCAGCAAAGGGATTTTCAGCTGGCACATGTCTAATGCTTTCATGGTTTCCTGTTGGACAGAGAGCTCTGGGGAAACAGTTATATGACCTGCTGCCCAAATAGCATCAAGGAACTATGCACAGAAATAAATAAGCTAGACAGATAAATGTGATGCTCGTTCCTCTCTTCCCTGCCACAGTCCTAAAGGCTGTCGGATTCTTGATAATCCAAACACATATTTTGGCCAGAAAACTTTATAGCTCATTTCAGTTAGGTAGGTGACACAATAGAGCAGGGACTAATGACTTCCAAAGCACAACAATATATACAACTATATATATATAAAATATACACATATACACCATATATATACACACACACACAATACCAATCAACAGGTTAATTAGAAATAAAGAAGTATAATGATATTTCATCCAGGATGCAGCACATAAGTCTATTTGCTTCTCACAGGAATGGTGGCGTTTCAAACCTATGTGGATAGCCCATTAAACTCCACAAGTGTTATTTTAAGACTTTTTACCTTTTCAATATCCAGCATTAATTTGTGGCAAATACCACTTTCTGCATCTTTCCAAAACAGTTGTTTTTCTCTGCAGCCCTGGCTAGAACAATAACACACTCATGAAGAAGTATAGCTTCTGCCTGAAGGTATTTTATAGCAGAGCTTGCAGTTTCTGTAGATGCTCCCTTTCATTCAAAGTTATGGGAAAACAAGGCAGACAATGATTATTGGATACTCACAAGAACCGTTGCTGGTGAGAAGATGACACAGATGTCCCAATTTTCACCAGTGTTCACACACTTCAAGACAATTCCTTTTATTTGTCTAAGTGATCACAAATTGGCTGCCAGATTTAAACCACTTTGCATTTAGCTCAGCATTCTATGGAACCTAACCTTGGGCAAACCAAATTTCACAAACTGAACTTCAACAAAGCCTGAGAAAAATAGACAACTGCATAAAAGGGAAGAACAAGTGGGAGGGAGGGGGAGACAGAGCGAGACCCAGAGAAAGCAGCATGGCTCACTCACAGAACCGCCGGAGCTCAGAAAATCTGCTCCAGTGAAAGCTGATGAAAATCTGATTCAGTTCACTCCCTTAATCAGAGAGCAACTTGTTCCTCCATATGCTCCGTAAAAAAAGCACTCCTCATGTCAGTAACATGTGGAGACAGCAAATATTTCTCAATTGTGAATGATTCATTGGCTTAATAAGCATCTGGCCTAAACATCTGATATATATTTAAAATTCCATCTATTTCCTAAAAAAATAGTCTTTATTTTGAGTGATCAAAACCAAACGATAACAGTAAAAAAGGCAATAGCCATTTGTGATCAGGGGAAAAGCTGTTTACCATTGGTGTGGACCAGATTGGGAGCAATTCCTTGCTAAAACCCTTCAGCTGCTCCTTTCTCAAGCGGAAGAAACAGAACACGATGCACCTGAATCTGGGCAGTCAGGAACCAGTGATGCTACTGGGGTCTGCTTTGGCAGGGGAGGGAATGTTATCATTTATCAGGTGATGACAACTTTGCTGTGCAGAGGGCTATTCCCAAGGGTGGCTCAGCCTGCCAGGAGCACACCCACTCCAGGAGGACACGGCTCCTGGCTCCAGCTCACACCCTTCACCACAGGTCCCTATCAGATGACTTTTGCCATGCACGGAAACTGGCATCAATTACAGATCAATTTATCACTTCGGGGCTGGATCAAGCACCAGCCCTCCAGGTCACTGTGGCTCCAGCCACACATGAATCAACATTTAACATGGCATTAAAATTCTCTTGTGATTGCTTTTAACTTTTGCGCAGTGTGTGCTTAGGGCTGCAGAGCAGGGGTTCTCCTGTGCAGAGTTTTGTAGGCTGCTTTGAGCTGCGTGTCCAGAGTGACATTCCTCCTCTTCTGGATGATCTAGAACATGGTACTCTCTCCCTGCACCCATTTCCCTTCTTTCTTCTTTCTAGTAACAAAGCAGTCTGAGCACAGGGATGCACAAAACATCCCTCTGTGGTGTGCAGTAAGCCAGGATATGAAGGACCATGACGCAAGGGTAACTTGTTATCATTTGCTTCTCCAGCATTTTAACTTCTTTTCTTTTCCTTCCCTTTTTCTGCTGGATTAAGCTTTTCCAACATAACTAGGCTGACTCGGGGTGTCTGGGCTAGATTTAAACTTCAGTGAGGTTCTTTATTTTCCAGGAAACATTCTTCCTTCCTCTCCTTACATGATTGTTCCCATAGGTTTTAGTTTCTTGGTTTTGGGATTTTTTTTCTCCCTTTCTGGGTTTGACCTTTGTCCAGTTGCTTTTTAAACAAGAGTCTTGAGGGTCTCACAGCAGGTTTCAACACAGTTGTGCTTCCAGTCTGAAAGGGGATTTAGCTGGGCAGATTGGAAGTCTCAGAGCTGGAAACTCAGGCTCAAACACTGCTTGGTCACCTTAATCCACACAGAGATTTACACACCTTCCAGCAGACTGTACAGGGGCTGCTGCTCTCATTAACTCAAAGAGCTCATTCCTGCCCTGCCTACCACAAGCAAGGATGGCTACAAGAAATTTAAGGCAGCATACTGAAGCAAGAATACCTTCCTTCCAGGCTTTTCATGGCAACTACATATATGTCAGTGTATGTGTGTGTGTGTGCAAAATAACAGAGAAAGTATAGAAAGAAAATCCATTGTCTTCCTTCATCACTTCCCACATCCACATGAGTCTCTTCTCCACCACTAGGTTAAGCGGTTACCATCTACCAAAACTGAATACATTTATTCTGAGATGCCTAATACCATTGCATTGGCAGAGAAGACAAGACCAAGGACAGTGTAATTTGATCTAAAGCCTCTGCAACTTTTCTGTCTTTCCAGCACGGTTTGCTTGGCTAAGGACTGTCCCTGCCCTTCTTTCCCACAGATCCCTTATACTAGGCCAGTATTATAATGAATAATGCCCTCCCTGCTGCTGGCTTGATCATCTGTCTTTGCCAATCTGTCAATGCACATATTGAACACTTACACATTCACCAAGTTTTCCAAGCTGCTCATCTTGGAAGGCTCATCCAGAATTTCACAGCTCAAACTGTGGGAACCTCCTCTTTAACCTGCAGCCTTTATTCTTAAATCTACACTTAACTGTTCTCTCTACTGTTTTTTACTTGTGTATACTCTTTATAGTCACTGTCCCTCAGTTCCAGTGCTTCTTCTTTGCACCTTTCCCACTCTGTAGCTTGTGAGTGAAGCTGGTTTTCCCTCTCACAAGACAAAGGTTTCCAGCGTCCTGGTTGTTCTGGTAGCCCAATGCTTTTAGCATGGTCTGTTTCTTTTTTCCAGTTCTTCCTGCAAAGACAGCTGCCCCAAGCCATACACAGCATTTCACACAAGGTCTCTCCTCAGCACCTAGCTCAGCAATACAGCTACAGTGCTCCCCTCTTCCCTGGAAAGACTTGCACTGACACTGCATCCAACTTACACTTCCTGTGACTCACTACAGCATCCCGGTTTTCGCCTTCTCTGAACCCTCCGGCTTCAGTTCATTGCCAAAATGTTTATTATTTTCCCCTAAATACTATGAGATCTTATCTCCTGCAGCATTAAATTTCACACCTCTTCTGCTATGTGATTATTCTGTTCTCCTGTGGAGATCTAAATTCCACTCTTTATGTAAAATGCTTCCCAACTCCAGGTCATCAGCAAACTCCTACACTGACACTTGGTGAAAATATTAATGCAACTTAGTAGCCAAATTTAATTTTATGGAACTCTGCCAAGAAAACTGCCTCAAATCTGTTATATCTTTTTAACAGGTAAGTCACTTAAATTTGTTGTCTGTTGACCCCACATTGAATTCTCAATGCCAATAGTTTGAGTCAGAGTTCAAATAAAAATCATGACTGATAATTTAATGTGAATTTTTCTTAGCTGAGACTGAAATGGAGATGAAAGAGCTTTTTCTGTAACTCTTCCATTGGTGTTACTTGGGCTAGCTCCGCCTTTGTTAACCAAAGCAAAAAGAATGAGTGCTCTTAATTCAAGATAACTGTGGTAAAAATTAATACTAAAAAAATAATGAAACTTTTAGGTCTTTATGAGCTAGTGGGTTTTAGTTCTAATTATCCATTTCCCACAGTCTTTAATTTAATCTGCTGCAGTATTCCTTACTAGATTCTCCCTGGAGCTGATGTTGCACTAACACTCCTCTCCTGGCAGTGAGAAGACCTCAGGCCAGCAAAGTCAAACCCAGATTCTCCAAGTCTTCCACACAACTTTTATGGCATGTTTGGTCCATGACTGCTTCTGCCTCCCTCTCTAAAGAATCCCTTAAATACAAGTAACAAGAATTGCTTTGCCAGATGCCTGATACGATTTATCTTGGGAAAAATGCATGTTGATGCTAATCTCACATGACATTGGGAGATTATATTTCCTCCAGGGATAAAAAAATAGAAATCATCCTGATTTTCCTCTTCTGTGCTCATATAAATCTGGTTACATGGAAGATAGAACCCCATAGGTCTCATCTACCAAAATATTTCATTCAATACTTATTCTGAATCAAATTGCCCTGAATTTGTGACTCTACAGCTATGAAACCTCCATGTTTCCTTCATTCCCAAACAGGCTCAAGGGTTTGTAGGCACCTTAGTGAACAAATACAGCAAGAAAAATCTTATTTCCATTTCTTTGGATCAGACCTTATGCTGGAGACTAATATAGAAGAAAAGGAAAAAGCAAACAAACAAAAACCCAAGTGGTAGGAGAAGACAAGAAGCTGCAGCAGCTGAGGACAAAACTCCAAGGCAGGACTTATCCAACATGACCACAAGCAATTCTGTTAAACTTATAAAATCTGCATGAATGCCAGGCAAGGCAAAGACACATACAACCTTTCAATCAACTCATTGGCACCACTCCACCTTCCTGGTAATCCACCACACCACACCGCCCTGTTTCAAGCTCCCAGTCCCCTGTCACAGCAATGTGAGGGACCAGGATGCTCAGAAACTTCTCCCTTCCAGCCGGTTTTCCATGATGGCCTCATCAGCCAGGAGCAGGCCACTGAAGATGGGTACACGCACTCCTTGCTGCCGATATCCATTAACAAGGACCCAACATGCTTGAAAAGTGAGGAAAACTGGGGTCACTGAGCGTCAGAGAGCTCAGCATCCTTTCCTGAGGGTGCCCAATGCCTTTGAAGATCAGGCCCTCAGGTACTGGCTTGGTGAAGACATGAATAGACCTTTCTCTCTGCACTCACTGGAGACACTGGCAGCATTGTTAGAGCACAAGCACAACCAAGCCTAAACTGGCTGAAAATCTGGCTGGCCTTTTTGCTTCAGCGTGATCAAATGGCAGCATTGCTCACCGAGTGTGAAGGGCATGAAAGGATTAGCCGCCCTCCCCCAGCAAGCAGGTGAGCTGAAACCCTTTCCAATTCACTACATGTCAGTTTACAAGTAAAACATAAGGTATAAATGCAGCTATTGTTAAGGTGAAGCAGCCATCCTGGCTGGGGAGTTAGATTAGCAATTTACCCTTTGTAAAAGGATTAGCACGGCCCTATTGTTTCAGTGTTTATTTATCAATTTGCATTTTTAAAAGGGGACATATATCTGATGAGAGCCCACGTTCTCCATGTACCCCGGGCCACACCACTTCCTCCCAACTCCCCATTGACAGAACTTACCAGAGCATTTTATAGACCAGAAATTGAGGAGAAACCAAAACTTTGGCACTGCTGCTGCTCACACAGCATTTTGTTGGGCCAGCAGGCATTCCTCCATCTTTCAGCTGAGAGCAACTGCTGGGTGCTGCCAGCCATGCAGATCAAACACCAGATCAACACTGGCTTCCCACTTTTCCTCAGAGACCTGAGCTGAATGCAAAGATATTTACAGCCCATTCACCGTGGCTTCTAAGGACATGGAAACCTGTGCCAGGTTCTTCCCTGACAGCATTGTAGGCACCAAAGCAATGAAGCACCTCTGTAGCTAGCACTGATTTCACCCTTGCAGCCTTCAAAGCCCCTCATATAATTCCTATATCTCCCACTGGGCTCACAAAAGCCTGGTTTATTCACTGACAAGGGTAGTGAAGAAATTACTCGGTCCATTAAGCACAGAGGTTAGCATCAAACATCATTTCTTGGCATCCCAACATCTCCAGCGGGCCCTCAACTGCAGTGGCATTGGGCCTTACAGAGTCTTTGGGAGCCTTTACTGCTGCAAGGACTGGTTCAGTCTCCACGAGCCGCAGAGACTCCTCGCTGGAGTTCAAGTTGAGGGAAGAGGTTTCACACAGAGCCCTCGGCAGCGCGGGAGAGCGGGAACGCGGCTCACCCAGGCAGCTCCGCCAGCAGCACAGACTGGCCATTTGGCAGACAACAGCTGCTCGCTCGGATTAGGTAGAAATTCCTTGGTTAGAGAGAACAGGGGTGTTTTGGAAGGTAAGTGAGCGAGCAGATTTTTTAATTAAAATGACAGCAGTGCCTTTGCACTCTGGTGCAGCCCCACACCCCGCTTTTCCATGAGACGGCGATTTAGGAAGCTGTTCTCTTAGACCATAAAAACGGTTTGGAAGACGAACAAGCATCCAGCTGTGCTAAATTATTTTCCTACTCCCGCAGGGCCCAGCAGCAAACTACAGCATGTATTTTACAGGCGTGTGATTTATTTATATGGACTAACATGCAGGTATTGATTTTGACCCATAAACCCCCTCTGTGGCTGGGGCCTACACATCCCAAAGCCTTCTCCCAGCCCGGGCTCCGCCACCACAGCTGTGCAGGAGCAGGATCCCCATTTGTGAGAGAGAGAGAAGAAACCACAGGGTGTTCTCTGGCTTTTTGTAACTCCTTCCTCACATCCATTTCTTTTTCTTTTCCCAAACAATTCTAGTTTGTTGATCCAGCATCTCACACAGGCAATTCATTTTTCCTGGTCATGGGGAAGTGAGGAGGCTCCAGTGGGAGCTGTTAAGATCTTAAAATACACTCTGTGCTGCTGGCTTATTGCAGATACTCTGATTCATGGTGGAAAAGAGAGGCCATGAGTGGACTCGATTAAAGACATGAATTTAGGAATCATCAAGGAGCATGTAAGGCAAGCAACAGCTACTCTGCCCTGAGGATCATGTGCAAACGTAAAATAAAAAATAAAAGTAAATTAAATTAAATACAAAAGAAAGAAATAGAAATAAATAGAAATAGAATAGAAAAGGAAGGGAAAGAATGTAAGGGACAGACTCTGTCCCACAGGGCTTACAATTTACATTTACATTAGCACAAGAAGAAGCAATATTGCAGGGAAGGTGGGTGAGGGTTACAACAACAAAACTTTGTGGCTGGCCTGCACTGTAATTTCACTAATTAGAAAAAATGAAGTTTCTAGTTAATAAATCAGTCCTATCAACTGATTTGAGGGAGGTACACAAATACCTTGGGATACACTCTTTGATTTGATTTAGCCATTCTGCTCCCTAGGGAAATGGTTTTAAATTATTAGCCTTTGAGGTCTGCTTTGAAGATAAATGAAATGTCCCTCAAGAAGAAACAAGCCTATTTTCTAAACTTACATTCACTGTATGTCCCTGAGTAATGCTGCTGGGCACAACAGAACAAATCATATGATATTGTAAGCAAATGCACCAGAATGGCACATAGAGAGGATTTTTTGCTCTTTTTACTCAACTGAGAAAATCAATTACCACATCCTCATGGACAGGGACTGGCAATCTCCCAGTGCATGGAGCTACTGACCTCTCCATAGGAGCTGGATTAACCGGGCTGACTGCTGGTGAGCACTCAGGTGTCCATAAACACTGACCTACATACAGTAGGTGTATACATGAGATGCCTCAACTTGAGAGCAAGTCTTCTCAACAGACCTGCAGAGGCCTCAAGTCACCTCCTAGACTGGACTAGTGTGGCTGTTAGCAATAAATATCTAATCACACCTCAGCACAGCACCAGCCCACAGACATTCATCAATCACCAGGTGCCATGGCTACGGCACAACACACGGCAGCACAGCCATGGCACCACGGGCACCATCGCCGTCCTTTATCGGCGCTGCACGCTCTGCCTCCCTTCACGAGGCTGCAGCGTGCTCTGGGTGGCACTGGCAAACACCATTATTCACGGCTCTTCCCATAGCAGGGCCCTCTTCTGCTCCTGATTTACCACAATTCCCCTCTCAATATGGAAGCGGAGCAGTGACTGAGATTCTGATACTTCTCGACACTACTCCAAAGGCTGGTGATAGCAGCCTAAGATCTGTGACAAAAACTGCTGATGCCAAGAACTGAACTGAAGTGTAGTTTTTGTTCAGCTCAATGTCTAAGGTTGGATAGTACAGGTGAACTACCACAAGGTATGGCTGAAACAATCCCTGTGTGGATGCAACTGAATATATTGCTCCATCCAAACATGAATAGAAGGGAAAGCCAAGTGCATGGAGAGCACTTTCCCATTCAGCTGGCTAGTAACAGGCCAGGGATCTCTTGGTATTGTTAATATTTGAACCACTTCACTCTTCTGTACCAAATTATCACCAGACTTTCAGCCGAATATTCTGTTGTTATGAGCTTTTGGATTTAAATGAGGATTGGATTTAAATCAATATACATTTGAAACCAGACAAGCTTTTGGATGGCAACCATGTTCTGGCAATTTAGCATGTTAGCACACATGTCTGGAGTGAGACTTCAGCTTCCAAAGGTACCTTTCATTGCCATGCTTCAGATTCCCCTTCCTCACCCTGCCGAAAGTGCTCACTGAGTGAAGGTGGTTTTCTGAACCCAGAAACTGGCTGCAACCAGACACTTTCTACCTTAGCTCCAGGAACATCAGAAGGCAAATCAATTATGATTTTAGAATGCCCACAGTCAACTCTCTAAAGTCAAACAAAGGTTTAACAACACATTCTAGTTTTAAGGCAAGCTTCAAAAGATACTGTACTACTGGAAGACCACAGACTATTCCATGGTCAAGGCTAAATGGACACCACTGTACCAGGCAAATATTCTGGAGAATACCGTGACTACTGTTTAAAGGCAAACAGATAGAGTGAATTGATAAGGCAGAGGTCAACAAGTGGTTCTGATATAAAACATTTTAAAAAAAGCAGACCCAGATCATGGTACAGTAACTTTTATTGCAGAGATCAGTAGGCCAGCACAGCTATTCATAAGTACTGTACATACACGAGTGCCTCATGCTTATGCCAGCCTGCACAGGGCTAAAATGGAAGCATATAACCAATTAGTGTTAATAGGCAAACAATCATTAGAAGTGTTAACAAGTGATGGTGGAGAGGCTCTGTTTTTCATTTTATTACTGATCTCTAGTAAGTGTTATTATCCTCATAGAATAACATTCTATTATGAAATGCACATGCACAGCATTAAAGCCTTTGATAGTCCAATGCTTGCCAGCAGCAGCAAAACTGTAAACAAAGTGAAAGAATCATTTCTGAAATGCCAACAGCCATTAGTATTCACAAAGTTTGGAGGATGCAGAGAGCCAATATGCTAAAGTGTAAATAACAGGAATTTACTATGACCTGGGGATCTATGGAACCAATTGAGTATTCAATTTCTTCCCATTTTTTAAAAGAGCCTGAACACACATGCTTAATCTCAATTGATTTGTGCCTGAACTAAGGTCTTGAGTCTGTTACATATTTTCAAATCTTTTTAGCCAATAGACTGCCCTAACATTTTTCTCTTTTATAACACAGCAAGCAGCTGCAACTAATCATATTTCATTATGGTTTTGTATATGTTTTGTTTTAAAACAAATTTTACTTAACCAACAAAAATGCAACTGAGCAACTTCTGCTCACTGTGGAAATAAGATTTTTCTGAAGACTGGCAGAATTGGACATGACATCAGATACAATTAAGACAATGTATTTGTTTTAAATTTTAGCTAGGAGGACATGGGTTGAGGGGAAAAAATCACTTCAAAATGAAGACATTTACAGGATAAGACAGACTTAATTCTTGCCTACTTTCTGTTACTGTTCACAGACAAATGACATGAGAATTATGGATGCATTTTATATGACTACCTATTCATTGCAGCCATTTCTTCAGCTTTGACATACAACCAGAACAGTAAGTGAACAAGGCTTACATTTCTGTGTTGGAAATATACAGCCTCCATCCATGAGGAAAAGTCTCAATGGGAACTCAACCCACAACATCCTGTATCATAACTGAGTAACACCAAGCCCCTCCCAAGCCACCTTCAGCACCAACACAACAGGGCAGGGAAGTGCACACAAGTCACTTTACTGCCCTGCATAGGCTACATTTAGGAAACTTTACTGAACTATTAAATAAGCAATTATGACAATATAAGATATTAAATACAGATAGAGTTGTGTCAACCAAGCTACTAAATTTGGGCTTTGGGCTTTCCCACAGTAATATTAGGGGCATTCAAGTAAGCATTATGCCTTTCCTTCCAACACGCACCTCTTTCTTCAGAAGACACCTAAAATTCAGCAAAGAAAGAAAAAAAGAAAAACATAACACAGCAAAGTCCTACTGGGGAATAGGGTTTTAATGAACACAGAAAGCAACTAGGTGACATCTTTATCAGGCCTCATAAACCTTGATTGAATACACAGTGATAAGGCCTGTTTAAACTGTCATCCTCACGATAACACAGGCAGAGACAACGCGGGCCTTAGCAACGACCTGTGCGAGGGAGGCCCCTCCCGAGGGGGCCACCCTTCCCACTGCTGGCAAGGTCTGTGCTCTGCACAGTCCCCAGCCTGCAGGGCTGCCTGGGCTGTGCCAGCTGCGGGCAGAGGGCTGGGGATGCTACAACCACGTCTTTCCCCAGCACTGGCTTGGAAGAGCACCTGCATCAGCTCACCTGGCTTTGGGGACCGCCAGCTCTCCAGGGAAGAGGGGGGCTTTGAGTCAGAGTGACCTTTAGCACTCAGATCTGCAAACAGCAAGAATTCCATGTAAGTGGTCTTAAAGAATTCAAGGAAAGGCTTTTGGGGGTTCTTTGGTGTTTGTTTTTGGCTGTTTTGACTGTTGGGGTTTTTTTTTAAACCACCACCATCTCTGAGGTGCATAGCATTCAGCACTAGGAAGCAAGTCAGCATTTGGGGCCAGCATGGCTTTGGAAGTTGCTAGTGACATGACTGCTGTCCACCTTGGCCATCTAGGATACTTTTTTTTTTTTTTTTTTAGTAAGTATTTCAAACCTTTAAGCATCTCCAAGAAATATCTATGCAAATTGCTAGGTTGTCAAATTAGGGTTTAATTGTTCCTCTGCAATTATTTCTAACTTAAAAATACAGCATACACTTGAACTTTTATTCTTTCTGCCCAAAATCGTTCTTCCCTCACTGCAATGCTTGCAGTGACACCCACTGGCTGTGGGAGGTGGAGTTCCAGAGAGCACTCATTAAAATGCTTCAGTGCACTGACAAGATCACAGAGAGAACCTCAGAGAAATGTTGCCACCCAAAAGCTGGCATTTCGTCAGCTCACTTAGTTATAACTCAGTACCTGTACTGAATACGGCTCTTTCTCATTAACAAATTTAATAAGGAAATAATGATCAACAGTTACTTGTAAAGTATAATAAAATACACATTTGTATATAATTGCTAGTTAATTAATAACTCCCATTGCTTGGGTGGTGGAAGGTATTAGTTCATTTTATGCCTATTTGCTTTGTGGCAAGATTGCAGTAGCACTAATACCTGGTTTCAGTTTTTCATCAGGAAAACACCGAACTGAGCTGGTACACCACAGTGTGACTGGCTGGCAGGGGAGGCATCTTATCTACTCAGGAACTCACTACAGATGTTGTAGGAGTCCCTGCATACACCAGCAAATTTCTTTTCATAGCCCCAAGCAGTAATTTCTCATTTCACACTTAAGAAAGAGAGGAAACACAAAACTAAGTGACTCGTGTAAAGACTTACAGGAAAACCACGGAAACCAAATGTAACAAATCACAATCTAATGGCCTCAGTTAGAGGATAACTTGTTTCTTCAATGGTATTAAAGAAACTTCTCTATATTATATACACGTAGGCTCTTAATGTTTAAACAAAATTATCCAAGTTTAAGCTGAAATACAAACAAATCACTCCTGTTACACAAGGTATTTACCAGAAGAAAAGGCTGAGTTTTAATTTAACTACAACATGATGACTTGGAACGGATCAAGGGAAATTTCAGAAATACTTAGAATAAAAAATTAGAAAAAAAAGAGACCTACTTTTTGCCTGCTCCATGGTATAAGCCAAGAGCAAATGGCTCCTGGCTGTGAGCACACAAGGTATGTTTGCTGACTTACTCAGATTAAAAATATTTTAGTCACCCTTGTGTTATTTCCCGCATACACGGCACTAATGTTCTCTCCAGAGAGTCAGAGGCAGAACTATTACATTCATGGAAAACAAATTTATACAGGACTTCCCGCAGAGCTGAAAAAAAAAAAAGTTATCCAATGCCTTCCCAGCCAAACTTCCTCCTGAAGTGAAAAATCCTTCCCTTTGATAAGAAAGCTGTGTCAGACCACATTTCTGTCCCTGACAAAAGAACCGCTCTCCCTTGGCTTGCTCCAGTTTTGGCAGCTGTGCTCAGCAGAACCAGGCAGCTCTTCCCAGCCAGTCACCAGTCTTAGCAGAAACACCACTTTATCTTCCCCGAACAATAAAACAAAAATGAACCATGCACAAGAAAGCAGTAACTGTGGGTAACACTGCCCACAGCTCCCAGGCAGGCAGTTCCCTGGGTTAGAAATTCCATCAATAATGTAACACATCATTAAAGATCTCTCTGTCCTCCCCCCCTCCGTTTTTGTTTTTTTTTTCTTTGCCTCTCCACATTCAAAGCTATCTAAGGAGATGTTCAATGCTGCATATAGACACTTCTTCACAGCAAAACAAGCTAGGCTTGTTAGCTTCCTGTGTTCTTTCCATATCAGGAGGAAGTAAATTAATAAAGCACAGGGAAGGACACTTCATGCAAACATGGAAAGCTGGTGCCTTATAGACTCTCTTGTTTCTAATTCACTGACAGCCAATCCACAGATACACGAGCAAACTTGCTCTGGAGTTCTGGGCTACGAGTACCAAGCACCACCCAACGCTCTGTCTCCAGGTTCCCTAGGGTACCTACTGACCTCACCTCAGGCTACCTACCCTCCCACAAAAGCCAGATGTACCAACTCATGAAAAATATTATGTTATCGTGGATAGATTGCACTTCCCTCACTGCTAGCTCCTATGGACACAGCACTGTGCCATGAAGATGCCTTAATCTCTTTCTACCCTTCAGACACTGCAGGTCACACAGCATTTAGCATTCAGCTGTGACAGGGAGGAGCTTAACCTAGGATGTGCTAAGCCCTTCCTTATCTTCCCTAGAAAAACCTGCCAGCTCCAGCCCATCTCTATCAATATTCCTATGAGCAGTGCTGGCTAGCTTAGTGTTTAAATCTGTACTTCATAAAACAACCAATCTTAGGCCAACAGGCCTAATTTTTGTAGGAAAGGACAGACCAAATCCAAGAAATCCAAGCACAGCAATTATGCCCTCATTGATTTCCTCTCAAAATTAAATGCCACATGAAAAAAGGGCATCTCAACATTTGATAACTGAAGATGGTCAGAAAGAAAAAGATCAGACCAAATCAACATTTAATTCCTTTCCTTGTCCTGGAAAGCCACAGAGGATAACCCTAGCTCTCCTATAACCCTACAAACACACAATCACACCCTTGGAAGGTTGTTCTGGGGAGAGGTCATATGATGGTCAGGAATAGCTGGAACAGACATATAGGATATAAGTTTGATTTTGGCAAGTCCAGATGTCAAGTAGTGGTTATGGCAGCATTTCTGGCTAAATGAAAATTGGCAAGAAAAATGAAAAACCAGGCACAGTCGCCATCCAGTAGAGGGTGAGAACAAAAAAAAACCAAAAAAACCCACAAACCCAAAAAACCAAAAAAAAAACCCCCAAAAACCCAAAAAAAAACAAAACAAAAAAAAAAAAAAAAAAAAAAAAACCCCCCCAAAACAAAAACCCAACCAACAAAAAAAAAAAAAAACCCAAAACTTACTTCTGAAACACTCTTGCTAGCTAGTTGGGTTTCTTTCCTTTCCTGAGGACTATTTGACTATGTCCTCAAAGTTGAGAAACTCCTACAAAAGCCAGTGACTAACCTGGAGTGCTCAACAACTGCTTGACAAATCTTGGTGTCACCATTTGATTCAGCACAGCAGATAAAGCCTGAAATTAAATGTCTGGTATCCCAATCTTGGTAATGAAGATATGCTTTTCAAATCTATTTCATTCCCATGCCACTTACCAATAAAGTAATGTCAGCTCAGGATAAGTAGATGCCCAGAGGGCTTGGCCCACTCAAGCCTACTTGGCTGCAGCACTTTAAAAGTGTAAGTGGCTCCCAACTTCTGCCTGCTGCAGGGCAAGCACCTCACACAACTCATTACTGAGCAGCTCATTTGCAGCAGCTCCTTTATGCTCCTGCCTGGGTGCAGACAGCCACAGCACACAGAAAATCCAAGTCAAGATCACTTACTCCTTTACATTCTCAGTGTGCAGTGTGGGAAGAGAGCTGTGTTAAATAAAACAGCGAATCCACAGCTTTTGCACCAGGGACTGGCTTGTAACTCCCATGCCTTCCTTCTCCATGGGTGGAATAGTTTCATTATAATTATCAGACATATTCCTCCAGGGAGATTTGGTGTGGAGGGACCTATCCAGGGTGGTGGGACATGCAGGACATCCATGTTACAGGCTCTCCAGAGAGGGTACAGAGGAATTTAAAACTCAAATTTAGTAGACCACTTCTCTCTCTGTCAAATTTGCCATCTGAGTTTCTCAAAAGAACTAGGTCTATGACTGTATTTTAGCTTTAAGTTTCCCTATACCCTTACTCTAGCACACTTTTCTATCTCAACAAAAAAGTATGGTGCTTCCAGGCTCTATATCCTCTACATGAAATGGTGGGAGAATGCAATTTCAGAGGACAACAATATGAAGACTTCCTCAGCTTTACACAGAATCAGAATCACTTGACCAAAACCCAATATAAATCTAAATTAGGTGCTTTAAGTGCCATGTGCTATAAATCAGAAAAAGACAAAAAACTTGAACATGTTGTATGGCTGTACCACAAACAGCTTAACTAGGGTTCTGTGTTAGGAAAAGCCGCCTCATCTGGATAGACCAGAAGTAATCTTTATTTTACAGGTGTCATCACAGAAAAAAAAAGAGAAGGAATAATAGTATTGTATTTCAAAGCCAACAATTTAAGGCCATTGGGAAATGAATGCTATATAATTGGCATTTAGTTTATATAGCTTTCATACAGAACCTCATGCTACCTTACAACTGTAAAGTATATACACAGTAGGGATTATGAAATCTTAGCAGAAAAGAAATATTTGGAACGTTGTTTCAGATTTACTTTATTCAAAGAGATGTAATTCTTTCCCTAATTATTTATGGAGGCAAGTCCAAAACCAGACCCCTTCTCTTTGCAAGCTTCCTGCTTGTGCACTTATGTTGCCTGCTGAACTTCCTCCAGGCAACATAAGTGCACAAGACACTCTAGATGGAAGCTTCTCTCCTAGTTGCTTTTAAGTTTCTTGGAAAATAAACCCTTAGGCTGCCACCAAAAATCGAACCCAGGATACAGTAAGAACGAAAATTACAGGTGGCCTATAGGACAAAAAGACATCACCGAAGCCAAACAACCTTGAAACATTTACTTGGTTTCTGAATTTCCTCATATGGTTGAGATCAGAAGTGGCCCTATCCTTTCCTCAGGTGGTAGACAATTTTTTTTTTTCTTATGCCACCAATGGGGAGAAATAACAGATGTCAATAAATTAATGTGAAATTATGCCCAGACCAAATTCAATAATTCTTCCTGTCAATACAGAATTTCACATGGAGTTAGGGACACAAGGACAGGGCTTCACTACGCTTATGCCAACCTTAAGTGTAAAATAAAACATTAGGATACTCAGAAGGGTTATAGCAAGAAGGAAGGGACTGTCTGTTCTGCTACAAGGACAGGGCTTCACTACGCTTATGCCAACCTTAAGTGTAAAATAAAAATTAGGATACTCAGAAGGGATATAGCAAGAAGGAAGGGACTGTTTGTTCTGCTGTCAAAAATAGACAAAGAAAGAATTGAAATGGAGGATTTTAGTAGCAGGGACAGAAGCACTGAGGACATGAAATACAAACCTCACAAGAGATGTGACAGAATAACATAAGAGTTGCAAACACAAAGGTAAGGAAGGTCCCTTGTTAAATTCAACACACATAAGAACCTGTTCCTGAATGACATTGAGCATCTCAAGATTCCTATTTGTGAAACATGACTTTGCTACAGGGGATGGAAACTTTTGTTGAAGGAATAGCTCTCTGGTCTGTTCAGCCTCTTGGGAGAAAGATTATGAGTTACTTCAACTTCAAACTTCTGGCCTTCAAGTAACTTGCATACTCAGGGAAGCCTTGAGAAGCTGGACATTCCTTCCACTGAGCAGCTTGATAGGCTTCAAAGCATATTTAACTATAAGCTGTGTTACTATAGAGTGGAAAATATTAATCAGCTCTAGCCATCTAGGGAGACTGCGGTTATCATTAAGAATATGTGGGGCTCTCATACAAGAATTCTTTTCCCCTGCCTGCTGGACAAGCTCTTTCATACAGTTTATCTGCTCCAACTGCATGCTTTTGAAAAAAAGCTTGACTAAATGAATACTTTCAACTAGAGCTAAAGGCAAACACTCCACTGGAACTTTGCCCTAATCAATAGTAGCAATGTTCATGTCACATGAGAGTCAGAGGATAGAATATGGTGCTTACTGAAGTCAGCAAATAACCTAATTATACTTAGCCTGCTTGAAGAAGGAGACAAGTTAGGTCTGGTCCACCCACATATTAATGCAATCATCATTATCCTTATCCCTTGTTTGCTTTCTGCTTATAAGTAATAAAAAGTGGTGCCAAATGGAGGGTGCTACTGACCCCTTGTGGGAGAAATACTCACACATTTTAGGATGCAGACACGTTAGTGGGGAAACCAGCTCAGAGTTAAGTTTGTCTCCTTACCTCCCACAGATTTATTTCTAAGGAAAATTCAGTGAAACAGTGTTAGTGTTGCAAGAGGTCACTACAGTCTCATAAGTGTATTTTAAAAATTTTAGAAATGAGGTTTATTAGCTTCTCTAGGGCAGTCACATAAGTGTCAATAAATTCTAACTGTAGTAGATACTGCAATGACTTTCCCATAACTTAAAGTCTTGCACTGTTGAAGACTAAAATTTATACACTGCCAGTTGGCAGAGTTCTCAGTTTTTAATATAAACTATTTTAATCCATCAGAGCATCACTTCTAAAGACTGCAAAGACTTCTACCTTACTATCTCCTGGAAGGCAAGGACATACTACTCTGCTGAAACGGGACCAAGCCATTTAAAACCCTGAAGTTTTTTTTCAGCCAAAACCTTAAGAATCAAGAAAAGTTGGTATGATTCATTCTTGAAAGCAAGTTTTCCAATGCATGTCAACATCAGGGCTTTGAGCAGGGCTGCACAAAGCACAAGAACTTCAACAATTTTTTTTCTGACAACTTATATTTCTTTTCTTTATGGTAGAAAACCAACTGTGAAAAGGAAAGTTAATGGTTTTTTATTCCAATACTACCACTAATCTTTACTACCTAAATGAAACAGAGTACACCCATGAAGAACTCCACATTTAATTAGTGTCAAATCCAAAGGAAATCTCCATGCACTTTCACCACTTCCATCAGAAACAGATGGCTGTATATGGGGATATACATTTATTCCAGATAGCTGGAATGACTTACAACAGCAAAGTGCACTACAAACAACTTAATTGCATTACATAGTACTTATAAAATTATTATAATAATTTATATTGTATAGTAGGAAATAGCCTTCTCAAAATCTAAACCCATCAATACCAACCACTAGCAAAACTGGAAGCTTCCACTACAATGAACAGCAGGGGCTGAAGCCCTTGAGACCACAGAGATGAAGTCTTCAATCAATGCCAGCACTGTTTCCATCATGTCCCATGAACATGTAAGGAGAAATATGTGAACAGCTCATAAATCCCAAAGCAAAGAACAAGAGGCTACTTCAAATGAATTTCAACAATTTGCGTAAATTATTTCAAAATAATTTTTTTTCAAAAGTATTTGAAAGCATCTGTTTTCATACAGACCTGTCATATAAACCAAGGCTGAAGAAACTTGAAAAATGAAAAGAAACTGAGAAAGAGAGCAACAAACTTTTTATTCTGTCAGTTCCTCTTTTCACCTGTACACTAGGACAAATAAAAACACTAAGCCGTGTAAATCTGGTTGGTTTTGTCGTCGTTGATTACATAGATTTTTTTTTTTTTTTTTTTACAAATTCATCCATTAAATTGAATCCTAAAAGTACAAACCATGATGCAGCATCTGTTGTCTCAGAATATGGAAGTTACTGTATCTGGCAGGAGATGTTTAAACGATCACATTCACATAGCCAGATCGGTAAAGGCCATTCAATTACAAGTAAACACAGAGTCTAACAAACACTTAACAGCAACTTGGGTCAGTAGAACAGTACTATGAACTGCATATTTACAGAAAAATTTGCACATAATCCAGAGATAATTTTAAATCAACCTTTCTGTTGTTACAACATAATCCACCCTTCAAACTTCTACCATGCTGCTTTAACAATGTTTGAGTACCTTGGAGATTCAAAGGCACGTAGCACTTCCGATACTTCCACAAATTCATTCTTCAGGAACATATCATAAAAGAACCAGGTTTTTTAAGAACTTTGGACTGCAAAATTTCTCAATAAAGTCTGGTGCTCTTTTAAACATTGCATGCCAACAAGTAACCATGTTTGCAAATACTTTTTCAGGCATCCAATTTTCAAATTCCATGGTGACATCTAACATCATTACAACTAAGAAGGAGGAAGACAAATGAGCCACCACCCCTTTTCCAATGTTGTGTGCAAAAAATCAGTATTAATTCAGTCCAACTATACTTTTAAATCAAAGCTCTTGAAAAAGTCAGTATACATCTTATATGACAAGTTTTACTAACCATACAGTACATCAGCATTTCCTTTGAAAAGCTTAGACCTTGCTAAGCAGTTTTAACGTAAGCAATTATATAATGCTATCTGCATACAGAAATACACTACATTCACATAGGAAACCTTAAATTTCTCCAATAAACAGTCATGTCAAAATCTACAGTTTACAGAAAATACAAAGTTTTAACAAAAGCAAAAAGGTTTGTTGTGATTCAGTAAAACCTGCCTTCTAACATGAATAGATTGAATTCATAAAGACAGTAAGGTTGAGACAAATTAATTATTTCCTAGAAGCTCAAAATGACACAAAGTTTCTAACTATGAAATGGCATGCAAACATACTGATTTGTTGTTGGTTATTTCTCTCTCACTTACAGAAGATTTAGTAGATCAGAGTAAAGCAGGTACTTTTACATGTTATACAATGACCTCTCCCTCACACTAAAAATGTCACATACAGAAAATTTTCTCAGGTGTCTTTGACACAAAAGCTGCTTCTGTAAATTTGAATATTATGCCCTTCAGATCCTCATGACCAGTGCAACAATTAAACAGCTTTCAGAAAGCTTAACAATATCTAAATTTGCCAATTTTCCTTTACAGAAAATATATACAAGTTTATAAATTCATGGCAAGGGCATTACAACTATATTAATGTCAAATCATTAACTGGATTGAAAAGATACTTGCATTCTTGTGAAGACCCTATGGCTGCTGCCCATTCAATAGTTCTATCAAGGCACTGTACAGTCATTAAATCTCTAGTATTCTCCAAGATGTGCTGAAGAATATTGTGAATGTGTTTAAGTTGTTAAAAAGCCCTGAGTCAGAACTTGCGTATTTACCACAGGCTTAGCTATAAAAATGGCACATACTAAAGCTTCTGCAGACAACAGTTTAGCTTTGTCAACACAAACAAAGTATAAAATGCACAAAGACAACAGTATGAATTCCAGCAACTAATGCACAGGTATACAATGTACTTTGTGGCAAATCACACACTATTTTACTAAATTTACACAGTCATTTTATAAAATAAAAAAACCTCTGCAATGTATATTCAGACAACAAAACTGATGAAGCAAAAGAAAACTGATGCATTCCTCACCCTTTCCCAAAGACATCAAACAGCTAGAGAAGAATTCAGCACTTTGACAAAAAAGGAGGTAGCACTGCTAAAGGTTAGACTGTAGTGTTGTTGGGGTTTGGTTTTTTAAGTGAAAACTTGACCCATGCAGCACAAAAAACAGGATAGGCTCTTCGGTTCACCAGCTGCTACTGGAAGAGTAAAATTAAATTTCTGACAATTAGTTTTGTAGAGGAAGCTCAGATCACTAGCTGAAAGTAGCTTCTTCAAACAAATTCATGTTTACATTAACTGCAATTAATACTGCTAAAGATAATTACACATACCTTCATCTCTAGAAAATATCTACACAATAAGTACTTAATTATTTTTAAAAGACCACTTCAGGTCTTTAAAAGAAGCTAAAATACCAATGATAAGATTATGCTAACAAGGCACAAGTACTTGTGCAAATCTGCTATATCCTCACCCAGTCCAAGTTAAGAACGCCACCTTCTAATCAAACTTTCACATTTACAAAGGAACTTGTTTATTATCCCACCAGTGTAGTTTTTATTATCCACTTCAGGAAAAAGGGATTTCTCCAAACCCCAATGCACACAGTAATCCAACAAATGGAAAGTAGGCAATAGCAGCCCAGATTTTGACAAGTGCCATATAAGCTTGGGCCACAGTAAGAGATGATACAAGTTTTGAGGGGAAAAAAAAATAGTCAAAGGTAGTTATGCAAAAGTTAACAATCTACAACTATTAAGTTTATTCTGTTAACCTCTTAGGTTGCCTTTACACTTTAAATCACTGCATAGTGATATGACTGTTTATGTCCCTTAATGAATGGAAAAGAAAGTATTTTACTTAAACATCTGAGCATACCTCACACTGAACAATATATATTTTTAGGTGTCTTGTTACTTGTTTCAAGTAACAAACGGAGATATTGTATTCCATTTAATTTCAAAATTGTTATTAAATGCTGGGGAATAGACATAACAAACCCTACAACCCTTACATCCTACGATTTTAAAATAAATTAAGAGATAAATGCCTAACTGATTTTTCTAATTTTCACTTTGCTCAGGTGAAATTTAGACTTCAATATTTTACTGAAGACAGATGCAGAGTGGTATTTCCTTAACTCTACTACTTGTTATGATACCCTTTGGCTTTCAAGTGAACTTCTCATCCTTCAAAAATGTGCTATCCAATTAAACATTCGCACTCTGTGCACAGCGCACAGATAACCACAAAGTAAGACAAAATAAAAGTGAATGAGCTTACTGGGATCCTCAACAACACTAGCTCATCTTCTACATCTGAATGAAAAGAGTGTCTGAATATAAATATTTATTTCCACAAATGATACCAGACTTGCAAGCATTTTTCCTCATTAAGTTTTTTGAAAGGCAAACTGTATCGCCATCTCCAGACAAGACACAGCTCTTCCTCCTGTCAATAAGAGACCTATAGAAATAATTTAAGCATCTTGGTTAGCTTTCCTAGTTTTTCCAATTCAGTTGTTTTTCTTGGCACCAAAATAGTTGTTTTTCTGTATCACCATCAAGCTGACACAGTTCAGTTTCAAGTGGCGCACAACACTGCTGAATGAGTCCAATCACAAACTCCTATGCAGTCACAGTCCTCTGCTGTGAGTGCAGTATAGGACACTAAAGCTGCTCCTACAGCAATACCTTCAGTCACTGTCTCCATTTCCATAGGACTGTGATGGTATTCAAGCACTGAGGGTGTTAAACAGTAACCTACATCTTACATCCAGTTTCCTACCCAGGATGCCTCAGATCTGTTCTAACTCAGCTGAATATTCAACTGATGCTAAGCTGGAATACTTTCAAGTAATTCTGCCTTGTTGTAGCAACAAAGAATCAGTCAAATGCAAACTGCTATACTGAGGTTTCAGTTTTGAGTTGCGTTATCAAGAAGAGATCCACCCTGCATCTGCACAGCCAAGTTTGCAGAGGTTCCCTTAAAGAATTAAGAGGACAAAATATGTCTGCCAGAGACAGAGGAAATCAAGGTACAAATCTGATGCACGACAGGCTAAAACTCAGAATGGATCATCAAAGGGCACATCCTATTATAGAAGTATTTCCAGCGGAAGCCTGACAAGAAACTGAAGCCCACTATAGAAAGTTCAGCTGTAAAACATGCTCCCCCCCCACCCAAAAAAAAAACCCAAACAACAAAAAAACCAAACCAAAAACCTTAGTAATGAGCATATTGTCCAAATGAAAACTGCAATGAACACTCAGATGCACGCAGAGTTCAAGTGGAGATACCAAAATGCTGAACTGAAAAAAGGCCTCACATCAAAAATTTTCCAAAACCTTGAAATTTTGATATTTTAGAATAGGAATCAAGAAGCAAAAAAAGCGAAGCCTGCTTCATTTGGTCAAGAATACAGATGAAGATTATCTGAGAACAGATAACCACTAGTACACAAAATAAACCAGACTACTATAGTGACTCCAGATTGTGATTGTGTCCAATGAAAGAACACTGAAAATAATGAGGAACATTTGGAATGCAGGATGAGGATTAAAGATGGCTATTGTAAGGCTGTGTATTACAACACCTCATGGTGTTAAAAGCCCCTCTACATACACTTTTCCAATATATCACTGGACTTGTTTCCTGGAAAACTTTATTCAGTGTTTAAATCTTATTGCTTAAAGGTTTGTCTATCTTTACAGTTTATTAGTAACAGTCTTCTGAGACATTTGCCAACATTTGCACAGTTCAGGCATATCAATATAAGTTTCAGAAGACAGATTGATTTATCTGCAAAGACCACAATTATAACATTATCCTTACTTGGATCTTTCCCTGAACTATTCTTTTGTCCACGTTTTAGACATATGCAATGAGAATTCAATGATAAATTCATCTTAGCTGCAAGTAAGGCACCTAAGTGACTCCAGCATGGATTTCTTTAATGCTTTGCAAGAGCACATCCAAATGAAGTCTGCACAATGCAATGGCTACATGAACTATGCACTCAGAAGACTGTCCAATCACTTAGGAGCAAGCTAATTTCTAAATTAATTAGTAATTAACTTATTTGTAATTAATTACTAATTAATTAGTAATTAATTTAGTAATCAACAAATCTAATTTCTAAATTAAAATTAAAATTAAAAATCGGCTAATTTTTCAAGCAGATTCGTTTTAGCTACAAGAGATCCTTAAATCAGTGTATTTTCTATCACCAAAAAGGATGAAAGGATATATTTGTTTTCAAAATGTTAATAGTCCGCAGTCTCTAACAGTAGCATTTTGGGGGTCAGGAGGAACAGCTCTTTATCATGACAGGGACAAAAAATTCCACCAAAATTCAGCTGAACTGGGCACAGCTCACAAAATTCACTGTTTTGTCAGCAATATCTTCATTTGCAGTATTATTCAGTAATGCTCACAGATAATTCTGGTGCTAACACCCCACTTAGATGAATAATCAATATTAAATATTGTCTTTTGCTGTTGACACTGTTTGCCTGGAGACAATAAAACTCTCTTTAAAAAAGAGGAAATTTTGCAAAATCTTTTTTCCAAATTCAAAGACCCACAATTTTTAAACGGCTCTGCATGTATGTGTTTCTACACAATGGATCAAATTCACTCATCTAAAAGGGATAACTGACCCACAGCTCAAATGTTCTCCTTTCCACTCAAGCTAAAAGCAATTCCATACAAAGTCACGTAATTAGCAGAATTATGAAGCTCGCTATTGAAGTTATTTAGCTTGAACCTGTTAGCTAAAAGTGCAGTTTTGGAAACATAATGCTTCTAAAACAGATTTTTCTTTTTATTGTTTCCTACACAGCCCATCTTCAGAACAAAGGGCATGATGAAGTCAGAATTACCCTACCATTGCATTCTGTGGCATGATCTTATGGGAATAGTATATCTATTATTACTGCATATAGATTTTGTATTGATTTTTCATGACTGTGTATTTCAAGACAGAAATTCATTGTGAATCAGAACTGTCACAGGAAATGTCACTCTCTAGAAAAGCACAAAGCAAAAAAACCCCAAAAAACCTAAATATTTATGTTTGGTAGTAACTGACAATATAAAAAAAATTCCCTTACATCACTTGACATCTGATACATACATGATACACATGAACAAAAACAAAAGAAGATTGTCCCTTTAAGGGGAAGAAGACAGAAACAAAATGAAAAAAAGGACTGCTTTAAATTAGCATCAGGCTTAGATGTTTTTTAAGAGTAACGCTACAAGCTGACTGTTCAAATACTGTTTTGTTTGGCGTGTCCACAGTCTTTAAACAATTACTATGTAACAAACCTGTGCTACAGTATTAGAAATGTTTTCATCAGAACCCTTTGCTACCTTTCAAACTAACAGAGGTTTAAACTCATCACCACGTCCTTGCTCTTTCACAAGCTAGTAAAAAACCCCAGCCCTTGTTTAGTACAAAAGGATCCTCCGTTCAATTGCCTTGCGGCATATGGGGCACTCGCTCATTCGGTCTCCACAGAGCTGACACGTCCCGTGGCCACACAGAAAGATCATGTTCTTCAGGCGGTCCAAACAGACAGGACACATCGTCTGGAAAAGATTTTGACAGGTTATGTTGTCAGTGGTAGTAGTTATGCAGTAGTGAATATGCAACATCTCAACTGCTGAACAAATATGTCATCCTAAGCACAGCAGATAATTGCCATAGCCACTAAGCTAAATTGTGGGGTGTTTTTTAAATCCCATTTTTATTCCACATGGATTTACAATATATGGGCTTTTCCTACTCCATGATGACGCAAAGAACTACCTAGTTTTTTCCCTAAATATGATTTCTTCAATTAAGGCAACCCAAGTAGTAGGCTGATATAATATTTTCAATATAATTATGCAAGTTTGCAACATTGAAACACTCTTCAGAAACATTATCCTTTATATCATATAATCTTCCAGGGAACAAAACAAACAGCTTGATGTATGCAATGCTTGGGTAATGATTTACAAATTTCTTCTCAGGCTAGCTAGCCATTCATATACTTACCTGTAAACATCAAGCACTCAACACCCACAGAAGGAAGAAAAATGTTGCATAATCAATATGATATGTAAAATTTAGAACTTTGTGGAAGTTATCTGGATTTTCAACCAAAAGAAGACTTCAAGTTTCAAATGAAGAACAGTTTATGAAATCTGTAACCTTCATTCATAACAGCAGCACAGCAAACTTTTAAAATCAGTTTTAATTGCTGAACGTGAAGTGATAGTCAATGCCCAAAGTTCTTCAACAGCAAAATTCATTTTGCACCAATGACTAAGGAACAATGTCCTTCACCTTTTGTCATGTGCAGAAATTGAAGTTTTCATAAGGCATGTTCCTTCACCATAAACATATTGCAGCCATATTAGGATTTCATTTATAACAGTTTATCAATTGTTAGTAAATGAATAGATGCTTCAACAGATGAAAATTGTTAAGACCATTCTATAGATCAAATCAAATCTAAGATGTCCTCTTATCTGAAATTTATTACATATCTAACAATTATAAATATTGATCTCATACATAACATGAAATACTTGACATATTGATCTCATACATAACATGAAATATGAGACGAGGCTCGAATTTCAAATACAAATTAATTTTATCACCATCTTGCACCTGTGACTTGCTTCTGTGTTCATCATTGGGGCTTCACTTCAATTTGTTAATTGCAAGAGAGAATCCATACCAAGGTACCCTATTCAGAAAAACCCTAAAGCACATTTTCTAGGAAATTAATAGGTATTACTTCCTAGGGGTAGATAGGTTAACTGAAGACCAAAAAAATTTGCCAATATTCTGCTTAAGAGTTTAAATCGGCATGGAATCTGGCCAAATCACTATTTTAATCTTCAGGATCCTAGTATACTGGGCTAGCAGGAAAATAAAACTTCCAAGAAAAACCTTAAGTCATTTTATACTTTAAAAAAGCCCTGAAGGAGGATGTGATTTGCCAGAATTTCCACAGTACTGTAACAAACCAAAAATTTTACAGAAGACTGACTGTCAATCAGTCTTGCTCATTTTTTGCATTCACAAAAAGTCATCATCTTCACACCCTACACATCAATGGGACCTTTAGAGTATTCTTCCTTGAGTAACTCACAAACTTAAGGTATCAGTGAAGCAGCTATTTCCAGTGCAATGAATACACAGCTGTGTGACAAGTGTCTATAACCTGGCAGTGCTGGTGTGATGACCTTTCACAAAGCAAACACTCATCTTTGGGAAAATCCCCAATGTGTAGCCTTTATTCTATATTTTGGCTAATTAATGCCTCTTGTGTCTAAATATAATATCAGAATTACTGAAGGGTCTGTTTCTCTCCAAATGCTACACCACCATTTAAAAATTAAAATATCCATTAAGGGACAGAGAAATAATAAAAAAATAAAATCTGTTGAAACACCATTACTTTGACCTGTTTAATTTAGTAAAGGACAGAAATCCCAACATTTTCATTTTATAGATATGCAGTATCAGAAAATTGTCCTATTTCTCCTGCTCAATACAGTATATAAAATATGTTAGCTGTTTAATTTCTTAAGTTACTTCACACAGCAGGAGGACTCAGCTGGAAGAATAACAAGCTTCCTGTTTGCTACACAGTTCTCTTCTGACAGGCTTTTCCCAATTAGTTCAGCAGTTTCCCAGTGGGATACAAGCCCATGTAACTGAGTTTTATCCAGCTCTGAAGGAGAATTCCTTATTTAACCACCATCTTACATGTATTTTCACAGTGAAAGAAAGTTCACTGCAAGCCTTATGCCCCTTCTGGGCAGCTGAAAATAAGGACTGAAAAATAAGTATCTGTAGCTCTTGTACTATACTGTTAGAACATCCTCTGTATGAAATGCCACTTTTTATCTGCCTGCAACATCTGACTCCCATCTTTTAAAGGAACACAAACAGTATAAAAAGGCACTATGCCTGTTTTATATGAGAATTACTTCTTCAGGTAAGTCCTCTGGGAAAGTGCCCACTGCATCTTAAGTATAATTTGGTTTGCGACTCAAATAATTTTTTGTCACTAACAAGGCATTTGCTTTAAGTATCAATTCCTCACTATTAAAAACAATTTTTACAACAATATACAGGTGTACAGCGACAAAATAAATTTATTTTTTAAGGAAGAAGAAGGTGATGTAAGTATGGTGAAGGAACATACGTAAGATATTAGATGGATGATGATGATTAGGTATGAAATGGAGTGAAGGTATTGCAATTACAGTCAAAAGGGTTCACATTCAGGGAATCCCTGAAGAATGGTGTGGTCATCAGATGTGGGAGATTCTGTTGACATCAGCATCACTTCTGCTTGGCACCAGAAATAGTTTTAAAAGCTTGCTGCACTAACATATTAGATTATCATTGAAGGTATGGGTTGAAACAAAGGCTTATACCTGCTGAAAGAGAACAAATTAATTTTAAGTAGAAAAATATCAATTGAACACAAAGACTGAACTGTTACAGCACACATCAAAATAGTACACAATTATAGTGGTATGCTGGGCTTAAATTAACTTCAAGCACAAATTTAAAAGATAAGATGATCAATTTTAATCAAATCTGACTTGCCACTCACAAGTATGATACAACTTGCCCTGTCACAAGACTAAGCACAAAAGACACTGAAGAAAACACAAGAGCCTCGAGCCAAGAGGCACACAAGGAATGACCAGAACCATCTCCTTCGAGTCAGAGGCATTGAACAATTCTGGCTGCTAGCTAGCAAAATCCCAAAGGTTAGATAAAATCAGAGAGAATAAAATAGCACCTAAGGAAAACTGACAAAAAAACCCCTGAGAACACATCAAACAAGAAGAAAAACTGTAACAATGTAGTTTTCTTTTTATGTGCCTACACATAAGAATATCAGCATATCCAAACAGAACTCTGATCTTCTATAACTCCTAAAGTACCCCAAAAAAATGTATCTGAAGAAAACAGATTACTTGCATTTAAGCACGCATCTGGCATCTTTTGCATGTGTCACTTCAAATGTCAAAAGAATAACATTATTCTTTCCATTCAATGCTAAAAAGTACAGCAGAAGCTATGTAGTGGATGCAAGCCACTAGAGATGACAGTAACATCTGGAGTCTCCAGGTAAGACAGACATGCACTTTCAAATTACAATTTTCCATCTTGCATGTTCTTTACAGATAAAAACTACACAGGAAACTGTTTTTGAATTTCTATTACTGGGATGCTGGCCCAGTCACCATATGACAGGAAGAGCTTATCACAGACATTCAGTTGAGCACATCAGCTCTCAAGTTTAAGTCATTTAGAAACACAGGCCCTAAAACCAGCAATCTAAATGTTCTAGCCCAGGCTTTCATGCATATGGACAGCTGAATCCAACAATGACCAGGGCTAGATGTGATGCTGCCATCACTGAAGTATTATGGACTGCTGTAAGCCTACTAGAGGAAAAGGCAAGCTAGAACACCTCAGTTTCCTGTATCCATGAATCCAATTGTGTTACACACATGGAAACAAAAAGTCACATTATCAGGGTTGTGAGAGAGTAACCTCATTCAGTAGTCAGATGCCTCCAGATCCTTTGCTGCTGAAAGATCTGCAAACACTACACCTAATTACAAAGATAAACCTTAACAATTAAATTCCAAATATTTGAATTCCATCTACAATATTTTCAAAGTTTTAACCGTGCAGCCACACAGTTTTTTGAAGAGTGTATTCACTATACCCTTCATAAGACAGACAACTATCAGCTATTGTGCCAAGGCAGTTACTGAACAGACAAGCCAAGATTAAGGTAGATACAGCATGGTGAAGACGATCTACTTTTATCACTGTTCTGTGAAAACAGCTTCTGCTGTACCCACACATTCAGGTCAGCTTAACAGTAAGAGAATGTACTGACTGGGAAGAGCATCCTTTTTCAGTCACATCAACACACATGCTCTAATTGATGGATTATCAAACATGGCCACTCGATTTTTTCTTTTAACCCCGTACACAGAGGACATACAAGCTACATTCCACAAAAAATATTGGTCTTTTAACTACAGTTTAAAACCTCAGGCACTTCAACATGTCATTTTGCTTTAAATAATAGAAGATGCATTGGCTTTTTCAATCAAGTGGCTCTTGCACTTAATGTTTATTACAATTCTTATCCAGCACTTTTACCTGTTCCTTGATGTCTTGCAACTGTTGCTGCAGCTTTTGTACATCTGCATTGACATTAGTGTTGTCTTTGTCCTTCTGCAAAACTGGAATGTTTCCACTTGCTGTAACATTAAAAGAAAATAAAGATACGTGATTATGCAGCAATCTAATGAACCAGGAATAATTATTTCCAGTGTCACAGCTACAATTTTTCAATTATCTGAAAAAAATATTAGTCAACCATCTTTGATAATCTAATTAAATTCACTACACCCTCATTACAGCTCAACAAAGAATTTCTTTGAGTTTAGTAGCAACATTTCTTTGACAAGTATTTCCATAATAATGATGCTTGTAGTCCCTTAATGTTCTCAGAACTCTTGTCAGTGAAGTTCCTGACATAAATATTTTTTGCATACATGTAAGAAAAAAAAGCCAAATTCCTTCACATTGAAATGACTTTTTTATCTACAGAGATGATTCCATTCGGTGTTCAAAATTGCCCAAGTGCCTTGGAAGTAGTTCATTTAAAATTTGAACAAGCTCAGATTAATATTCCTGTATTTGACTGATGTGGGAAGCAATATTACTACATCAAAGAAAAATAGTCAAGTGTTGAATTTCCAGTGTGAGTATTAAAAACCTGATTTTAATGACTACTTTTATATTTATCTATTTCAGAACATGACAATATTAATATTCAATTCTCAAATTCAACTGAAATACTGTGTACCAAATATACACACACAGAGCAAATACAAATAATTCATGGAAATTACTCAAATAAGTCACAAGAAGTTTAATAATTAGTCAAGGAGGAGATGTAAAACTAGACATTCTCTCAGGAAAGCTGCTTGTACCTAGATACAAAATACTTACCATGACTTCAGAGTACCAGAGTTAAAAAAAATATGTATTTGCTCATTTGCACAATCACAGAAAATCTTCAGCTTTTACTTCTAAGGGTATTAGTAAGTGGCCAAGTCATCACACATTTTGGATTCTACTCCAAATGCCAGAAGCAACTCTCCAGTGTAATTAATGACCAGTGGTGTTACCACATTTGTTGCTGCTGCTGATTCAGAAAGTAGTGCAAACAGCAAAGGATACCTGGGTTAGCACTGTTTTCATCAAACTTTTCTTCAGATAGGAGAGAAATATTTAGATCATTTAAGAAAATGAGAGTAGGTTGGCAGAGGAACATGAAAGAGTATGGGCTCTGGAGTCACTCACAAATATCATCACTGGTATCTTCTGTACCTTTCCCTCCGCAGCACATTATGAAAGGCACTCTTCGCTCAACCACTGCCCGACACTGTACACATTTCTTCATCAAGCTTGCACAATCTGAGAGAACAGAGAAATAAATAAACTCTGAATCTTCCCACTTTATTTTTCTTTTCTGCTGTCCATGGGTTTGTTTATTCAGAGTACCTATACAGCAATAACTTAACAGATACTTATAATACAAAGAACTACATGAGTTTATCTTCACATAATTTTCTGCAAATCACACCTAAACAATGTCCTGCTTGGGATTCAAAGTAAATCTATTCTCTATCTCCTTTTAAGATATTTCAAATTAACAAACAGAGGAACAAATGGTTCCTCTTTCTCCATATGGATGTCTAGTCCACAAGAATTACAGAAGTTAAAAGACAATCACACATTTGAGACCAGAACTTCCAAGAATGTCCCAGCTATCTGCTTTTTTCTTTAGAACAAAGGATCCTCACTGTCCTAATGCTCCAGGGGCAAAGAGATGCAGCTCTTTACCCTTAAGAGTAAATCTACATCTTTTGATATAATCCTAGAAAGGGGGCTGTAATTTTTCAACTAAAGGCAAGTTATTGTCTTATAAATGCTACAAGGTTACTGTGAATCAAGAGAGTGGGTCCTACAAAACACACAAACTTGAAGACTCTCTCATCCTGCTTGAACAAGATGGCCAGAAAAAAATCTGGAAAGAAAAAAATCAACAACTGTTAAACCTTCTGCTGTCCTTGTTACAGCTTAGACTTGGTAAACATGTACTGCGCTGCTGAAATCCTTCACCACAGTAATCAATCTTTTTGTTGTCTTCTTTCCTGGGAAACGATTCAAAAAAACTTCTCTCATCATCTTTCAACTGCAGACAGTGAAAGAGTCCAGATCAGGCTAACTATAGTGAGTGGTTTGATGTCAGCTGCCTCAGCCAGAACAGAGGATGAAACCAGACTTCTTTAGCAAGTCCAAGTAAGCAGTTACTCATAGGAACGATTACTTTCCCTCTTGTGTAGATCCTCATCAATAAGGACTGATCTTCTCTACAGAAATGACCCTTCAACAAAACCCTGAAATGTCTGGAGACAAGGTGATAGCTCCATTCTCATCCACATATACTCAAAACCAAAAAATTTCAAGGCTTGCCTACCTATTTTACCATTACACAAGATAAAACAAACCATAACTGGTGCTCTTTGCAAAGATATATGATGTGACTTTTGGAGCAAAATACAACCCTTGTGCAAATCTGTAGATCAGTAATGAAGCATACTAAGTATTTATTGATGATATTTTTTTAAAACACCATTTGCATATCTGAATGCCTTGAAAAAGCTGCAACAAAACAACAAAATTAATTCTAATTACTACCAAGTATTAATGATCTACAGTAGGCTTCTATAATGTGAGAAAGCCTACTCAGTTAAATAATTCAGATAAAAGAGCACACGCTTTCTAAATATTTTAAAATCTCCACTTTGTCCTCCAATTATCAGCATGACAAATAATGCCAAAATTCTGAAAATCACACCAGACTACCAAGTAAATCAAACCTGAAATCAGATTACTGATTTCAAATTACAAATCAAAATTGTCACTGTTAAGACGGACACATGACACACACACACACTTGCTAATGGTTTTAGCAGTCTGATGAAAAAACATTCTGTTTCACAATTACTTCCAAAAAAGGTTTTGTAAAGTTACTTACTCTCACAGGCACACATATGACCACAAGGCTGGAAGAGCACTGCTGCCTTTTTGTCTGAACATACGACACATTCTTCAATCTGTAAAGACAACACACACAGACATGAGCAAAGAGCATCTCTGGATCTCTACATTAATTTGCAAGGCACATGGGCTTCAAGAATCTCCTTCTAGTAGGATTTTTAACTAATTCAGCATCTCAAAATGAAACTTAAATGAGTTATCACACTAACTCCTAAGAACAGATATTTGCTGGCAATTTTTACACATTCAGTACAATGACAGGCAAAGAGAAGCATTTAGGACACCATAAATTTATTTTTCTTTTCTCCTTTATTCCATTGCAGATACTTAAATCAGGGTTGATCAGTCTGAAGAAGAGAGTCTCCAGGAAGATGTTATTACAGCCTTTCTGTACTCAGAGGGGACTTATAAGAAAGATGGGAACAAATATTTTTGCTGGTCCTGTTGCAGTAGTACAGGGAGTAATAGTTTTAGACTAAAAGAAAGTCAGTTTGGTAAAAGAAAGATTTTTTATGATAAGAGTCATGAAACACTGGAATGGGTTACCCAGAGTGGTGGTAGATGATCCACCCCTGGAAACGATCACAGTCAGGCTGGACAGGGCTCTGAGCAACATGATCTCGTTGAAGATGTCCCTGCTCATTGCATGGTATTAGATGTCAGTCATGCTACTGATTTTAAAGGCCCTTTCCAACATTCTATGATACTAAGAAATTCACTTAAAAGGTACTTTTACAGAAATATTTTAATATTCTGGGTCAGGGTTTCTCAAGTCCCTTTGCGTGAGAGCTCTATATAGGGTAGAATCATCAAATGGTTTGGGTTGGAAAGGACCTTAGAGATCCTCCAGTTCCAACCCTTGCCATGAGCAGGGACACCTTCTATTAGATGAGTTTACTCAGGGCCCCATCCAACCTGGCCTTGAACACTGCCAGGGATGGGCATATACAGTATGATCATAGACACCACATACAATTCCATTTATACTGGCCTGGACCACCTCTTCCACTTCATAGAACTGTTCTCCTGATTAATTAACTTCTTGGCCTTGCAGATACTACTCTAAGTTTTTATACAGACAAGTATAAGGGAAGTATTGACCAGATATTCCAATCTCTCAAACTAACTGAGCAAAAGAAATCAAAGGAAGGCTATCCACAAAGCTTAGCTTTTACTTGGGAAAGCAGATTTCCACAGATTAGCTGTTTTAGATGGATGAGTAGGGGCAGAACCCTCACTTTGCTGCTCCAAATCACTCAGTGGCAGAACCCTTTCACTGACTATAAGGAGGTCTAGAGAAAAGGAGCTCCCTCTATGTTAACATTTGGCTTTTGAACATACACAATGCAGAACAGCAAATAGTATAAGAAGAATAAAAGAGTGAGTAGTAAAAACAGTGCAACTTTATATTTACAATTATTATGCTTACTCAAAGATGGAGGAAAAAACAACATACTACAGAAGCAGACTAATCAAATCTGTTTGGATAAAGTAAAAAAAATCCCCCAAAAAACGAACAGTTGGGTTTCCAAAAAGAAACCAAACAAAAAAAAACCCTAAACCAATCCAAAACCAAACATAAATCCAAGTGCAGAACATTATTTCTTTTTTTAACAGCTAAAAAAAAACAGGACAAGACTTGGTGATTACAAGGAATAAAAGAATACTTAAACAGAAAACCAATGGGGAGGTACCCATACACTCAAAACTACTTGTGGGTAACCATTTGAGAAATCTTGATGTCTAAAATAGGGCATGACTAGCTGCTTCTCTGAAGGAAAAAGACAGTATAATGAAACTCGTGTTTCCAAAGAAAAAGGTGAAAGCTGAAAGTAATTATTAACTAGAGAAACAAGCGCATATTAACTCAGTTTACAGGCAAATCATCTTTCAAGCAGCCCTAAGGAATAGAAGAGCTCAATATTACTGAGGGAAATTATACTTCAGAAAAAACAGCAGTTTATCTTAACATGAGGAAAAGATACCATGGCAGGGGGGAAATAGTCTATTTCAATAAAGCATCCTCAGGTGACTGTATTAGGAACTCTGAGGGCCTGAATAATGAAGACATTGCAAGGCAGGGAAAGGTAGGCATGACAGGCAAACAGAAAAGAGCAAGATATCATTATGATGCAAAATTAATTCTATCCAGTGAGACATGTGTAAATCATAATACCACATAAAAGATGTATATCTCCTTGACCTCTTTTTCCCTTTTTTTTTTTTTTTTTACTTTTCCATTATAAAAGAAAGAAAACCAATAAATTTCAGAGGTTTTTACCTTTGTCCTAGACTGAACTTGTTCTTTACAGATGAGGCATTTTTTCACCCGTGGTGAACATAAAGAACAGGTGGCAATGTGGCCACACGGGCCAAACAGAGTGTCTCTCTTCATGTCTGAGCACACCATACATTCTTCTAAGGTTTCAGAATCATTGTTGATCATAGATGGACTTCGGGAACCAACCTGGCCACTACAAAGAAACCTTGAAGTCAAACTTTTAATAATTAAAAAAACCCCACTCAATTTAAAATGCTTATCAACTGGCTGCTTATATACTCCTACGCACTCAAGCATCAGTGTATGATCACAGAGCGATCTGAACTGCCTTTTCCAAGAACTACAGTCGGCACTGCAGCGCAAGGTTACACAGTCAGACAAGGCATTGTACAGAAACAGGACACAAAGTCAGGATATCGTGCTGTGAACGGTCAGACAAGGCATTGTACAGAAACAGGACGCACAAAAAGTCCCTCCCTCTCGCCCTAAGAGCCTGCTCCACTACCAGAGCGGTGCCCCGTGAAGGGCAGTCGCAGCCCGCGGCCCGGCCGGAGCCCGGCGCTGCGCTGGCCCGCAGAGGGCGCGCGGGGCCGCTCCCGCCGCGGCTGGGGCCGGGACGCACGGACACACAGGCTGGGAAAGGAAACCAGCGCTTTACCAGGGCAGCATCAATAAAAACAGTCTCTCTGTCGCATTTTGAGAGCACAGTTTTGATTCCATACATTTTTAATTCCATACAGGAATTAAAGATGAGAATTATTTGTGGCAATGGGTGGAATGTAACTAGGACAAGGTGAATCCTCTGATACCGTGTGGACCTGATAACGTGGTATTTCACTGAAACTGTAATTCCTAAAGACATCAGACCTACCTCCACATTTTCTTTTCACAGAATCATACAGTTTTTCAGATTAACAGGCACGCAGGTGACCTTCCCAAAGATGATATTCCCAAACAGTGATTTCGTATCAGTTTATACCAGGCTTTGCCCATTTCAGTTATTAAAAGTTGTATGGACAGATTTCACAACTTCCCAGGCCAACCTGTTTGCAATGCTTAGTTATTCTTCCAGGGATTTTCCCCCGACTGCCTTATGAAGTTCTACCAATCCCCTCCTGAAGATTGTTACCTTCCCATTCTGCCCTCTCCCATATTAATATGCATGAAAATCCTCTAACACTTGGGTAAGTTTCAATTAATGTATTTGTGAATAGAATTCAATGGGCCACAAAATCCTAAAGAATTAAAAGTAAAAAAAAAACCCATTCAAAAAGCACACCAAATCCCCAGATCTGTATGTTTTAATTAGCATTGCTAATTAAAGGCTCAACATTAAAAAAAAAAAATCAGTTAATCTGTGGAAAGGAGACCTTTGGAAACTGTGTATTTTATGAATATACAAACCTGACTTTTTCTTTGTGACATTTAGCCAGTGCTTTGCAGAGACTTGGATCAGGGCAGAGATCGAGAGGGGACTGACCCTTCTTGTTACGAATGCCGAGGTCAGCCCCGTTGGCTGCCAGGAAGCAGGCAATAGATGCAGCACTCTTCTTCTCTGCTCCTTGAGTGCCAAGTCCCATTATTAACTGAAAGAAAACAAATATGTAAGCAAGAAAGACTCTCTAAACAGTTAAGAATAGTCTGGCTAAAGGAAAGCTACTTGACATGCACACACACACATAAATGTGTAAGCCAAAGGAAGCGTCTCTAGAACTAAAATCAAAACAATTGCTTCATTCTGAGTCAGCTAAACTCAGCTTTCCTTTAAGGAACTAAAATTCAGCAAGGAATAGTTCTACTGAAGCACTCAATCTCCTGTACACCTATACTCACGTGTGAAGTGGCTGTCCTTCTATGTAAGCACTGTAAAGGGCAAAGTTCCAGTGGGTATATTCAGAGAACACTTCAGTACATACTCAAATTGCTCAATTCAGACAAAATGCTACCACCACACTCGGACTGAAATCACAGCTGAGCAGAGAAATGAATGCACATCTACTTTTAGTCCAGCAAGTAAAGTACCTGCCCAAGAAAGTAACTGCATTTCAGTCTCTCTCAGCCTGGATGGACTAAAACCTGCACACCGTCCCTATCTAATCACATAATGCTACTCTGCCCTTTTACAGTGGTTACTGTATCCTTGTGTTACTGCTCCACAGGGTCAGCTAGAAACACTAAGAAGGCTCACTGCCACAGCCCAGCAAGGAGTGGATTCCCCAGAGCATTCTGGGCTCCCAACATCTTTGTGCATTAAAGCTTGATCAGATGAAATGCATTAAGTATAATACAGACTACAGAACTGCTGCATCACTAAGAATCCCTCAAACTACACTACACTGTATTCAAAGGAAGAGCTTTGGCAAAGCTAGGGCAGCCCCAACTCAAGGAAACCCAGCCACTTAGGGAAGCATTTTTTTAAACCTCAGTCTATATGTTTTGGGTTTTTTTAAATTAGAAGTTCTTATATCAATATGTATCACTGAGGCAGCAAGACTCTTGAAGGTCACTTCATGAATTCAGATACTCCTCCTGCATTCTTCCTCATGATTTTAGGTAAGAACAGTACAGCTCCAAAGACTTTATCACCAGGAAAATCAGTTAGTTAGGGAAACAAATTATTGTGTGGTGTTCAGATAACAGAAAATTTTCATTTATCAACTGAGACCATTTTTCTGCACTTCAATTAAAGCACTGGCTGAAACAAAGTAGAGATGTGCTCCAGTCCCAGCCAATTCACCAGTGAGGGAGAAGTCCCAGTGCAATCCACAAAAAAATGTATAAATATCATCTAAGTAATTGTAACTTTGAAGCAGTAAACACTTTCCATTAGTTTATTTCTTTCAAGTTAGGATTTAGGCAGTAATATCACTTAAAAGCATTTTAAGGGTCAGAAAGACACCTTAAAGACACTTGTATATTAAAATAAATGACAAAATTACCCTGGGAATAATACAATTATTTAGGATAAAAAGTGCTCTAGGCCAGAACAGTGTAATAAAGCAATTCAAATGACTTTTTTGTGGTGGTGGAAACTATACTTCAGAAAATTTCTCCTCTTCCAAGCTGCACAATTACCACAATATGGTGGATGGAAAAGTTAACAATTAAAGAAATGGGGCTTGCTGCTCATAGGACTTGAGCACAGAGACGTTTTTCAGAATAGTACCTAAAATAAGTAGGGCTTTGTGTACTGTCAAGATTGCTCACTACATGCATTTTAAACAGTCTATTAAAAAATCAACTGGAGAAACCTGACAAAAATTGTTTTATGTAGAACATAATATATCCTGAGTTGGAAGGAATTCACAAGGATCATCAAGTTCGGCTCCTGGCCCTGCACAGGTCAGCCCCAAGATTAGCACCAGGTGCCTGAGATCATTATAAAAAAGCTTCTTGAACTCTGGCAGGCTTGGTGCTGTGACCACTTCCCTGGGGAGCCTGTTCCAACAGGCATAATGTTGGCATTCAGAAGGAATTACTAAAAAATCAATGTTAAAGAATTCATTCAGTTTAGTTCCACTTATGAATTAAGTGAATGATAATCAGTAAAAAGTATTGTTTTGTATTTTAAACAGTGGTCAAAGTAAAAAGTAACACATCATACAAGAGTTGCTGTCCAACCAATTTGATCAAGTATGAAAAAACCCTAAAATCCTGTGAGCAAGATTTTTCTTTTCAGTTTACTCAACTGAAACAAAAATAGAAATAATTATTTCTACTATGTATGTATGTACTACAAAGAGGCACCCTACAGGCCTCAGTAGGTTGGAATCTCCAAGACAGCAGTCCAAAACTAATTAAAATTTAGCCAGGCAAAAATGAGCTCTAAAAACAAAATATTTACAGAGATGTGTTGCTATCACATTGCCTAATGAAATCTGACACATTTTGCAACCTTTAAAGAAATTAATGAAGAAGAATAAAAAAATCTCTCAACACAAACCCTCAATTTAAGTAATCACATTTAAAAAAAGAAAAACTTACTGATTCCCAGGCAAAACTTTTAATCCTATATAGTATCTATTATCCATCATCTGTATTTACAATTCCACACAAGACAAATTCCCAATGTGTCCTTGGATAGCTTTAAAGGTCCAGATGCCTGCACATATTTTCACAGCTTCAATTCTGTCTCTGTTGATACTCATTTTTGGACGAAAGACAGCTTAATATTTAAAACCGTTTAATGGTAAAATCTAGCTTACAGTGTTTTTACCTTACCATCATTTAAATAAAGGTAGATACGTACAGGCTTTTTTTTGTTCTCATTTTCTGTTTTTCACAAAACATTTTTAAGATAATTTGATTTGCTGATTATCTTAAAGCATTTTCAGGTATATTTACTCCATCTTTTACATTTCACATAAAATAAAAACAAGCCTGTTTTCATCTCTTCTCTGCCAGAACTTATTCTTTTCCACTTAAACCTCCCAAATTTGTTAGGCAAAAATTCTCTCTGCAGCTAAACAAAGTGCAAAGAAATGGCCAGTAGTTTGATCACGCTAATAAAGGAGAGGAAATATTGGTTGATTATTATTTTTTTTAGATTTTAAAACATTTTTAGGTGATTAGAGACACAATGATGAGAGAATTTTGAAATTTGTTTCTCATATCTTTTGCCTGCTCTTTATCTTATTGCTTCAATAGAATTTTTGTTTAAATTACACTTGTTTTAAACCAAGGATACTTGTCAAAGGAAACTAGAAACGCAACTTTAGTCTCTAAAATATAAAATATCCCTGAAGAGACGTTTAAAAGGTGATGGAAAATAAATCCGCTTCCTCTGTTATAAACCCCCAAAACTCAAAATGCAGAACTCCAGTTTCATTGTGGAGGGTTAGGGTTAATAAGACTGGGCAGAGAAAACAATTTACAAAATGCCGAATCTGACGAAAAAAAATTCCCTTCCATTCATTTCACAGTTAAACACATGAAAACAAAGTATTCTAGACAGCTCTCATAGAGTCCATTTCAGATCACAGAAACAACTGAGCTGTAACCGCTCTTCTTGTCTCATTTACAAGGATACATGCATTTTGTTACACATGCTTGTCACATTTTAAATCTCTTTCAAAGCTTATTCCAGTGTATTTCAGCGAGATTCCGTAACCAATTTGAAAAAAAATAATTGTACAGTGGAATTATTGCTTTGAACAAAGACTTTTTATAAAGTTGGTGTACTTATTTTTTCTTAATGAAATGCAAAAACAACAACAAAAAATTTCTAATTTTAACCCTCAGTTAAAATTAGAAAAAAAATTATACTGTTAACTAATGGTTCAGCAGCTCTGATACACTATTATGTTGTGCATCTTTAATAGCTAAAAAAAAATTGCTCCATAATTTTATTTCTCCTTTGTCTCAGGTAAGCTATAAACTTCACCTCTAAATATGGGGTTCACACAGCTTTTTGGGTGTCAGAGTTTCTTTTTTTCAGTAAAACATTGACTTTTATTACCTGGAGGCTTTTTGACTATTTCCTTACTACAGCACAATTTCTGAAGTGAACTCTGGCAAAAATTTATATATCAATAAACACACAAAATTAACATTGCCTTGTTCTAATAGAACACACTTTCAGAAAGTAAGAGAAGCAGCCAAGCAACTAAAGTTACAAAGACATGCAAGATGCTGAATCACAGAAAACTATTTCAGTCTTACTCTGTACTGTAATACTGTTTAAGTTTCTTTTCAAAAAAGCTTCTTTGATTTTTTGGCAGCCATACATGTTACTACAGAAGATAAAATCGTAGAAATATTTTTGAGCTACATAATCCTCTTTCTTCAAACAAGGTAATGACTTCATACGAAAAGCCACAGAGAACAATATGATTTCTGCCTACACTGCAGTTTAATGCAGAATGTCTACATAAACTTATGCTGCCAAAACACAGTCCAACAGTACAGAAGTAGACAAAGAGACAAATATGCAGGGGGGAAAAAAAAGAATAAATAAATGTGTTTTATTTACTGTGTTCTTTGATGGCTCCCAAGCAGTATCTACCTTGCCCACATCTTGCATGTCTTGGAGCTGGCGGAGCTGTGACAGGGTGTGGTGTCTCAGGGCTTCATGCAGGGGAGTATCCCCATCTTTATCCTGAATATCCAATTTAGCACCTGCACGGACTAAGAGCTGAAAAGAGAGAAAACCCACATTAAAAAACAAATTCCCCTTTTCGAATTAATTTCAGAAAATTATGGTTTAGGATTCTCTAGGAGGTTCAAAAGGGCTACTCCTATCTTGCTACAATTCACAGTTGAATTAATTTAAATTTATTTTCCTTGCCTGGAGCTCAGCTCTCAACCAAAGCATTTATCTGTCTCAAATATCAAGCTTATTTCAGCAGAAGGTTAATGCTTGCTTGTGCTCTGAATGCTACAAAAGACATAATTTTAGAGGATCCTTCCTACTTCCTTAGACTTTAATTCTTATAAGACAGCCTACAAACAATGTAATTTATTACAGCAATATGTACAATACTTGAGATAGGTATATATTCTTTACTATTAGGTTTCAATGACCTCAAAAATCACCACTTTCACATCATACTAAACTTTACAACTTAATTTACAGTGTCCTCACATTAGCTAAGTAGTTAAGCATGTACTTTGGTTTACCCTAATTCAGGAGAAGACATAAAAACCAATGACACTATTAAAAACTCTCAGAACACTTTGGAAAGTAATGAACTGTAAGACTTGTCTCTAAGGCTAATTTTAGACACCCGTTCCTGTTCACATGACACAAAACAAGCACAAGGCTGCACAGGCCCTCCTGTTCCTATGGCCTTTGCATACAGCCCTTCTATAATTCAACCCACCAGAATTTCTTAAATACACCGTTGAAAAAAAACAAAGCAACACATGCTAACAAAAAAATACCAACTGCCCCTAAAAATTAAATCCCATCACTGTTGCCATTCAGAAACCTGTAGGCAGCAGCTGAGGTTTCTGAGGTTTTAACTTCAGTTTTTAAGGTTCTGCTACTCTGCAAAATTGGGATTAGCAGTAGAGACAAAAGGCATAATCTAAAAACAGGAATATACAAAGAGGGATCTCCCTATTTGGAACCCACATGCTTGCAAGGAGTTGCAGTTTCTCAGAACCAAAGAACCTCAGACTTCAGAACAGGCTAAAAGGAATTCAAAGCCCAACTTTCAAGGAAGTATCTGCCTGCAATTATTTGCAGCTTATCATTTTCCCCAACCTTCTCTTCCACAAGTGAAACCAAGAAAACCAGCTAATAGTTGACACAGTTTAGTCTCAACTTCTTACACTCTCTAAATGGATTTACTCTGGACCAATTTATTTTCTCATATTCATATCTTGTGTCTGCCACTAGCTCTTTACTGCTTTGAGCTCCTCCTAGAATCCTTGACTACCACAGAACTTCAGTATCTTTGCAGAAGCTTAAAAAAATAATTTAAAAAAAAGGGCAAACCACTGCCCTTTGTCATGGCAGTAGGACTTTTAAAAGAACCATGCTACCTTTGACCACTATTCCACAAATGCCTGAGGGTACAAACCCAGCCCTGGAAGGTATCCAATAGGAATTAGTTCTGAAATATGGAGCCAACATGTTCTTTGCATGGCTGCATGAGCTATTTTAGGACTTCTTAAAGTTAATCCAGTTCTGAAAAAACAGATATTCTATGGGGTCATTCACTTAAACATTCTCAGCTATAAGCATGTCAGTGAAACACACATGCCAGTTCTGCTACATGCCTACCTTCCTGCTCATCTGCTACATTAATAGTGTATTCCCAGGTGCTGTGTAAATTCCAGAAGGGCACAAGAGTTCACCAAACACAGCTGCCAAATAGCTTGCAGGATGCAAGTGGCACTGACTCTAGGAAACCATTCTTCTGGTAGCAAGCAGTTCCAGATATAGGGCCATATCACATGTTTCACTGTAACGGGATCACACCCTTCAGCCCTCAGAGAGGGAGAAACCTTATGGCTAAATAACGCTTAACAGAATGCAGGTCTGCATAGGGGGGACAATTCTGTGTAGGCCTGAATAAGAGACAGTTTTTCATACAAGGAGACTCTAAAAAGAAAAAAATATTACATCAAAGGCCAAGGCCAGGTTGATGTATTCACTTGGAGAGCAGCGAGTGCTCTCTCTGAGCCTCAAAAGCCCACAGCAGCAAGGCAAACAGTCACACAGGTCCTCTATGACAGTGCACACAGGCCAGAAACAGCAAGCTATGCCAGACTCATCACACTTCCTGTGCTAGCAACAAAGCTTTGTTAAGTTGAAGCATTCACTTTTGAAACCATGCAAGCAAAAAACCAGGATAGCATTCCTTTCACCAATATGGTTCACTGCTTATAGGTCTCCCAAGCTAAGAGCAGGGAATGGCAAACACTCAGAGACAGAAAAGTAGTTTAGATCATAAAAGATGTTTTGTGCTACAATTTGCAAAAGCCATGAGCAAGAACAATTACTCATACTGCAGGAGGCATCAGAAATGCTATTTGAAGATCCCCTTACAGCACCACAAGATTCAGACAAGTAACAGCCGAACACATTCTTCCTTACTAAACAAGAAGGGATGCTGGAATTGGCAACCACACAGAGGAAACCATAATGTACATGTACAAAAATTTAGCATGCCTCAAGTGGCGTTCATATTGCTGACTGACCTTCTGTGCAAGTTGGCAAGCTTCTGAATTAAACAAAATCCAATCAAACAAACATGCACTGACTATATGTTGTCAAATATTTTTTTTAAATGTTCATGAAGTATTCATATTTTAACAGCCACCATCAGCTTCGGTCAAATGCCATTAACCATATGGCTTACTGCAAATCAGATACTTACCCTAACAATTTGTGTATGCTGTCTTTCAACAGCAAGATGAAGAGCAGTTTGCTGGTTAACATTCTGGATATCCAGGTTAGCATTGCCCTGCAAGATATTCAAAACATTAGAGCATTATCACCCCAGCAATTTATCTACAGACAAGGCAGTCCATTAGGACACTGACTATGACCCCGAATACAGTTCCTAGTTAGGGGATTTGAGAACAAAAGTGATTAAATACTTCAATTATTCACTGTACAGATGTTGATCTGTTGAATGAAACTAGGTATCCAATTTTTCAGTCCCTCTGCACCATTAGACCATTGTAACAATCTCAAAGGCAAATTTGACCTTTAAAAGCTCAACACGTCCTTCCCTCCTCCACTGCTTCTGCATTGCGACTGCAGGCGTAAAGCAGCCAACTATTTTCACATCAGATGGTTAACCAAAGCATGACATTTAAATCCTTCTGAGAAAAGAGTCCTACCTGATGCACCAAAAGTTCAGCCACTTCCACATGATTATTAAGAGCTGCCAGATGTAAGGCAGTGTAACCATCATCTTTTTTCTCATCAACAATCCACGGTCGTGGTAACTTGGACAACAACACGCGCATTGCACTGAAAAAAATAAGCAGAGATGGTATAAACACCCCTACAACGTATGCTGAATGACAACAAGAGAACAACATAATTCTCAGAACTATGTAGTAGTGGCTAAAATAATTTTTATCTTTTTTTCAAACAGAGAGAGTGGGTGAAAAGATATACTAACAGTTCCAAAGCAGAATAATTTCATGTTCACTTCCTTCTCATTAAAGCACACAAACAAACCATACAATGCCTGGAACAGTGTGAGGATCAGGTTTGTTTTTTAGAAAAATGCTATCTAGCAGTAAAAATGACATTAAAGAAACATTCAAATAAACTCTGAAATGTAGACAAAAGAATTTTCTCCCTCAAAATCTTCATAGTGTCCTTTACTTAAGTATTTAATGACCAAGCTCCACGACATTAGATTTCTTTAAAATCATGACTTTATAAACTGATGCCATGGGCTGCAACAGTTAAAACTCAGTTTCTGAGAAAGAAAATAGAGGAAGATCTCTTAAGCACAGACAAAATAAATGCTGCAACTGTGACGTGAATAGTAGTGGGATAGTCTCTTAACATATAATGGTTGAGTATAACATATCATGGCAGTGTCTGGTAGTCAGGGGGTAGGGTGAAGGAAAAGCAACTGGATTACTACAAGCATTAAAGCAGACTAAAATCCATAAAGTACAAAGTTAACCTTCAGTTAAGAGTATTAACAATATAACGCTAGATAAACAAATTGCTCAGTCTTGTATTCTCTGAGAAATACAGTTTTCTTAAGCTTACAAAACGTCTTCACTTAGCTTTTGGAATACATAAGTTACCAAACTGAAACCCCTTATTGTCTTATCTTTATAAACAGCATACGCAGCTCCCTTATGACAGTTCCTTAAAGACAAACACAAAACCAGAAACTGCTACAATCCTGTGCCAAGAAACCTCTTCTGTCATCTGATGTTTCCCTACTGTTGAAGGAACATGATATCTACAGGAGAAACAGGGTTTCTACACAAAATTCAAACTTTTAAAATCCAAGTAATCCTTGTTAATGCAAGTGGAACCACTCAGTCACACAGTGCCATGCAAGGTAGATAATGTATCTGAATTAAATAGTTCTTCATTAGAGTTCTGGTATCAAAAATGTGGGATCACAATAATCCTCAAAAAAGCCTCATAAATTCAACCTCTCAGCTTTTACTTAAAAATACCCTCATAAGGTATGAATTATGAAGGTATGAATTCCAATTCATTCCAATAATCTGTTGCCTTGAACATGCACACTGAGCTGAAGCTCACTCCTAGGCTCTCTTTTAGAACAAGCCTATGAGTTTCCTTCAAAAAAACCAAAAAGCTGTGTCTGGGCACAGCTCACCCTAATAAGCCCTCCTTGAAAGCAGAGAAGTCTGTGAGGTACCAGTAAGGAAGTGCACTCCTTCCCACACATTGCTCAGATGCTCCCATAAAAGACTCTGCTTAATAAACATCTCCATGTTCTCCTGCTACTGATGCACAACATAAACCTCTGGTTCCACACTTATGCTGCAGCTGCCAGAATGGTGTATTAAGTGACACTTTTTTTGCCCCCAGAATCAGAGTGTCTAAAGGAATGCCAACTAACCAACTGCGTTTTCAAGCGACAAGGTCATACAAATCCATAGGAACCATTGCTCAGATGCTCCCATAAAAGACTCTGCTTAATAAACATCTCCATGTTCTCCTGCTACTGATGCACAACATAAACCTCTGGTTCCACACTTATGCTGCAGCTGCCAGAATGGTGTATTAAGTGACACTTTTTTGCCCCCAGAATCAGTGTCTAAAGGAATCCCAACTAACCAACTGCATTTTCAACCGACAAGGTCATACAAATCCATAGGAAACCAACTGCTCTGTGGAGCATCCATAGCCAGGCTGTTCTGGATGTTTGTCCTCCTCAGAGTGGACAGAACCACTCTCAGCCTTTTAGAATTGTTCGTTTTCCTGGCAGATAGCTTCTCATTTCCTTACAGTCCAAATCACTTATAACACAGCAATAAAAGACAGCAACACTTAACAGATTGTACATTGCTCACTGTGAGCCATTGCTCAGCTTCTATTCATAACGTCTTCTACAGCTCTTGCAGGTGCTAGGAAGAAAAGACTAGAATCCTTCAGAAAAAAATTAACAATGACAACATTACTTCGTTGAGAGGTTTATTTACGCAGGATTTTTCAAAATTAATGATATAATTTGGTAAAACTTAAGTTACCAAAGCTTTACAAAATGTGGCAAAATTAACGAGTATCAGTTGCACTGATAAACATAGTCCATTTTGTAATGCAATGATGCTGTATTTTCAAATCTTGGCACCATCAGAACTGTGTTTAGCTGCTTTAGGAGAGCACGTCTGGAGCACTATGGTTTGCTTGGTATCTGGGCACACCACCACATCAGCTCTTCAGAATGCTGGGCTGATACAAAGCACACAGTACCAACAGCACAACAAGCCTTCTAGAGTGGCTTCCACAGGGCAACATGTCATGTAAGCTCTTTATCTTCACCTGCCAGGCTCAGTGCTTCTAAAGACCCCATAAAGCTCTTATCTACTGTGGACAGTCTAAAAAACACAGTAAAAAATTCCTGAAAATTCCCTAGGACTGACAGAAGCAATATGACTGTGAGCAACCAGGAAAAGGTGGGGCAACAATAACCTAACAAAACAAACAAACAAAAAACCACCAAAAATTTTTTTCTTTAAACTGCAACTACAATTTGAGGAACACTATGGAAGGGTATCAATACTAATTACAGTCAGCACGTCTCCAAAGTAGCTCTAGTAATGAAACAAGAAACTGTCCTAACCAACTCAATGATATTTTATATCCCATTCTTCAGTAAGGAAATAAAAAATTTGCCAATTCTACAGATAAACAAAATCTACAGTACATTGACACACTTTATCAGATTCCTCAATAGTAAATGTACTTCAGAAATACTACTGAGATTTCTTTAATATATCTCATCTTTGAAACAAAAATAAGATACCAACTGACTCAGCATTTTGTAAGCCATGAAGAAAAATCACTCATCTTAATATCTGTGCACATGTTATCCTTACCAGATTTTCTTTCAAATCTATAGTTTGCTGTCTTACACCAGAAAAATTTTTATCTGAAGTTTGACAAAAATTTTTGGAGGTACCTTGCTTTCAGAGAAATAAGATGCCTGTTACATTTCTGAATGCTTTTAAGGTGCATTGGTCTTACTGGAAAAAGAGAAGGACCACCAAAACAATCAAATGGCATCTTTATGGAACAGATTTTTATCTTACGGTTCACAGCAAATCATCGAAGGGCCAGGAACCACTACCCAGTTGTTTCTTCTTATTCAGAAAAAGACTATCTATCTCTTTTTCAGACCATGCTATATTATGGGACAGCAGGCGAGAAGGACTGTTTCATGGAATGATACCTTAAAATTCTGCAAGATATTAATATGCTACAATGGTAAATTCAGCTCAGTGGCTGCATCCTCCTCCTCCTCATTAGATGAGAGGTAGTTTCTTTCAATTTTTACAGGATTTTCTAGAGCTACTGCCAAAATTTTGACAGCTAAGTGGCTACCATTCAGAGCAGCACTCACTGGAACAGGCATACATCATAAAAAGTCACATTAGAGAATTAATGTTGCCAATTACACAGTAATTCATGATTCACTCTTCCCCATGAAGTATTACAGAAGAAGCTGGGTTGTATTGCTCTGTTTTGAAGACCACAACATAGTTGTAAAAACTTGCTTTTATCTTGTATACATTAAATAACCACAGACTGCTTTCACTGTAGTTGTACTGCAACAATCAAGAAATCAGCAAAAACACCTAAAGAAAACTTTTCAAACTATCATCTTCAGTGTATTCAACTGTAAGATTACATGGCTGTCTGAGGAGCTGCAAAGATTACTGATGAAATGCTTAAAACTCTTAATTGAAACACTGAAGTTATGCCATCACTATTCTATTTGTACATTATTACTAAAGCATCACCAATAAAAAAAAATTTAACAGGCAAGCTTTGGTATTTGCTGGTCTGCAGTATTTTCAGCTTAGTGGGAAGCTCATGACAAGATTCTGGGCCTTTTTTACCTGGATGCGCATTTGCAGCTTCTGAAAATTTCTAATGGAACAACAAGATAAAAACTCCAGTGAGAACTGTTGAGGGAGTTATCTGTAAAGCTTTAATAGGGATAAGTAAAATATTGCTTCTTTTTTAGGAGCTAAACACATGCTCAGTCAAAAAGGACTGAGAAAGCTGATGTGTGCATGGGGGCTGAGATGGAGGTATCTGCTGCTTTCCCAGGTGCAGCTGTTGGGGGCACACTGACTTACACTGCCCAGTGTAATTCATCTCCATAAAATGACAGCCCACACTCTAATAGTTACAAGCGATTTGGTCAAAGGAACATCCACTAATATGGTGTTACATTTAATTTGAGATGTAGAAGAGTAACAGCAAATGCTGCTCTTGCACGCATCTTTATCTTGCCACATGAGTAATACTTTCTTTTTTTTTTTCTTTTTAATTCTGGTTTTCAGAGAGTCTGGAACCACAGCGTAACATATATAGGACCACAGAATCATTTGGGTTAGAAAAGACCTTACAGATCACCTCATTCCAACACTTGCCATGGAAATTCAGCAGCATGAATTGTGTATTTGCAACATAAGATATGTCACAGATCTGAACAATACACTAATTTACTTTTAGCCACACAGAGCACTTGTTTCATCACCAGTTACCAACATTAGACATACAAAAAATATTATTCTTATGATGAGAAGTCAGCATATGGTGTGTTATTAATTACCGACCTACATAAAAAATGTTGGGTTTTATGTAGTACTTTCCTCACAGAATTTTTACAGATGCTCATCAGTACTATCTGAGAATGCAACATACAATAACAGGTCTATTTGGAAAATCTACAAGATAAAAGTACTTGTAAACAAGATGAAGCCAACACCTCATTGTATAAAAACAATTCCAGATTTAGCAGTCTTAACTGCAAAAGCATCCTTGCACCCTGGTTTAAAAAAACATGAACAAAAACTAGAGAAGATTCTCTGCCACCAACTGCAATTTGACTGCAGAATGAGGTAAATGAAGAAGGTTGAGGGTTTGTGGGACAGTGGTGGGGTGGGTTTGTTTGTTTGGCCTTTCAGGGTTTGTTTGTTAAGGTTTTACAGAAACAAATACTTAGGCAGAAAAAATTAGAAAGGCTACTTCACAATCTGCATAAGCACATTTAACTGAAATTGCTACTGAAAGACACAATCCCACTTTTTTTCCCTGCACTTCAGCTCCTGCATTATGTTGGCTGTACAGACACATCATTTTCTAGCAAGTGAAACAACCTGCCAGACTCCTGATTTGGCAAGTTTGCTTTCAGACAGATCAATGAGATAATCCAACCTACCCCGCAACTTCATGATCCCTACAAGCAATAGGAGTAAGGGAATGACAAAGCCAGAGCTGCAGGGAGGGCAGACCGCCCTTTCCAGAAGCAAAGTCTTAGATCAGCATAAACTTATCAGCAATCCTATCACCAGAGGTTGTAATGATTCACTGCACTTTCTATTACAGGTTTTTCTACTTTCATGCTATTCTCCTCCCTCAACTCAGGTTTCCACTGTCTCAGGGTGACATGGTTTCATAATGTATTTTACAGCAGTCCTGGCTTGAAGTATGCTCCACATACACACACACCACCTCCACCTCCTCCTCTCCACCTCTCCAGACTCCTAACCCTGGCTCAGCTAAACCCCATTCACCTGCCTCCTGTTAGAGCCTCAAACAGCTGAAGGAACAGCTCAGATTTAAAGACACCTCCCATAGCAAAGTTTTCTTTCAAGACTGTGAGGTCCGAAATGCATTTTACAACCTAAGCAGAAGAAAAGCCACATTTTACTAAATCCCTTTCTTGTTCTGTTGACTACCACCTCTGCTCAAAAAAAGCTCCCACAAAGTGGTCCCGACACAGCATTTGAAAGGTCATCCCCTTCTGCTGGATTATTTCTCATATGGAATAGTACTCCAAGCCTGCCCACTGTGAAGCCAAAGAAACATTTGTACCAACATAGTGCAAGAAGTAACACAGGAGCAGGACAGTGCTATTTTTGGCAACCATAAGATCGTAAGTGCACGTCAGCACACAACTCCAAGCCAAATCAGCTCCCTGATCTGATTCACAGCATACTCACTGTGCAGTACAGAGAGAACCACTGGAAGAATGAAGAAGGAAGTATCTATCTTTCAGGAACAAGCAACAGGAAGAGATTATTACCTTAGACTGGTACTATTGAGCACACTGTACTTTGAATTTAGAGTTTCAGACAAAATTCGTATCTGACCAATGGTCTAGTTTGCAAAAGTTTAAGTAGCAGGTTGTTTCCTTCTTTTTGCTTCTCAGATTTTCAAGCATCTCTTGCTTTCAAAAAATCAATTTCAATAGACAAATTGTAATCAAAGAAACAATGAGGTATGTACGAGATTTTCAAGCATCTCTTGCTTTCAAAAAATCAATTTCAATACACATGTAATCAAAGAAACAATGAGGTATATACATTTACATGGAATTCACAAGAATGTATTGCACAACACTTAGTCTTCAGTGAATAATTATGAAAACAACGAGAAAAGAAAAAATATTACTTCAGCCAGAAAGCAACAAAAGTTACAGGGTAAGCAGTTACCAAGCACAGGATAAAACCAACACAAAAAGAAGCACCAAGGGAAGTATAAATCTAAGATTAAGTCTGCTCAGGACTTTTCAACTCACTCTCTACCCTACCATACTGAACTTCGTAACTACTAATTACATCAATATGAATTAAATGGTATTTTGACTTATTAAGTTTGTTTGATTTTAGATTGACATATTAGTACCTTTTTCATCCTTCCTGCTCCCAAGCAAAGATTTTGTCTGCAAAATACAGAGAAAATCTTGAAGTATTTGGGTTTGTTGTATTTGAATGCTAAATTTCAGTTATTCTTTTTTCAAGAAAACATTGCATATATTCCCCATGAATATGAAAATCCCTCTTCATATTTTTGAATGTGCAGTTATTAGTCTTGCTATGAGCCAATTTTGTAAACATGAAAGATTAATGCAATGAGCTGTTCCCTTGATTTCTTTTTTCTTTTCTTTTAAACAATTCAGTTTTTTTAAAGAACACATATAAACATGAAAGATTAATGCAATGAGCTGTTCCCTTGATTTCTTTTTTCTTTTAAACAATTCAGTTTTTTTTAAGAACACATGCATTTATTTTCTTTAGATGCAATTCTATGCATAAGCATTAGAAACAAAATACTGCAGCATTAGTAAACATAATGGTATGGAATGATATGAATTTACTAATTAAAGTTCTTTCAAATAATTTCTAACTTGATCTGAATAGGGAAATGTGGGGCTACAAATGGGCACTGACTTCTTATTTATAAAATAACTGTATGATTTGCAATTGAAAACTTAGATCAAGGCTGCTCAGACCTTGGGTTAATTGATATGTTAGTCACGGCATTTTTCAGTGATCAAGAAACCAGGTTACACAACCTGCCATGGCAGCGCAGGATATTTATTGTTCTATATCTGCGTGAAGTCCCTGCCTTGTTACTAGCAGGGCTGCCTTTTTTTTTTCCCTCTCCCACTCCCCCCCCCCCCCCCCCCCCCGCCCCAAACGTTTCTAAGTATAGTGACAACCTCATCAGGGTTTACTAGTAGCAGCGCAAGCTCAGTGAAAACCTGGGAAATCTAACTGGAAACATGAGAGAGAGCTTTATTTGGCAGTGCTAAAAAAACCTGGGGACAAATGGCTAAGCGGCGGTGGAAGTGCAGGCTGCACAATCAATAGGCAGAGAGCTGGATAGAGGCTCCCTTCGCTGCCGGATCGACAATCGACAGCTGAGAGACTATTTTTTGCAATGGTTGACTAAATATGGTCAGGGAAGAGAGAGGCACAAGAGAGCCTGTTTGCCTGGGAGTGCATGTTTCAAATGCTTAGCTGCCTATAAAGCCGTAACAGTTTTGCTCGTGCCCTCTAAGTGGGAAATACGGTTGGTGACTTCTGTAGTGTGTGTGCGGGAGCCCTGACCTCGCGAGCAGACTTGACCTCTGAAGATGGAAAGTAGCTTCAACACAGACCTGCCTACAGTTAAGCCTGGAAACATAACCTCAAGCAAGAAAAGATGCAGTGCAATATCTAAGGAACTAGAAGAAACCAATATTTGCCGGGGGAGGGGGGAGACGATCGCTATTTTTTTGGTGCCTTTTTCTAATTTTTTTTTTGGAAGCAACTCCAACTTTTGGGGGCTTGGTTTTGGTCTTTTGTTGGGTTTTTATTTTTCTTTTTGCCTGTGATTATCTTCATCTGACAGTGGGCTAAGCTCACCTTCCCTTGGCTTCCTAGCATCTATCCTTGGAGTCTTAACTCTCAGTCCAGCAGACATAAGGTATAATTTCTATACAACATCATCCATATTTTAGCATTCAAAAGAAAGGAAGAAGGTGCCAATTAGGCACCCATCTTCATGCCTTTTTTTTTTCTTTTAAGTTTTATCTATTTAAGGTGGTGAGGTACTGTATGCACCGACATTCGCCCCCCCTTGCCTCCCCCTCCCATGTAACGAAGAGCTGATTCAGCGAATAGAGTGAGAGCACTCAGGATGAGATGGCTGCTGCTGATGTGTCTCTAGGTCATTACCTCTCTTCCAACTGCAAATGCTGCATGATACTAAGCTTACAGGTAACAGAACATCAGGAGACCTGCATTATTCTGCACGTTTAAAGGATGCCTATGACTTTCTGCATGTATATCTTATTTACTAGACTGTTTTTTTAATTGTTGTATTAATCCCTCTACTCTGGGAACAGCTTAATTTTGAGTGTGCTAAAGTACCAAGCATTTGTAGTGTAAAGAGCAGGTTGAAAGAAAACAACTGTTAGTCCAAATTTCATAGCAAAAAAAAAAAAAAAAAGGAAAAAACAAAAAAAAACCAAATCCCAACTTGCTTAGCAGGCAGAATTCTTTTTAAAGAAGATAAACTAATAAATTGCAATGCCATTAACTGGTTGTTCATTTCAGTGAAATATATTCTTATCTTCCTATGCACAACCTTGAAAAAGAAAACCTAATAAACAGTGTGGTAGTGTAATGCTGAGTTCTCAAATAGGTCTCAGCAACATTTTCAAGGTGCTTTATATCAGACGTACATGAAAACAGCCTACTTAAAAACTAGAATGTGACTGTTGTGATTCTAATGCTGCATTGCTGATTCTCCTTGTACTACTGTGCTAGCTACTGCTACACTCTGATTTGCTCTCTATCAGCTGCACTAGGTTTTTGTCATGAGCTGCAGAAATTCTTACTTCCTCTGCTCTCAGCTTTCCTTACAACTATTGCAGTTACTAATTATTCAGCTTATTTCAAATTAACCTTTTAATGCTATAGAGACAAAGCTTAGTCTTTACTGTAACCCAAACCAACTCCTGAAATACATATTAAGCAACCATGAGCTATATCCGACAGTCCCTCAGAAGTCAAAGCTATACTGCACATCAAATATTTAACCACCATTCCAAACCAAGTTGCACAAAATCTTACGAAACAGGGTTAAACTTGGGCTTTGTTTCTATGAGGGTTTTTTGTTTGGTTTGGATTAATTTTTTTAGTTAATTATTTTAGCTCTCATAAATATTTCAAGGGTGGACAAGACTTTGACTGAAGCAGGTGAGTGCCAGTTTTAAAAAAAAAAACAAGAAAAGCTGCTTGCAGAAGTGTTGAATAGGTATTAGCTTTCACATGTGACCTTCGGCCTAACAATCCAAATCCTGTCACAGCAGTTAGAGGTTGTTTTCTTAATTCAATGTCATCATCTTTAGGATAAGCAGGATCACTGGTGACATGAGCTTCTGTGTTTGGGTTGGGGTTTTTGTGGGTTTTTTTGGTTTGCTTCGCTTTATTTTTTGTTTTGTTTTTTTTTAATTACTCCGAAATACAGTGTAAATAAATATAAACCTGCAAAGAGTTTGCAGAATGATGGCTGGGATACAAAAAAGCATAGAAGAGGGATTTGGGGTAAGAAAATAAGTTTATAGCTGCTATTTTATTTCAGTCTATGCTTCCCTTTAGGACACTAGATGCAAACTGTACCCCAGCATGAAAATCTGCTAGAAGACCTGGGAGGAAGCTGAAGTTTTTACAGTGGACTACAACTATGAATTTTAAGAAAAGACATTGCAAACCTACCAGTGATTCAACTCTCTACTTAAACACGGTCACTTAGAAGAGCAAGAGGCTGCAAAAATATGGAAAAGCACTTCTAACATCAGTGCCATCCCAAAACAATGAACTATGCCCAGCTTTAAGACACTGTGCAGGTAAATTGCATTGCAAAGTTCAGTTAGCATAGTAAGTTTATTTTCTATCATCAGTTTATCAGAACTGTTGTCCTTCCAAAGAACTGTCAGCCAGTTTCACCTAATGACAGCAAGAAAAAGCAGCAAAATACTTTTTAGGTTCATCTGACAGGCAGTCAAGCAACTCTGTGTGTACCTGCTCAGAGCACATACTTCTTTATGTACCCATATGAACATACAATGCTATGGAATGTAAAGAAGTATGTATTTTTGGCAGGCAAGGAACGACCAGTAAGAGGAAACTAAACAGCTGCTGGAAGAAACAGGTTTCCCTCTTGTTTGAATGACATTCATGTGACAAATTGGCTTGCTAAGGGTCAGCTGGTATTGCCAAAATAACTCATACTTGTTAGTAACAAATCACAAAACATTACATTAAGTGACTATAGAAGTGGGTAGGAAGAATTGTTAACAGCTGATAAGCAGAATATTAGTTGCAAACAGAAATTAAAGCAAGGCTGGAAATGAAACCTTGAAATGCACCAATTAAGACTGCAGCATAGCTGCAAAATTCATCATTACCCGTACTCCTCACTTCATAGATCTTAAACTAAACTTAAAAGCCTAGTTATCAAAATGCATCTCATAAAAACAAGCCACTGTTCTAGTAATCACAGCCTGTTCTGTGTACTTCAGATGGTAGTACTTAAATTTGCATCTACCATAGAACATTTAATCCACAGGTTGCAACTGAGACAAGTATTAACAGCTAAGAAATTACAGTGTGAGCTACAAAAAAATGACAGCCAAAATAATTGAGTATAACTTCTGCAATTTAATAAGACTTAAGTTAGAATTTTCTCCTAATCAGCACTTATTATGCTCACTGAGCTCTTTGATACAAAGTGCAGTGTCAGGTTTATGCACAGAAAGTGACAATACAGAGATTTCTAGGCCAGAGCTGCTAGTCAGCGGATTAAGGCTATTGACAGATTCCGAAATGAAAACAAAAATAACAACTACAGCCTAAAAGGTAAGTTATCTTAAATACTATTTTCAAATTAGCTGAATTTATTTTAAATCCAAATTTAAGAAAATTTGCCATAAAAAATTTTTAAGAGCTACATGAGAAATAGTCCCTCAATATTTCAAGTTCTAAAAGTGGCATTAGTTACAATACACTGATGCATACCATCCCTAAGTAAAGATATTCAACATCAAATCCAGGAACTAGGGAGAAATGTGAGGAAAGAACTCCCCACTCATCAATCCAGCCACTTCTATTCATGACAGCAGCCTTCTAAAAGCAGTTATTAAATAGGATATGTCCATGATAAGTAGGCACATTTGGCCTAGATTAAAGATTCTAACTGTAGCCCTTTGCTTACTAAAATGTCTGTGAGGAAAAAAACTACAACCAAAACAAGAAAAATAAACAAAGGTAATATACAATTTTTAGATGGAAGACATTTTTAAATACTCACATAATTCTCCAACAGCTAATAATATACACAGCCTGATATTTTTAACATTGAAGCTACGTATTAATATATATACAAGCAGAAATATTACCTTACCTACTTAAGAAAGCAAAGTTTCAGTATTTTTTTAAAAGCTCTCTTATGAGCAGATATTTTGACACAAAGACTACAGTATCTTAACATCTAAATTAAAACCTGGTTTATAGTGGGAAACAAATCAAATTGCAGTAGCTTTTCTGAATAAAGCAAGGCTACTAAACTCAATCATGCTCACAGAAGCAATTTGGTATAACTAGCAGTTTCACTGAGGGGTTAATTGCTAAGCATTTTCTTCTTTTCCTGATGAGTTCCTGTGCTCAGCGTCAATTGATTTAGCTTCCACTATAAAATGGGACAGATTTTTTTTAACAGTTTTAATTTATCCGAATGGTTTTTGGTAACAATTTATCATATTGTGTTCTCCCTTGTATAACATTGCAATGTTATTCTGACACAAAATGACAGTTCAGAGTGATACAAAAGTTAAAATTATATGTTGACATTGCTTCCTGCTAGTTCATGTTAGCATATCTCTAAGAATACATACCCAGTCACTCTAAAATGTCACATCCATCACTTAGATCAGCTGTTCAATTTTAACCGAGCACACGTTGAACTTTGGGCATCTGCTGACACAGTTGTAACTCAAACATTTCAACTGTGTGACTGACAGGGATAACAGATGCTGACATTATCAAATGCTACACGGCTTTTTTTCCACAGCCGTTTTTTGTCCCGATATGGCCAGTACATGAAACTGTATTGCCATCCAAAAGCGCACTTGAGCAGCTGTATCTGTAAAACAGTTCCTCTATAACTGGTAAAAATAGAAACTCATTTTATAGCCATCTTGATGCTTAAGTCCAAGTGACACACCTGCCACATTTCTATTAGGATACACAGTGTTGGGGAATATATTTACATAAATCTTCTCACCATCATCAGACTATGCAACAAACACGTCGCCTATCCTTGATACATTAATTACTAGAGAATGGTTAGAACTAAGGTTGTCCCCTGATTTTCACTGCAGTCAAAACTCAAAGAATTCAGTATGACATAAAAAAAAGCTATGTGAGCTTGCACAATTTTGTATTAAGGGCTTCAGTTTAAAAGAAATTAGATGCAGCCCCAGATAAATCTTTAAAAGCTGTGTTTTTCTGGCATTAAACGTTTTTACATATGCTATCAAGGTAAAAAAATTAAATTTATCCTGCTATATTATATAATCATTCCTAAAAAGTTAATAGTAACCAGAGATACAGCAATGGAATTGAAAGCACTTGGCATTTATATTTGTGCTAACCAACTACAGCATAAAAGCAGCTGCAAAAGGGAACCTGCCAGAAAATGAATGAGGGGAAGGGGGGAAAGAGGGTGACAAGGAAACTGAAACATGCTTCCCCAGTAAATTTCAACATAAAGAAGTAAGGGAGCTCTATCTATTTCTGATAGAAACTTTAAGACTACAGTTTCTAACCCATTCTAAAACTTGATTACACTAGACAGGAAAAAGTTTAAACTGTAACTATGATTTGACTTGAAACTCATCCAAAGATCCTCAAGGAAATACTCAAGGACAGAACAAATCTGTACAGGCCTTGTCTGGTATACAGCTTCTAATTGTGCCATCTCCAAATTAGGAAAGAGTTAAAATTTTGCATTGACAAGAAACAAATTGTGTAACACAGAAGAAAGCCGCGTGTTCTTTGTGCACTGCTCATGTGCTTTAAAATGTGTTACTGAATTATAAGCTTCTGCACTCCAATGCTTTGCTAAAGCTGGTAAAATGGAACCAAATCAACTGTTCAATGGATTTGGTCCCCTTCAACCAGCTGTAGCTATGCATTGATCACTACAGGATTTCTCATGTTGTTAAAACTGGACACGAAACCTGCTCAGAGCAATAATGTAGTCCTCTCTTCAGTCCAGCTCAACTTCTAGGCAGCCTGAAGATGGAAGGTAACCAGGAGTGTAGCAAATTCTGTATTCCAAAATTTCAAGTTTGTATTTGTAAACAAATAGCTACTGGTATTTAACATTTTGTCCATATGCAGTAAAAATAATTTCTAACATTTATAAAGAAGATAGGTAAGCAGTGAAATAAACACTTCCCAATGATTTATTGTCTCTTGTATTCTTCCTCAAGTCTGGAGCCCTTTCTAGCAGAACTGACCAAAAAAACCCTAAAACCAAAAAGAAACAATCATGAACAGTAGTGGCAGGGCAGGTTTACTTTCTGGGCACCCCTCTCCCCTTTTTTATTGTTGTACAGGGAAGGAAACTCCACAGGGCAGGAACTGTATTTGCCATTTTGTATCTGTTGGGCACATTATTTACTACTTAAAGATAATAAATTTGTTACTGACCTCAACAGCTACAGGCTAATCTGCCACCTAATAATAGGTCTGCTCATGGAGATTATACTCTTCCTCCAAACCAACTTGAACAAAAGTATTCTTCCAAAGCATTTTCTAACATAATACTTTAATAAGAGGTTTTAAAAACAGACTCTCTGCACTCAGCTTCAACTCAGCTTAACCTACATTTACTGTCAGAACTGCAAATACAAAAGCAAAAAACCACTTTGACTGGTTTAGAAAATAATTGCACCACTCTCATTTCCTCAGAACTTGTCTCTCTGAGACCTCCATGACAACACAGCCCATGAGTCCTGCAGACACTTCCTGAAGACACTCATTAACACTACGTAGAAGTGAGAAACCCCAGCTCTCAATTAAATTGCTACAGTTAGAAATTTCACTGCCAACCCATTCAAACCATCTGCAAATCTAAAAAAAAAATTGAGATCTCCTAAATAATAAGAAAATCATGGGGAAAAATTACAATTCTATTTTAATCCACATTCTCCTGCTTACCAGTTTACGAACATAAAGATGACATACTTATTGCTATAGGAGAGCAATACCTAAAATCTGTATCTTACTCCAGGACTTTAATTTTTTGATTTCAAGTCCAGCAGAATTTATTGCTCTGAAGAACTAATCATACACGTGTGTGAAGTCAGGTCAGCTCCAAGAGCAGCCTCTATTTAAGATGCTAGCTGCAGAGTGAATAAAGCTCTCTTCACAAGATACAATGCAAATCTAAAACTAACTGGGGCAACGGATATAAAATACGCCTACACTTCACAGTCATGTCTTCAGCTCAAAATCTGAAGTCACAGGTATGCGAATAGATCAAACATAAGCAAGAGATGATAACATGGCAAAAATAACCAATCTGTACAGTATTTTCAAATTTTACTCTCCTTTTTTCTGTCTGAAAAAAATATCTTATTAACAGTGAAGAGGAAAAGTCTGCCAAGCTTTGAGGCTTACAGTACTTTGAAAAAGTCCAAAATAAATGCACTTTTAATATGACTGACTCAGTTAAAAATCACGAACAAGAAACCAAGTATTAAATAAAACTTTAACTTCCCCATACTTAATTTAAAATTTCTTTTTAGCTCTATCTCCCATGCACAAGTTTAAAGATACCTACAGCATAAACTAACATTCATTCTACATTTCAACATTTTACATCAGCACAAAAACCAAAAGTTCTTTCTGTACCAATTCACAAGATACAAAGAGAAGCAAAACATGAAAAGGAGAAATATTCTACTAAGAATAGGATGCTCTCTGAAACACACTGTACCTTGACTTGTGGAAAAAACAGCCAAACTGCCATGGAAGACTCTAAGGCAGTGGAGTCAGATACTTTCTCAGCAGATGAAGTGCTGAGAAAATCTAAGCTATTTGACATAAATTGCCATCTTTCCTATAATATTTATCCAATATTCAAACATTCAAAATGGAATGTATTTGTTTTCATATGAAAAATTAAAAACTTTGGAATGTTCTTCTCAGCGTAATTTGTAGGTTCTTTCTTGGGACATTTATCTCCCTATTATTTATAAAGGTCAGAACTCAAGAAACAAGAGGTTTTGCTCTGAAAATGAAATTGTTTCCAAATACCTATTTGACATCAAATAGAAAAAATACTACAGAAATCCACCTCCATTTCTTGTGGTACTCATGCACTTAACACGTGCATTTATTTTATTATCCCCAACAAGGACAATGTACGTGAACTTTGTTAATTCTTACATACATAGCACATTTTTAATTTTTAGAATTATAACTATGCATACAAATGCATATATGTTTATATACACATATAAGTGTTTAACTTTTATGAAATATAGAAATTACATAATATATCTATATATTTGAATATAAGGAGAATTTAATGCATTGTATTAATATTATGCACCACATCCTGAAGCCACAAAAACTCCAGTTTCAGTGGAGCAGGGAAGCTTTGATGAGGAAAGATAGGCCTTAAAGTAAGGTTTCAAGCAGAACCTATTACATACTGTCTGTGACCCACAGTCGTAACAAGTTAAAGATGAGAGGGTTATTTTTAACAGCGTTTTAAATAGCTTGTGCTTAGTGCATTTAACAGATCAGTAATAGACGTTGTTCTAGATCAGATTAGAAAAACAAAGTGGCAAATATAAAAACTTTGGTTTCATTCAGAAACAGGCAAGTGGCAGAACTACAAAATCAGCAGTGAAACAAAGGAGGATCACTGAAGTCTTGAGGAATATAAAACTCAACTCCTAAATGAATGAAACTATTACGACAATTTTTAGCTGGGGGGAAAAATCAAAATATTTATTTTGGTTTCATTTTCAATTACTTCTTCCCAGGCTCATGGGTAAAATATCTAATGCTGTGAGCATTGTAGACATTTTAGATGAAACTACTATATATATCTCTATAATGTAGATATTTAAGATTAAACTCCTCTTTCTGTGATGGGAGACAAAATTACTTTTCTGCATGCTTGAGCAGTGCTCAGATGGAACTGCAACCAAAAAATATTAAATATCTGTTTTAGATATAAGTGAAGGAGGGAGGGAACCCACACAGCATTGAAATCCCTAATAACCGAAACATTTTCCAACTGCATGCTTGAGCAGTGCTCAGATGGAACTGCAACCAAAAAATATTAAATATCTGTTTTAGATACAAGTGAAACCCCAAGTATGGAGGGAGCCCACACAGCATTCAAATCCCTAATACCCAAAACATTTTCCAACATTTCCAATAAAAACTTTTGTAAAGCAGGAAGGATTCTGGTGCTATACTTCACATTCTACCAACCATCAAAGTGATCCAGTCTGAACTACAACTTGGATCCCAACACCAAATGAATGGTTTGTCACTTCTAAAATATTTACCCACAGAAAAATCGCCAGCACGTGCCTAGGAAAAACACTTTTCCACCCATACACCTTCTCTGCATCTCGAGATTATGGTCACACAAACCAGCTACCACAAGAGCCAAGGAAAAGCATTAAAAAAAAAAAACAAAAACCCAAACAAACAAACAAAAAAAACCCAACCAAAAAAAACTCCAAACCAAACAACAACAAAAAAACCCCAACCTACCAGGGTAACTGAGACAGGAAACAGTGCTGCTGGCTATGCTGGCTAATGCTATTACAGAAGTAGGAAGAATTCACTTCAGAGGAAGAAGTTACCAAATGAGACTTGGAAGAATTGTCTTCTGAATGCCAAAAATAAGGTCCCTTCACTTGGTCCTTGACATGTTCTCATAAAGACCTTTTATGAGTACTGTAGAAAATAGTAAACATTTATTTGTCCTATCAACACTTCCAGCCACTACCTTTACCTCATGAAGTGATTCCATTCCACAAACATAGATAATTACTTATGTTTACTAACCATCAATCTTGATAGCTATGTTCTAAGAGATTAACCTAGATTTTAATCCCACATAACAATGAGTGGAATTTATACAAATTTACAGCCTTATTCTCCAACTTCTCTCAACTGAAAAGCCAAATTTTAAACAACGTTTAACCATCAATCTTGATAGCTATGTTCTAAGAGATTAACCTAGATTTTAATACCACATAATAATGAGTGGAATTTATACAAATTTACAGCCTTATTTCTCCAACTTCTCTCAACTGAAAAGCCCAATTTAGTAGTAAACAACAAAACACAGACATTTCTTCTTATGTGTAAGCTATACTAAATACTCCACCTGAGGATAAAGTATTATTGAAGTCTTGTTGGCATGACAGCCTTGAAAAATACCATTTATCCACAATGTAATAAGGAACCACCAAGACAACTTTCCTTTTAAATTCTATCTATGCAGGATTTTTCAAAAGCCCCCTGAACTGGAAATTGAATGTAGACGTAAAGTACAGTTATAAAACAAACTACCTTAAAACAAATTTTTTCAGTTGAGCTGCTATATAAAAGCTGAAATACAAAATTCCTTCTAGATATACTTCTATGAAAATATCATTAACTGTTTCAAATACAAATATAATCTAATGCAATAATCCTAAGAGTGCTTTAGAACTGTATGGTTTACTTAATAATTATCTACAAATAAGTATTTCTAAAAATCTCAAATTCCTTTATCAATTCCAATAGTCAGGAAATATAGCAGTATTTACTGTTTTTATTCTATGTCAAGATTCCATCTTCAAGATCTTGCTAATTTACTTATCAAACCTTTTATTGGCAAAATTTTATAGCCATGACAGGAGATTTCTCAGGAATTTGGAGTTATCTGGATACAGGTATTCCAAACATCAGAAAGATGCATAGCTAAGCAACATCAACATTTAAGAAATACAACTACATGCAGATTCAAGGATCTTCGGAACAAATACCATAGTTCTACCCTCATGTGTACTTGTTTTCCTTTTACATACAATAAAAAATAATCTTTAAAAAGAAATCTGTACCTAGGGTTTCCTCTTAGTGCAGCATGATGAAGAGCATTAAACCCGTTGTTGTTGGTGATAGTAACATCTGCTCCAGCTTCTAGGAGTACAGCAAGGATATCGTCACGCTTTTTACTTATTGCATCGTGAAGTGGAGTGTCTCCTTCAGAATCCTAAAACCAAAACCAGCTTACATCAATTTGTGCATGCATCCACATTATAAAGATGTTAAAATATCACTAGGAAAACTGACTGCAGAAACACAAAATAGATCTTCAAGACCTGAGTGCTACTATATTGCAGAGCTCAGAGCAAGCTGCTTCTCATCTTGCTCCAGTGGGAATCCCCACCCTGAGCTCCACCATGGCACAGACACACTACTGCCAGAACTGTGCTTTGTACCCCACTGGACTGAAGACACTGTGGTAGATAATGACTTCTCTGTGCTCCTCATCCAGATGGAGTTGCATGCCCAAATGACAATTTATGAATAACAGGACAGCAACAAAAACTAATGTGACAGAGGGAAGACCAGACAGGCAGAAGGAGGCATGGAATTTTGAGTAATAAATGCAAAGTTTAGCCAGAAATTAACCCTGTAGAAGACAAAATGACAGTGTGAAATTAAATCAGAGGGAAAACAAAATAAAATGTAGTCCAGGTACTAAAAGTAGGGATATCTGTTGTTCTAACTGAAGCATATAATTTTCCATGAAGCAAAAGCCAATGCCACAAAACAATATTAAACTTGTTATGGCTAACACAAGATTGTATTACACAAGGTGCACGACAATACTTGACAGCACAACTGAATAGGCAAAGAATTTATACTTTTAGCTTAATATTTTATTTTTCAAGTATCCCAAATAAGGAAAAAATACTTTTTACTCCTAGAAGCATTTTGTACATTACTTACTCAAGGACTCAAATGGGTTGACTGAACAGAAATGCCCTAGACTAACAGCGAGAAAACATCCATTTAAACTCATTTGCAGCTACATAGGCAAAATCTCCAGATTTATGCTTCCAGTAAAATTCTTGCACTATATAAGTCAGGAAGTCTCTTGTCACCAACACTGACTCAACTGCAAGCTAACACAGAACTGAACATTTCAGCAATGTACTAGTACAAAAACAGATCTCTACAGTGAGAATCAAAACCTGCCAAACAAAAAGTGCCAGAATATGGCACTTGAACCAGTGTGAATCAATTTGCCAGAACTAAATTATGTAGATTTTATTTGGTCTAAATGATCTTATTTCCTGTTTACAAACTAAAGTATGTTTCTGTTTACACAGTGAAGTGGCCACAGTAGTAGGGTGCTGGCCAGTTAAATCCCAGTCGTGCCTCATTCTTACTCCCCTGTGCTTTCATTGACAAAATTAATCACTTACTCATATTTGCACATCACAGTTCCTCAGCACACATGCTGAATCTGAAAGTTCATTTTTTTCAATGGCCAATTATATTTTCCAGATGGAGCATCCTTGCACCATTCTACTGACTTCAACTGAAACAAAATTCTGTAATTTAAACTCAGGCAAATCCACTTTGGCTACCCATAGTTCCTATGTGACTTAAATCACCCTTCACTGGTCTCAGCATATCAGACTCCTTATTATACCTACTGTTCAACAAACACTAAACAGGATCTGGATGGATATAACTGCTCAACATCAGCAAGATCAAGAGAGAACCTTAAGAGTCCCGTAGAAGGAGATAAATAAACAATCACTATGCTAATTAATTTTAAAAAAGTTTTTGCCCATTTCTCTTATGTGGATATACAGCCTACAAAAAAAAACTCGCCATTGACACAGCAAAGCAAGGAGGCAATGTCTTGCTACTGAATATCTTGATTTGCCCAGGCCACTACAGCTTTTTCTGATGCCAGTCTCTTGACATTTACCATTCTCATTTGATTTTCTCAATACAGCTCATACAGCTGCATTCAGCAGTGTGGATACCTGCTTATCTGATAGTGTATTTCCACTTTACCTTCTAAACAGGACATTGCACTTATGCCACTGCTTCCATCACCTTCATTACACATGACATTCCCTATGAAATTATGGTACTTGAGATCCTACACGAGTGCTTTCTAGATAAAAAGCTGAATATTTGAAAGTGAATTGGACTAAATAGTTCTATCAATGATAAATCTATTTTGGGGAAAAAAAAAAAGGCTTCTTTCAACAAAACATTCCACAGTATCATCAGCCTGCTAAACTGTAGCTTGCAGAAGGAGCACAGAGTTGTGGGTTTGATATAGGAAAGTTAACAATTAGAAATAACTACAGATTGTGAAAATACCAATTAGCATCAACTACAGAATAAATCAAGATAATAAACTAGCTGTCAAGAAAACAAACAGACTTAACAGCATTTTTTGTTACAGTTGATCACATGGTTGGGTGAAGGTTGAGGCAGACGACTTTACAATCTCTGCTCCTTTCAGTCCCGTTTACTATAATTTTTCTATCACCTACATGCAGCAAATCACACAATTCAGTAGCTGAAAAGTGACCCTACATTAAAATTTACTTTACCTGGAGACTGGGGTGGCAGCCAAAGTCCAGCAAAGTCTTGACAACTTGCAGATGACCTTTGTTGACAGCAATATGGAGTGGAGTCTGCCTGCGCTTGTTGCGAGCATTCAAATCTGCGCTGCCTCGGTGCAAAACCTCAATCACAGCGCCCTCGTCACCGAAGGCTGCATGATGGACAGCCCTGTCTCCATCCTTGTCCTGAAGTGGAAACATTCATTTAACCTGGTATAGTTCACATTTCCTTTGCATTTAAACAAGATTACTTCAACTAACAACCGCCCATATTTGTTGTAATGATAAAAATGAGACTACCATGACACCATTAAAATACCTAATTGAATAATTGCTCAAACTGCAGCAACAGAGGATGAAGAATCACTTCATATATAAACACACATGCTCTACAACATATGATATTCCACAGCATATAACTACTGCCCTGAATCTTTGTGTGGCTTGTTCATCAAACTCAAATGGCTTCATTTGGGTTCCTACTACAAAACAACCACTGTCAAGAATATATCTAAAACAAAAGAACCAAAAACCCCACAGATGAAATCCAATGCCCAAACAATATTACACTTAGTATCCCAGGCTAGTTCTTCCTGTAACCTGGGAAGTGTTACAGATTCCAAACCATAGTGCAAGACACAAGTATTTCCTTGTTCACAGAATCAGGTTAGTATTTATTAGGATTTATTATGTGTCTTGGTTTTCACTTCATAAACCTTTTCCAAAGGAAATTTGTGACTGATACTGACATTAACTAGAAGCTCTGATTCTGTGTTGATGATTCACAGTGTTAAAACTCTGATTCAGTTTGTTTCAGTTTCACACAAATTGAGAATTAAAATGTGAAAGTCAAATTTGCCAGTTTAGGCTATTTTAATATTCATAGAAGTTGATGGTACAACATGAAACATTTTAAAATATCAATCAAGTGATTTCAGCATTAATGAAATCTGTATACAAAGGACAGAAGTAAAATGGAAGTTTACAGGATGAAATAACTTTCGTAAGCTACTTTCTAGCTGGGTATTTCTGCATAGTTTAATATAACCATGCATTTGTAGGATTCAATTTTGAAAACAGAGAAACACTGAAAATTGTAAAATAAAATCATGACTGATCAAGGGCTCACTGCCTCTCATGAGTTAGCTTAGGTTTCTCATCAATTTGCTTCTTCAGCAACATCTTTCTAAATTATTTATTATATATTGAACACTTCTAAAATATTTTAAACTTCTGCAAAAATTAATAGCTCTTTGCACAAACTGTATTTGCACAATGAGACTAGTTACAGCATTTTAAATGGCAGAAGAAGACTGACCCCCTAATTGTCAAATGCATCTTTTTGAAAATATGGATATGGTTTTCAAGATAGTCAGGGCTCTACATAGCAGCTTCAACAGCTTTTTGGGAAAGATACTTTTATTCCTTCCAAATCAACTCATGCTACCAAATTTCCTTCTCAGATTGCAGGATTCCTTTTCAGGCTCATCTAACATGAACCAACAGTCAAAAGAAGCCAAAGCTTGCCCATTTTGATGGAGAAAGGATCAGAAAGGGGACCTTCTCTATATTTTTCATCTGGTTATAAGGATCATTATGAGGCAAACCTTATCAAGAGTGTGGCAGTAGTCCTAAACTGCTACAAGGCTTGTATTTATAGAGCACTTGGTTTCACAGAGGCATGGTAATTTGCCTTTTTATATTTGCAGTCTGAAAAGTACACCAAGATATTTACGGATGAAACCCCATATAATTATTGAATGTTTGAGTTCTACCATTTTTCAACTTTAAGACAATCACCTGATTTTATTAAGTCTTAATGCACAGAATTCCTACTTTAAGGAGCAGAGGTCAAGATGATGCAGGCCTTTTTTTAGCTCAGCATCAAAACAAATCATCTCAGAAACTAAATCCTACCCAATAGCAACAACTCATCTAGAAAAAGCTAGCAGCTAGTAAATAATCTGTCCTTAAGACTTACATTTACATTTAGATATAGATCTAAATATAAAAAGCACTACATTTCTATACATGCCAACAGTATAATATAATATTGTTAATATAATAAGTGACAACGATTAATGTCTTCAGCCTAGATGGTCACATATTCTTACTATGCAATATCTACAGGGTTTTTGAACTATGCCAATAATCAACTGTTCTCTGACTAAACAGAGGCCACTTGTACTCTATATTAAGACATCAGAGAAAAAACACATCAGGAGACAACAATGAGGATATTCCCAGAAAATGTCATCATGAATGTATATACTCTGAAGTAATGACTGTAAGCGTAAAAATATCCAACTTAGCTACAAAGCAAGGAAAGTAAGGATTTTTATCCATTGCTTGCTTCCATGCCTCAGACCAGAACAGTGAAGTAAATGGACTACATTTCTGCTCTCTTCTTAATGGGATAGCTCTGCTGACCTTTGTATTTTATAAACAATTATGTTTAAAAACATTATATATAGGTATCTATATAAATATTGATAAACAGCTTACATTTTTAAAGCCTGAAAGATATAATTACTACTCTAATAATGCTATGAAAATTATGAATATTTTAATAACCAAGGCAGTTATATGATCAAGTGGGAATACCACCATCCCTTCAGCACAGAGTTATGTGAAGATGGCTATAAAAGTCAAGTAAAATCCCTGACAACTTTTTTATGCTAGTGTAATGGTGCTTCTGAAGCCTGAGCAAACATTAAATGCTTCACAATTCTAGTGCTATCAGATTACCAGGTGTATTGTCTTCAAACTGTTTAAGTAGTGCTTCTACCTGCCTCTTTAATGCTTCTAACCCTCCCTTCAGTCCACCAGATGAACACGGCAGCTCTGAACACCACAGTACAGACAAAAAGCAGTTTAGCCTAATTTTAACAGTATTTACTTTGTACTGCAGTGAAAGCACTGCTTCTAACGTGAAGTTATTTCACAGAAATCAGATCACAGCAAGCATGCATTACATCAATCTAAACCAGCATGAAAGCTTTATAAATTAATGGTGTATCTGTAAATATAAAATAATTTTAATTCCAAGAATTACATTGCCTCATTAATGTTTTAACATTCTGTAACTTCTGTATATCAAATACAATATAATGCTAGGCGCCCACGCATGCAAAGTTATTTTTCTGTGATGCAAACAACAACTGGGTGCACAATTAATTTCTCAGCATCCCACTAGTCTTCAGTTTTTATTCTTAATAAATCAAATTTGACAGATCCTTCTTGTGCCTCTTGCCTTGTGCAAAACGAGAAATGGTTGCAGTATCAGTGCATTGTGTGCAAATAATTGAGTTAAAATCAATTCAAAATGCAGCTATCACAGTATGCTGATAGATAATTCTCAAGAACAATTATTCTCAAACACCTAAACAAGAGGTTTAAACCTAAAGACAAACCTCCATTTTTAGTGAGGTTTAAAAAAAAGGCACTGAAAAAGACACAGTGGCAGTTTCTACCCAAAGACACTACAGCTATCACAGTATGCTGATAGATAATTCTCAAGAACAATTATTCTCAAACACCTAAACAAGAGGTTTAAACCTAAACCCAAACTTCCATTTTTAGTGAGGTTTAAAAAAAAGGCACTGAAAAAGACACAGAGCTGGCAGTTTCTACCCAAAGACAGTATTATCACCTTCTGCTTAAATTTGTTTTAGTTAAGAATTAAAAGATTTTTCCTAACTGAACTTTGTATATATAAGAAGCACAGCAAGCATCTGAAGTTGGAGATGCAGCATCAAAAAACATCTTTTTCCTCTCAATGCCACAGGCAGAGTTCTCATTGCATGCAACTTTGAAATGAAACCAAAGGAAAGAAAAGGGGCTTCATTGCATGCTGGCTTACATAGCTCTATCATGTTAGTTGTTATATTTCATTTAACAAGAAGTGTTAAAGAATTAGATATTGACCCTTTATAATATTGTTAGTAGGAGTCTAATTGGGTACACAGTCACAGTAATAAAGGCAGTTTTTCACTCTGGTATTCAAAAAGAAGGCAAGTCAAGTAGAATTGTCATGCGTGTAACTAAGTTTAAGGACACACAAAGCATATTTTGAAATTTTTAGGTTACCTCTGCTTCTACATCCACGTTCTGTTTCAGAAGCAACTTCAAAATGTCGACATGGCCGTTCTGGCTTGCAGCTTGCATAGCTGTGTGTCCAGCACATTGCCCATTCACCTGGAATGCCAACACTTGCAGGTAAGTTTCAAGACACACACACTCACCTGTGAGGCTGTTTAGCAGTAGAAAACTTAAAGCAACAGCACACATAACACAGAATCAAATGAACTATTTTGACATGCCTTCTTAGCATATACAGTTTGCCTTAGAGCCTCTATATTTCATTTCTATATTAGCTAGACTGAAGGAAAGAGGAACAAGTGGATTTAAAACAATGATACTTGAATTAAAAACATTCATTTCTGGGTGACTCCTGTAAAGGAAACATTTTTGAGAACAAGTCTCAGATTTATACCTGTCCTCTGCTCATTAACTTCCTTGCCAAATTTATGGCAACAACAGGAGGGAATCTGAACAAAAACCCATGTTTTGTAAAATCTTAAGTTAAAAAACAGTGCTCAGAACCAAAGAAATTCAGACTCTTCCACAGCATTACCACTGCTGTAGTGAGAAAGATGGTAACTTCAAAATACGTTCCCTAAAATAACTTCTATAATTACTAAGCACTTTTAGACTTTTCAGTATTAGACAAGTTGCTAAAAGAAATGTCATAGAGAACAGATTAGATTATCTGCCTCATGAGTTAATAAAACAAAACAAACTCACAACAGCAGCAAAAACATCCTGAAAAATCTACCCCCCTTCCTCCATCCCCCTTGAAAAAAGAAGAATTTGAACACCCTTCAGTAATTGTGAAGGTCTGATTCTCTGCACCAACTCCAGCAGCCAGAGGCTGAGAAGTATCTTAATTCATAGCAGACAAAAGACTACAAAATCTGTCCAGCAAGAAAGTATGTACAGCTCTGTGTTCACACAGACCACACACATTTCACAGAACAACAAATGGAAGAAGAGACACTGGAACTAGCTGTATTACTCCTAAGAAGACACACTACCAACTGGCAAGGAATATTCAGAACAGCTGCACTTCCTTTAATACTAAAGGCCCCCCAAAAGAGATACTCCCAAAACAGAACACTCACATCTACATCTGGCCTCTTTAGCAAGTCTTCCACTTTAGCAACATCTCCATTGGCAGCAGCTTTAACCAATTCTTCATTGAGATCTCCAGACTCTTGGGTTTCAAATAATTTTTTCAATAGCTGGGACAATCTCTCTGTAATTGTTAACCAAAGGACAACTAAGATTACAATTCTAATTACACAAGAACAGAAAAAAACCCAGCTACATTTGTTTTGTTTCTAAGGCCATGTACATAGTAATACACAAACTACCATAAAATAGGAGCTGTAAAATGACAGAGTTTGAAATAAGAGCTGCACCCTAGTACCCTTTAGACAGTGGAAACTGCCACATTAGCCACTTCAAAACAAAGATGATTGAACCATAAATAGCTTTTCTTCTGCAAAATACAAAAGGCGGGAACAAGGTAAAAACATGAACTTGTGTATTACTATTACAGACTTTCTAACATCAGGTGTGGCCTGTCTTCTGTGATTTGAAACACTAAGTTGTATTACTCTTCTAGATAGTTTTATGGCCACTGTACTAGGTTCTTTATTGAGAAAACTCACGGCATCTATGCCTCCTTAGGAAAAAATCTAGAAAACTATGCAGAAAGTTTTCTTGGCATTAAAGCAAATATGTGAAGAAGAAAGAATAACTAGCTATGACTAAAAAAAGGAAAAAATCTAGTTTCAATTGAAAACTGCCAACAGAACACAAAACATGCTGGACAGTCTTTCTGCCTTGTTATGAAATAAATGACAGCATATTCAACAAAACTGAAGTGTGATTACATAGACATCAAAAAAACCACTACTGTAATTAGTCACAGGATGTCTGACTAAATTTTAATACAGAAATTTTAAAGAAATAAATAGCCTGAGTTATAATAACCACCTGCCACAGACCCCTCACCTGTGCCTGCTACCTTAAACCACCTATTAAACAAGGAGCTTTCTTGTTACTGCCAGTGACACTCTCTCCATGCTTTAGTCCCTATTTCCATCTGATGTCCCTTCCAACCATTTTGAAATCCCTAGAGTAGACCTCCAAAGACACATCCACACTGTGACCAAACAGAAGCAGCTGATCAATATAACAATATCTCCATATTAACTGCAAGTTTTCCTATCTTTTTTACATAAAACTTCAATTACCCAAACTCCAAGGGTACTGTTAACCTTGCCTACAAACAATGTATTAATATCTAATAATATTTTAATTAACACAATTACTTGCTATATATATGACAATATTACTAGTTATTCTTCAAACTTACCACCAGATGCATTACTTATAGCAGATCCTGCTGATGCCACCTTCGAGACAGCTGCTGGATTATAGGTCCAAGATGTCCCACAAACCTCTACCTTTAAGTCACTGTCTGAATAAATCTGCTGAACCCGACCAACTTTACCTAAGGTCTGAATTAAAGAAAACATTCAGATTTCTAAATCTTTTAATACTATATAAATTTTATGAAGTCCATTGTTTAACAGCACAATCACTAGTACTTTTATATAGGTTTCACTAGGTAAGCAGATTGCTGCACCTGATCAAGTATTACACTGTGTTTCATGAAAACTTAAAAGAAAATCTAGACTGCTGCAGCCTCCAGGTCCATTACCAATACTGTACAGGTACAATACCAATAATAGAGGTACATACCAATAACGTACAGGTACATTACTAGAAATACTGTACAAGCTTGACCATTCTATGAATGCAAACACACAGCTACTCACTGGAAGCATTGCCTCAGCCCACTCTCCATGACCTCTCTGCAGAAGCTTGATTCGCTCCAGGTCGTAACATACTTGAACAAGGTCACCCACTTGGAACTGAGAGGTTCCTCCTTCTGCACCTTGAGCAGCATCTCCACTTCGGACAACGTTGGCCTTGGTGAGAACAGCTGGATTAAATGTCCACCTAAACAATGAATTGTTTAAAGTAAATATTAAATATACAAAGCAAAATATATGTTTAAAAATTATCTGTTGGGTAAGTTTCTGATTGTATGCCTACAAACTTTCTGTGAATGCATACAATAGATACTATGTTTGCTGCTATCCATTTTTTGTCCATAAACTTGCCTCATTAGTTCATAAATTGTGGCTCATTAATTAATTTCAACTATAAGCTTCAGAGACATACATTTGTAAAGGCAATTAAGAAATATCCTGCCTAAGGGAAAGCAAGTTGACAGCAATGTAGAAATCCTGAAAGTAGCTATACTGTTGCTTTATTTTTCCAGAGATAAGAAATAACTGATTGACAAGCAGCAGACCCAAGTTGTCTCACAAGGACTGAAGTGTCAGGAAACAGCATAAGAAGAACACAGAATTTTGGCCCTTCCCCCCAGGTGAAAAGATGCAACATTAAGTTATAACAATACTTGTCAATTAAATGGATGGCCCAGATATACCTCAATTTTCAATCAAACTATCCTATTGGTAGTTTAAATTTTATTGATTTAGTAGGCATCACACTGTTTTGTCAGGGAGAAGACCACAGGACAGAGCACTCCTGTCAGCACTGTCTGCTGACACAACTGCCAGAAGAAAAGCCACTTGCGTCCCTTCAGCTGGGAAAACAGCTTTGTTCTGCATTACTCAGCAATATTAGCAAACAATATCTTGAGGGATATCCTGAATGAACACTATACTGTTAATTCTTTCTGGACAAACTGAACAGGTCAAACTCCATACACAACTGAAGTGATACTCCATTCACCTATTACTTTCTAAAGATAAGCCCAATACTTGCGAGCAAGAAACCATGTGGCCATGTGAGATTCAAACCTCGCTGTACAGCTGGGTTTGAGTCTTGTTAACATGGATGCAGCTAAGCAAAATTCAAACCTAAACTGCTTGCTGGGAGTGTTTTGGCTTCCCCAATACCTCTTATTCTTGGTATGTATTTACAGAACGTAAGATTCCTTTGAATAATAAAAGGCTAGTTGTGGACCATGCCAAGGTGACTCCAGTTGAGACAAGATCCCTGCCGAAATTTGTCACATGTCCTCTAAACTACTTTCCTGAATACCCACAATGAATTGCTATTACCTTGCCTCTTGAAATCATGGGATAGTTTTTAATTAAAAAGGAAGCTACTGCTTAAAACACTGTGTTTTGCAAATAAGATAGTCTAGACTGTAATTTCTTATTTTGAACATAAATTTTTACAAGTGAGAGGCACAGCAAAATTCCTTTTCCCACTAAAGCATCCTCAAAGTGAAGTCCTCATTACACATCTAGGAGGAAATCTCAACAGACAAAAAATGAGAAGAGAAAGCTTCTGACACCAAGTAATCACAATCACTGAAGGCAAGAGAAATTTGTGAGAAGCAATGATGAAGACTATAGAACAAACCTGTTGCCACTTGGATATTGTACTACAATGTCATGGTCCTCATCAATGCCACAAACCGTTCCAGTTGTTGTTAAAGTTTCAAACATGCCATCAGTCCATCCTCCATGACCATGCTGCAAAGACTGCACAATTTCCAAGTCGAGGTCAATGTTCACAAGGTCACCTATTTGCAGCCCACCAGGGTTTCTGTTACCATTTTGCTCACCTGAAAGGGAGTAAGAAAAAAAAAAAGTTTACATCACCATACTAATTTTCCAAGCAACTTAAAGAACTGAAGTGAATTTCTGAGACTCATAGAATTGTTAAGGTTGCAAATAGCAGTGACACTGGCAAATGCTAAATACTTGTGACAAGTTCCACTATGGGCTCTAACTGGGATCTTAAGAGCCATCATATGGTGTTAGACATCTGGACACATAAAAGCTCTGGCATCAATAAAACAACAGTGCTTTTGTACAAGGAGCTAGATTTATTACTATGAGATATATTATCTTTTAGTATTTAAGCCAGTTCTGTAATAATGAACAGCTATGTTTGGCTTTTCAGAAACACAGAACACACCACACAATTTATAACTTAATGAACACTTAAAAGCTCCCTTGCCATCCCCTTGGCACACTGATACCAAATACAATTTAGAAAAGCATGGCAATTTATCATAAGTACATAGAAATGTTACTATTTACATTTCACTAGTAAGGACAGTACTTTTGGATGACATTTAAAAAGGAAAGGGAAAAACAGAGTGAGTATAATTAATACAAATCAATATGAATTTACTTCAGCTTACCTAACACAGGACAATGGTCTCTGTAGAAAGAGCCTCCTTTTGCATCTTGAACACATTTTAGGTCAGACTACAGAGAGAGATTGAGAAAACTTTAGTCCTCAGTGACCGAGTCTCCAGGTCAGTGAAACTAGAACTGAAATATTTAATTAAGAAAGGCTGAAAATTATGTGTACAAAAAACATGTCCCATGATGCACATAATCTCAAATACTTTCCAATCTATCAGCCTTGACATTCTCAAGACTTTAATAACCTTTATAAATATAAGAGGCTATAAAGGATGAGAAATTTTTAGTTCAAAGACAGGAATTAACACAAAGCACTTTTGCATTGTTCTATTTAGTTATTTTTCCTTTTAAAAAAGAATTCTGTGAACACAAGCAAGGAAACATCATTTAATGCCTGCCAGTGCTGCCCACTCTTCCCAACACTTTTTGACAGATCTGTGTTTAACTTGGAAGAAAACTTGCCACTCAGATTCTATAAAATGAAAAGTTCTTAATTAAGAATATGCAGAAGGGTATTACTTCAAAAAAGCCAACAAAATACTACGCTGAGCTAAACATGTCATTTTTAAAGAGAAAAGTTTTAAAGCTTATCCTTCATAAAACTATTTCATATTATCAGAAAGAACCTTCAAGTGTGGTAACCAACTCCTATTCATAAAGCCAGCGGATTTTCCATAATTCTCCTTTCCTTTATATGCAATGCTTAATTCCAAATAGCTATCATCTGCCATTGTTCCTTATGAGCAATGAAATAATTGAACAATAAAATATGAAATAATTCTTACTAAAGGAAGGGCATTTTCGTGTGCAAAATAAGTTGGGAAGGAGACCAGAAACTGCAAAATGTGTCAGAATATTCTACGGCATGGGGGAGGAAGTAGGGGACAGGTGGTGGTAATGATATAATTAACCACAACTAAACATACTTGAACAATTCTTTTACCCCTGCCTGAGATTTACTGACAGACTGTCCTCCTGCAAAAGGATTAAAATGAAAACTCTGAACTCTTCCAAATCATCAAGGCTCTCATAAGCACAACGCAACCCTTGGCAACTGGTAAGCAGAAACAATACAAAATTCAGTGTATGTCCTGGTCTATGAAGAATGTACCATCACTTTGGAAGAATGATGAAGACAGCCAGAGGAAAACAATGAGATTTTAGCCGCTCTTAGATCCCCTGAGAAGGCAGGGAAAGCTTGCTCAGCGCGGCAGCAGCCGGCCTGCGGCAGGATGCTGCCACCCGGTGGGCAGGCGCTGGGCTGGGCTCGGCCGCAGACAAAGGGGCTGAGCGGATCATCCCAGATGGGAAACTCGTTCATTGCCCGAACGAGGGAGGGAATGCGCCCGGGAGCGCCGCCTCTCACCCACTGAACACAAACCCTGCGTGCCAGGCAACAAGCAGCTGTCTGTGCAGGAGACAAGGAGGGGTGCACATGCAAGAGCTGCTGTCACATTCTTCAGAACACTAAGAATAGAGCACAGGAGAGTCCAAAGGCTCTCCTCCCTGCCAGGCAAAATCAGGGTGAAAGATTGCTTGTGTTACAGGAAGTGTTAATGCACTGAGCAGGCTGATGGCTCAAAACCTAGCAGAAGAAACAGAATGTTCATTAAAAGACTAATTACTATTTTGCAGCCGACGTTACTAGGAAGCCTGTTATGGTATCCTAAATTTTACAGAAAAAACCCTGAAACTCAGAAACCTGCGCTTGTATTTTATCCTGCCTGCACTGTGACCTGCACACAGTTTATTTCTGGAGTATAATGATATGCTTGGTTGAAAGGCTAAGTGGTAGATTGGTGTCCAACCTCAGCTTCACAACTGTCTTTCTTTCTCTTACATGATGTAGTCAATGTTATATTGCTAAAGAATAAAACAAGAGTATGTTCCAACTATAGCAGAAAAGCAAGGGAACACATCTTTTTTTAAATTTCTTTCCCAGAAGCCTTCAACAAAATAATGGAGGACCCAAAACACACAAAGATAAAACATTGACGGATATTAAGGTAGCACAAAATAAACTTATATAGTATACAATAGCAGAGTGCCTTTGGCAACATGGCAAACAGCACTACTAAGAAAAGTACTATCAACAAGATAAAGGCCTGCCAATGCCTTAAAATATCATCAAACCCAAACAAGATCCTGCAGTTTTAAGACAGAAAACTGTACTTAGTTGTATTTCAGTGCCACAAAAGCTGGGTAAGCAACTACAATTTTCCTTCTACCACTCGGCTATTATACCTCTCAGAAAAGGAAAATAAGAATTTAAGTAAAAAAATCAGGGGTGATGGTAAGCTCCTGGTCACCCTACTCTGAGGGCTGCATGGCAAGAGGCCCCCCTAGTGCACACGGAGCAAAACCACAAATGGATGGAGCCTGGATGCACCAGGCTTTGCACTCCAGAGAACCCCACCGGGATTTCTAAAAGTTATGAGTCACCCTGAGACTTCAAAATCAATCAAAACAGCAGATTGTTTGGAGATGACACATACAAGTGTAAAGGGGAAAGTACCAAAACAAGGGATGCTAGAATACAAGTTTTAGACTCACAGTGACACCACCAGAAAAAGAAGTAACAACTGTGAGGCTGGGTGTAATGTAAATGCATGGTGGAGATTAACAAATCAGCTTTTCTACAATGATTTGATGGAGAAATCATTTGATAAACCCCACGTAGGATTCTTTCAGGAAACAGAAAAATGAACAAAAAGATTTCTGTCTATTGATCTTGTAGAATTTGTGTATAATTATAGACAGCCCAGATAAGCAGGCAATCAATCAGAACTCAAGGAAAAGTATGCAAATCAGACATTGCACTGCACAACTTGCAGGTCAGTAGTAACAGCTGATGCACATGAGCAATGGGTAATAATGGTCTTTGCCTACAATGGAGAACTTTGCTCTTCTAGCACCCACACTTGAACCTCCAAAAAATCTGCATTCCAGCAGTATGTGATTGTATTACATAGAAATCACAACTTGCCCAGTCTAATAGGAAATATAGTAAATGGACTTTGCTCCTGTTTATTTCCATTGGTATAATTGGATGTTATATCAATTTCATCTTCATAAAACTTCAGAGAATGAGAAAATGTAGAGCAAAGTCAGCAGTGCTGCCAGATGGTGTAAAAGCATCATTATCCCTGACCTTGAGGAGGAAAACAAAGCAGAAGGAGCAGCTGACTACAGAAATAACTTTTAAGTTATTCCAATCAATATGGAATGCCATCCATCAATACCAGGAAGGGAGGATCTACAGACTTGGTAAGAAAACGAGCTGTGCTGCTGAGAAAAAGACAAATGGTTTGATCCAGATGCACTGATGCAGCATCTAACATCAGCAGCAAATACCAGGGAAGAAATTAATACTGATCTTCCAGATACACCAGCAGGAATAGTGCCATAGCTGCATTTGTTCAAGGTAGCACTAGATACACACAGTAAAGGTCACTAAGTCTTTAAACTCACAACAGCTTTTGGCAAGGAAATCAGCCCTTTAAACGCAAACAGAAAAAGTTCAGTGCGTGCTGCTTGTCACCAGATTAAGGCAACAAGAGACTGGATAAATCTGCATGTTTTAGCTAAAGGTTTATAAGAAATGCTGTGTTTCAAGTTTCATGAACTCAAATCTTTCTCAGTTTTGAGAAGCTAGGAAAAGTGAAGCAATAAATAGAGAAGGTAGAAGATAGTAGAGAAAGTGATTGAAATGACAAAAGGTGTGAAGCACAGAAACAGTAATAACAGTTTCTTACAGAGGAAACCAGACCTCAGGCAAATACTGGGTGAATGGCTTGTAATCTTACTATTTATTTTAAGCACTTATAAAAGCTTTTCGTGTGTAACTTTTTTTTTAAAAAGGAAGATTATTTATAGTGTTAACTGACAAGGAAAACCAAGTTGGAAAATTATCAGTAAATACATTTCCACTTAGCGGAAATATTTTTCTTCACAACACAAAGATTGAAACCTTGACTTGATTGAGACTACAGGAGAAATGTGACTACATCAAAAAGAAGCAAAACAAAGTCTGCTGACAAATGTAAATAAATGCTCAAGATAAATGACCAGAGAACTGAAGATCTGACTGACATTACAGATCTGACAGTTTTAACTACAGTGGAAGGTGTATGTTTTGTAACACTCACATACAATGCCTAGCATACTGAGAAATTTACCTTGCTTTTATTTAAAAAAAGGAAGCAGTAACAAGAAATTCTTAAAATCCTCTAGAAAATTTTCAAATAATAACTTCATGTGTAATCCAAATAAAAGTTGATTAACAGACATTAATTATCCATCACCTAGACGCAGGCAATCTCAACTGCCCTTATGCACTCACTATTTGGAATTTGTGGAAAAAAAGTACACCAAAACAGATGGGTTACATATCACTGTGACAATGATGGATGATAACTACAGCTACTTCTTTCAGAGGCTACACAGATGACAGCACAATCCTCCAAAATGAGAAACTAGGAGAGGTTAATCACAGCAAAAAAAAGCAAATGGCACAGAGAAAAGAAATTCTGAAAGAAACAGATTCCTAAATGATGAAATTTATTTAGGACATGCCTGTAGCTGGAACTATTTTCCACAGAAAACCAAGGGAAGTCACCAGCTTTACATCCTCAGCTCACGTGATACAAAGAAACAAAACCCAGCCACAAGTCCCAAAAGCAAAATCACGATCTTCCCACTAACTTTTTAATTCCATATGACTTCTCTTCGTTGAAAAAGGATATGTTCACACATTTTTGAAATGCAAAAATGCCCAAAGCAGGTTATTTGGTTGACAGCTCAGTTTGGCTCAGGACTCTGAATATATATAAGTAAGAAATGTGAGTAGCATAATGAACTATATAAGCCAACAGCAGTTCATTCTTACTGAGGATGTAGCAAGCATTTTATCTGACCTAACAGCATCATAAACACAGACCTCAATTCATGAATTTGTGGCCTGTAGCAACAGAAACCCCCAGACTTAAATGTCAGACTTCACCAAAAAAAACAAACAAATAAAAAAAAAAAAACAAACAACAACAAAACACCAAAGGCAAGATGTTGAGGATGTAGCAAGCATTTTATCTGACCTAACAGCATCATAAACACAGACTTCAATTCATGAATTTGTGGCCTGTAGCAACAGAAACCCCCAGACTTAAATGTCAGACTTCACAAAAAAAAAACAAACAAAAAAAAACAAAACAAAAAAAACCCAAAACACCAAAGGCAAGATGCACTTCTCAGCCACTTCATATGTGAACACAGCAAACACAAAGTATCTGACCAGAAATAAATGCATGTTTTCAGTCAGCACCTGCTGCCCGACCAGCCAAAGCTCATCTCTCCAAAGCTGGCAGGCCAGATAGATTAATTTTGAGGACCAGATGCAGCCTACAAGCTATCAAACAAGAACACTGACTTACAATAATGAGCTGTGTTTCTTTAATCAGCTCCATTAGCATGAACAAGTGTTACCCATTTGCAAGTCAGGGTCTCTTCCCAGCTGTATTTACATGGCTACACACTCTTGAGTATTGTTGATTCCACATTCTCTGGACTTTTAAACCAATTTCCAAGTACCAAAACAAGTTTGCCCCAACTTTATGTGAACTTTCTGACAGTCTCAGCTTGACATAACAGCACATAAATAGTAGTAAACAATAATGAATTGTACACTTAACTTATTAATCAGTTATAAAATCAAGCATTACATTCAAATGACCCTCACAGATATCCAAGAATCCATCCTGTCTGAACTGAGAATTGCATTTTTTGAAAATGCCAAAGATAAAATTAGTGTAGAAATGGATTACAATCAAGTAAGGACTACATACATAGCCTCCAATTATCCTTTCTGTACATCCACCTGTACATATTTTTCTCTATTATCCTAAAAACAACATCTATATATATAGTTTCACACACAGCTTAACAGGCTTTTTTTTAATTAACCAAATATTTCTATTTTTACAAAACTTGTACAAAGGGCCACCGTCACCCCTTCAAATTTAGAGATGCAGTACTTAATGGAGTTATCTAGAAATATTTAACACTTTCAAAGGTGGCAGAAGTTTGGAAACACAGTGTAGCTGATTAAAAAAAAAATTGTTCTTTTATTAATGGAATAACTATTTCAAAGCAGAATATAGCTTATCCCAAATGTACTTTTTTCATGAGACCAGAAGGAATCTTCAATGGTTCCACAGCACTTTTACTATGTAGTCCAAAAATTTTAACATAGCAACTGAAGTCATAACAACAACAAAAATATCAGTTGATGAGTAGCTCATTCTATCCAGATTTTATAACCATTACCTTTCCCTGTATCACAAGAGAGAAGACACCAAACATTGATTTAACGTTATACTACAAAAATACAACATACATTCATTTTTGCCAGTATATTGAGAATTTTCTTTAGAACTGGGGGACACCATGAAGCACATAATTTAATACTGACTTATATTTTACCCCTAGGATCTTAATGCATCAGAAAAGCTGACCTACACTAAATTAGTTTACTCTTTTTAAAAGTAACGCTAAAATATGTATTTGCCACAAAAGTGGTATTTATTTTCATTTTAAGTATAAAAATTAACTGTAATTGAGGCTATGAGGTCAAATAGTCAATTCAAAAAAGTAACTGGTCATTGTTTAACATTTTATTACTGTTACACATTTGACAAGATGACACTTCAATGTTAAATTAACATGGCTTTCCCCCCTCACAATCAAACAAAAATCACGCAGAGAAAATGCTAATTAAGATGTTTTAAGCAGCTGATAATCAAAGTAACCTTTCCTTGACCCACATTAGGATAAGAAAACCCACCAACAGAAGGCACTTAGGCTAGAGCCTGACCCATTTTCTCTCTAAAGCTGAAGAAGTTGTTGGAGAAGCTTCAAAAGGAAACAAAAATTTAGCACTATGGCAAATTAAGGTTGTAATTTAATTCAACACCTTTCCATTTGCAAAAATAAAATTGTTCTCAATAGCATTCCAAGTACTGACAGTAATTCAAAAACTGCAAATCTTGCACTAATCAAAACCAAAATTTGAAGTCAACTGAAGAGTTCAGAAATTGAAGAACAGGGTTTTTAAAAAAGTTTTTAACTACACTTGCAGTTCTTTTCTGAATTTTAATCTAAACACAACAGTAGCACAGAAAGAAAAATGTGTGTGATGCAAATATTTACTGTGGCAGAAAGCAGCTCTTAACTTGTAGTTATCCGCATTTAATAAATTCCCAAATCAGACTTTCTTACTAATACATATGCATGACCCTTACAGCTGGATTCACAATGACCTGACTACCAGCATGCAATCTGACAAAGCATATTACAAAAGCAGGACCATAAAGCACAAGTTATTCTTACTGCCCTTCCCCCATCATGCATTTTACCCTTTGTGTTCTTTTATACTTACCATGCCCTCGAAGCCAACTCTGTAAAGGTTTTTAGCACCATTGTCCCAAAGAACATATGCTGCACTATGTGGACTCGAGGCACTCCAATCTTGGATTTCAGTTACCTATTCAGTTGTGAAAATAAGAAAATGGTTTCTAGAGAAAAGACTCAGAAGCACAATTTGAACTTTAAAATTTACTCATCTCTTCAAAACAATTAATGATATTGTAGTTTTATAAACCTGATACAATTTGTTCTGAAGCTGTTTTGTGCTTGATGCAAGTGTTCCCTGGGTGTGTGAAGACAGCAGTCTGAATATATACTTTGTAGGCCTATTTTTCTTTTGTATATTTGGAGGTTATCTTACCACACAAGCAGAGAAAAAAATCTGAACTGTACTGATATATTCTTACCAGAAGCAGCATTTAACTAAGAAAAACAGGATGAAAACTATTCTAATTGCTTCACTATGTCTGGTTTAACTTGCATTAGCCTGGTGGCTGGGCACTATGTTAAGAGTTTTAGTTCCAGAGCCAGTATGTCTAACAAGAGTACAAAAGGAGAGTGAAAATGTCTTTGCCTGGCATTTCTGGAATCAGGAGGCCATGCACCAAATTCTGAAAACACTTCCATTATTTTAAAAATGGAAAAAAAAAATCAGTTTACAGAATTTACTTTCACTTTTATTTATATTTGTTTAAACAATGTTTACCTGTACATCTGAAAATATATATTAAATGCATATAAATGTTTTTAAATGTGGAAAGGTAGGCAGTAGCTAGTAGAAACACTCTCTCTAATACAAATTTAGTACATAAAGCAGACTGTATAGGATAAGACTCTTATTTTGCAAAGTTTCAGAGATTTCAATGTAGCTTGACATGGGAAGGGGTAAATAATCAACATGAAAAAAGCTGCATTTAAATAACCCTTGTTTTAAGAGATTTAGACTTACTATTTTCTTCCAGTAAAATTCAAAATTAAATCCCTGAAAGTCCTAAGGCTTCCATAAATGTCTAGGATATAAAATAATCTAAACAAGAATATAAAAGAGTCTAAATATCATAGCCAGGAAATTTTCACTCTCCTTTAAATGCAGTTTAAGTGTATTAAAATAAATTCAGCAAAAAAAACCAGATCACCAAGATACAAGGGCATCCAATTCTCAAATTTGGTGATAAAAGTCATAGTGTATTTTACACTGCCTGTTTTAAGTTCATCCTTATAACAAACCTTCATCAGGTCTCAAGGTAAATAGAAATTGTAAAATATATAAACATTATCATTAGTAACTTATCATTCCATACAAATTTCAATAAATACGAATATTTTTACTACAGCACTGCATCAAAAGCACTCCTAGACTGTCCTAAGCCAGTAACATAATAGTCACACCCAAAACTTGCAAAGCTTATTAATTTTAAACTGGAGAAATCCCTACAATCATTATGTGAAAAGCAAAACCCTAGGGTGCCAGCACCGAAAACCAAGAGCAAGAGATACCCAAAAGTGCTGGCCCACAAGCAGTAAGATTACAGAATGCAGAGATGACTAGATAGCTGGTATAAAAACAGCTATCAAGAGTAGCCCTATCTAGTAATGCTGAAATATGCTCAAGATCTTAATGTTGCTACAAGTAAATCTTAGCCATGACAAAAAATTAGTAATTAAAAAAATTCTGTGTTGATATTGTAAAAAATGCAAATTTAAATGTAAAAGAACTGGCTATTGTGTACACCCCTCCTCTTTCCAAATGCTTAAGTATTACAAAACAAGATTAAAAAGTGCCCAGCCAATTAAAATAGGAGCTTTTGTGATTGTATTTTTGCTCTACAATTAAAAAGGCCACTGAGACCATTACATGAGCAAAAAGAGGTGCAGCTTCTTATTTAAACCAGTTTTATTTTTACCTTTCCTCTACGCCCATTGCCACCATCTTGATCTTCCCATTGCCAGTCAACTCCTCGCACCACCCTGGCACCTGCAAAGATTCCTCTTGCTGTAATTTTCTTTGATTTACGTCGAGACTCCAACAATACCCTGAAGTTATTAAAAGAAGAACCCACAAACGTCAACATAATAAAGGAAGTCCAAAACAAATCTTTGGGGATGGGAAGGAGAGCATCTTAAAACAAAAACAACTCACAACTGCAGATTTCAATGCATGAATCACACAAGCAGTATACAAGACAAAGCCCCACAAACTTCCAAAATTGAATGCTTATAATTAGCTTTTCTAATTTTAACAATTTTTCTCCAGACTTTCTACTACCAGCATTCATCTTGTAAATGCTTACATATAGATCTGCACTTATATTATTAAAATCATTAAAGTACATGAGAGACATATAAACACATCTCTGTTTCTCTCAGATGCACTCTAAGCCAATACTTCTGCTCCACAACTGCCCTGTTACTTTTATTCAGAATTGTGCTACTAAGAGCATCTCTTTTTCCTCTTCCCTCAGTTTTTCTACATGTTGCTTATAGCATCTCTTGGCAAATTTAAGTCAGTATAGTAGCATCCATTTTTCCAGTCATATCATGTGTTTTTTTTCCAAAGCAAACCTCTTCTTTTCCTTCTGACTTCAACAGGACTGAAGTAGATAAGCTTAAACAGAACAGTTCACGGTTATTTAACTAGAAATAATCATCTCAAAAGCCATCAATTTTCATGTAACAAGGCTTCTTACTTCATGCCAGGAACATGTTGACAGACAAAAGAATTTTTCAGCTGACATTCAGAATGTTTCCTGACCACTTCAGGAAAATTCTCAGCATCTTGCTAACTTTTAACATCCAGCAGATGGCACACAAGGAAAAAGTTCAACTGTTACAATCAATGCAAAGACCACACGAAAATATTGGCTGTTTTTTTCCTAAGAAACATAAAAGTTATCAAAAACACAAAGTAATCTTATTTAGAGAAGCCTCTTAAGAGGTTCTCAACACCTACAAATCTGAGACAAAAACCTACATACGTTCCTTCATTATGCCACCCATACAATATCCCAGACCAAATATTAAGAGCTTATGCTTTCCTTCATCAAAATGTTCTTACATGTCTCTTGCCATTTTTCCTGTGAGACATCCCTCAATTCAACAGTACTGTTTTGCCCTTTTCTCCTCCCTAAAATAATTAACTTCCATCGTTTTTTCTCAGCTAAGCTTGATCCAATAGAAACATTTCCTTGGCAGAAGAAGCTGCTTTCTAGATAAGAGCGCAGTGAGAGTAAACAAAGAAAGGAAGACAGTGACAAGATGCAAAAAATTTCCAGCAATATTTTACACAGTGTACAATCTATCTTCAAAACTAAAACTTGTACTGCATTCACCATAACTAACCTCTTAAAATTACAAAGGAAACTTCAGCTTAAGAAAGAAAAAAAGTCTGGCAAGCATTCTCAAAAGCAACAAGACTTCAAAAAAACAAATAAATAGAAAACCTATGTATTTTGTCACCTATTCTACTTTAACTACATTAAGGCAGCATCTCAAAGTCCAACTTCTAAGTCTTGCTCTGTATTCAATATTGCAATTGAGAGCAAGTTTATGATACCCATTTGGTACCTAAAGCTACTCACATAAGCCTCCAAAAAAAAAAAAAAAAAAAAAACAACAAAGAGTTCTTATGTTTTGATTAAGCCACTGACTTGGGCATCTGAGCCACAGTTAAAACCTTTAAGCAAGCACTTGAGAAAGTAAACACAGACCCTGTAAGACATAATTTGAGACCTCAGGCTGTGTGCTCCAGCCACCTCCCTTAACTGTAAAAGAGCTGATTAAAGCACACTACTGATTTACAGCATACTTGTAAATCTAACTTCTCCAAGAAGATATAAATGTTGTCTTACACATGTCACATTCAAATGAGTACCATTTTTGAAAAAAAGATTCTGAGTATTTAATGAAAGACCATTCAGGAAACATCACAGAGGTGACACCACTGTGTGTAGCCTTTACACAGTTTTTTTCCATAGCTCTCCAAGTATTTAGCAGCAGGCAAATATCACCGTTCTCACTTAACTTGTAGATAAATCATGACAAAGAGGGGCTTTGGACTGAGACAAGTTATTTAAAGTCAAGAACACCTATACAAGAACACACTAAATGCAATTTTGTTCAGACTTCTCCACTGAGAGATAACAATAGATGCTTAAGAACCCGAAAACCAAGGCAAGAGTAGAATAAGCCTTCATAGCATCTTTTCTCTGCATCCTGTAGTGAGCAGTTCAAGTCCAAGTCCAGATCATTCTGGTTTCCATAACCTTCAAAGAGGGTATTTTTCCCTTAGTCTGTCCACACCATCACTGAATCTAATTAAATGCTCACATTCAGAATTCACTGACAAATCTTTTGTGATTACACATAGTATAAAGGTAATTGCCTTTGTTTTAAAGGCAGTATGAGAACACAAAAACTAGGAAAGCTAATTAAATGCTCACATTCAGAATTCACTGACAAATCTTTTGTGATTACACATAGAATAAGCAAAACTGAATAATCATATCCCTAACTTTTAAAGGCAGTATGAGAACACAGAAACTAGGAAACCCTCAAGGAGAATAAGCAAAACGGAATAATCATATCCCTAACTTTTTTCTGTACTCTGTTCTTCCTAAAATTTCCACGTTTTCCAAGATTCAAAGACTTATCCTAACTACCTGTCTCCCAGAAACAGAATCTAACCTCAAGCCACTCTCTTACCTAATCCAAATTTCAGTAAGCAAATGTTCAGTTTCAAAGTTAACCACAAATACCTGTTTCTACTTGATTTCACGAGGAAAAAAGTTAGGTTTTACCTTTCACTTCCTGGTGTGGTAATTCTGTAAAAACGATGCCTCAAGTGATGCTTGTCCCCATGATAGCAAACAGTGCACAAGTCATAATTTGTGCACTCAGCACATTTCCATCGGATGCCAATGATAGGCTGCTGTCGACAAGTATCACACATAGTCCCATCATGCTTGATACCTATGGAAGGAAAACAAAAAAGAAAAAACCTAAAAACTTTGCTGCATCATTACACAGACTTCTGTTGCACATCATTATAATTTGAAACCATATACTAGAAATTTAACAATAAAGAAAGGCTGCTGCTTATATCCTATCAGCCTATATCACTGAGGGGAAAAGACAGAATATTTCAGGAACAGAGTGCCAACCAGACATACAAGGCAAAGTCCATTATCTTCTCTCAGCTTAAAAAGCTGAGAACTCTATGTCTGCTTCCTTCAATTGATACAAAGGAGAGAAGTAAAATGAGAAATCTTTTAACTACAAGTTAAAGGGTCAAAAATGGGTTTATCAAAATACACAGGGCAATCTAGAATTTTACCTCTGGAGTATAGGTATTAACACACATCATATCACAAAGGCTACTGAGCTCAACTGTCTGTGGCAGCCTAAAAATTACCAATTTGATTTAGACATTTTATACACTGGAAAATTAAAGTGCTTGCTTCTATTCTTTTTTATACAGGAAAAAAAATTAAGCTCTCTTGGATAGATGCCAGTAGCTTCATGAAAATCTGTTACCATTTTTGAAGCATTTTACTGTTATTCTGGTTTTGTTTCTAAAAAGAACATGACAGAGACAAGCCAGATGTAACCCACCAGCATGAGCTCTGCCAAGCCTTCCACAAAAATTGATTCCAAGACTTTAGCCTTACAATTGTGCCAAGCTACAGCAGAGTGAAAATGATCGGTCACAGAGTTTCCCATTTTAAATACAGTGAACAGCCACAAAGGTTAGTTTAAAAAAAATCTAATTCTGCTCTTTGGAAAAAATTGAGCAATAGAAGAGAGAAGCACTAGCATTCAGTCTGTAGCACTAGGCAGAAACAATCACTAAGACATTATCATATTATTGCAAAAGTTCCATACTGTTGTCTCCTTATCGCAAAAGTTTCATACCTTCTTGGTGTTTTCTCGCCAGCAGCTCCTCAGAGCACTGACTCTTTTTTCTTCACAAAGTGGCCAATTGACTCCAGCTCCTTCTCAACCAGCCAACCCACTCTTTTATAGCACTTTTCTTCTCACTGGTCACAACTGTGGCCTGTCAAAGTCAGGCCTGTTCCTAATCTTTGGTAATTGGCCCTTCTGCAACTCCTTCGGGGTGAGGTTACTTTTTGCACTACCTTTATTTCCTTATATTCTATCCCCCTACACTAAGAAGCTAGAGTAACACAGAATTTTCCCAGTCACTTCCCCTTAAAAAAATCCCAGATCAATTTGAAATTAAGCGAGGAAAAAGAATGGATTTTGCTCCCTCCAGCAGGCATGCTTTCAGAAATGAATGCCAAATTCACTATAAAGCTATTAGTCACTTACACCCAACAGCTGAGCCATTTGTAGCAAAGAAAAATCAACAGTTGGAAAGGCAAAACTGAAGGAAATGCCTTCTTGTTTGATCATTTCACAAAAATACAAAATAGCTGAGGTTGGCAGTAATGTTTGGAAATTGTCTCTTCCAACAACCACTGCTCAAAGCAGGGTAAACTAGAGCTGGCTGCCCAGGACCATATCCAGTCAAGGTTTTGAGCATCACCAAGAACAGACTCCACAACACAGCATATGCAACCATCTCTAGGGGAAAAAAAATAAAAAAGTTTCTTCTGTTTCAGTAGAAATTCCTGTATTTCAATTTGTGCCCATCGTCTCTTGCCTTGTCACATGACAGCACTGAAAAGAGCCTGGCTCCATGCTCTGTACAACATTCATCGGGTATTTATATACACTCTCAAGATCTCCCTGAGCCTTCTCGTCTCCAGACTAAGCACCACCTCATTCTGGTCCTGTACCAGACGCCTTTAAGATTCTTTGCAACACATTTGCAGCCCTTCGCTTGAATCTCAGTATGACCACATCCCTCTTGCTCTAGGGATTGTATTGGAGCATTTTACTATTCTGTTGGTTTCAAAGCCGAAGTCTTCAAGAGTGGATGCACTAAAAGCACCGAGATACCTTGTTCCCGTGTTTTTGTCACCTTGTTTAAAAAGACTAACTAGTTACAGTGCTTGGGGTTGAGAGGTAGTGTTTGTTTTGGTGTTATTTCTAACTGATTGCTAAATTTGTATTTCACATAGAAACGGAAGTTACACATCTCTTGATTATATTCTTTTTTAATGCCTGCTGAACTTTTGGGAAGGCATTTAGCCAAGAAATAAATTTATTCTAGATGTGAAGGGACTAAGAAATTGGGTGCTGTAGAATTCTTCCACTTGACCAAACAGCAGGAAAAACAGCAAAAGAGAGGTATAATGAGGAATCATGTGATACCGAATAGGTCATCTCACTGTAAACTCAAATAAAAACGAAACACTTTTTGACAGTGAGGCAAAAGCAGCTATGCAAAACTCAGCAAAATTTCTTTAGGAAATATCAAGAAAAAGATTGTACAAAGATATTTGACTCAAGTAATTTTCACTGACCACAGCGTCTGGGACTTAAAAAAAGAACAGTGCGTGTCTGTACTTGAAGTGTCAGATCTAAAGGGACATTTCTGTGCCTCATGGAAACACCATCCTGATAGATATGGCCTTTCTTCATCCATTCCCTGACACATGATTCCAGCAGCAACATCCACTTCAGCGCATGCCTCACCTGACCATGCTGCTCCATTCTTTCCATTATACAAGCAAAAGGTTTTTGCAGAGCTGGGATGCAAACTGCATCAAGAAACTTATCAGGCTGGAAAACAGCCAGGAGGAAAAAGATTTCAGCTGAACTGGTTTCCCAATCCCATTCCTTGAGGTGCTGCACAACACTACTGCCATGAGAAATAAAGAACTGCAGGGCAGGAGCAGGTAAGTAATCCTGTTACAGAATGTCTAACCACTGCATCAGAGATCTGGAGGAAGAAGCAAATTTGTATGCTTCTGGTGACAGTGGACTAAGAGACCATGAACTTTATCTGCTAAAAAAAAAAAAGGGTAAAACAAGGTGCTACTACTGATCACATAACGTGATACTAAACTCTTATTCATGGTCATAATACAAACAAAATTATTTAGATCAATAATATGTGCTAAAGAAGATTGAAAGAATTTAAGTTCAACTAGATATTATAGGTACACAACGGTAGTAGGTTGACCTTACCTGGCTGTCAGGTGTCCACCCAACCAGTCTACCTTCTCTACAGGACAATGAGTGAAAACAAAATGAAACAGCTTATGTCAAGCTAAAAGTGAAATTATTTACCAAACACCATCACAGGCAAAAGAGATTTGACTTCGGGAAAATTTATAGCTAATTAAAAAAAAAAAGAGGATGGTGAGGAAAACTAAAATACCTCCTCCCTATACTTTACCATCTTCGCAGAGACAACTGCATTCCTCCATTCCAAACTCCTCTACCTCCCTGCTTCTTCCCAGGGTAAATTAAAATCACATAATCTTTTTGGCTGGTAAAAGCCCTGAAGACCCTCAAGTCCAGCCATTAACTTAACACCACCGAGATCACCACTAAACCACATCCCTAAGCACCATGCCTACACATCTTCTAAATACTTGCAGGGATGGTTATTCAACCACTCCTCCAGGCTGCCTGTTCCAGTGTTTGACAACCCTTTTGGTGCAGATGGGGAACAGAGGGCCAGTCCATAACAGCTCCTCACACTTTTCCCCTGCCCCATCACGGGTTGTCTCCACAAGCTTCATTCCATCAGGAAAATGCTCTTTGAGCATGGGCTCCCCCATGTGCTGCACTGAGGGTCCCTGATCCACTGTGGCCCTCCATGGGTGGCATGAGGACAACTAGCATCACTGAGGTGTCCATCTGCTGGTTAACCATCCACACACCAAAACTCAGCACTGAGGACCTGGCACTACAGATACTCAGGGGGAAGGAAGGAGACATTACGTCCAGTGTTTCAAACTAGCTTGGTTCTACCCCAGTGGACTGAAGGCTCATCAGCCCTGAGATAATGTATTTCAATTTACTTTTACCAAAAAGCAAAGCAGTTTATGCACTACCAAATCATCCATCACGTAAATCAAAGCACAGTGCATAAGAACGACCAGGAGACTGCATCAAGTGTAGGCTCTGGAGCCAAACTAAAATCCTGACCCAAAAGCAAAATCTGCAACATAAACTCTTCTCCTCTTCAAGGCTGTTTAAGAAAGCTGAGAAGTTTATATTAGGAAAGAAAGCCTTCATTAAACTTCTGGCATAAATTAAAGTGCCATAAAAACTTCAAAATTCAAACAGCAGCCTACAGCTGACCAGCTGTGCACCAAAAGCTCTAGCTCTCTAAAAAGAGAGCTAGAGCACTTTAGCTCTCCAAACTGAGATAAGGAAAAAATTAAACTTCTAAATATTCTCCAAAATTTCCTAGAACAAGACTATTTCATAATGAAACAGGTTTTGTGTCATACACACTTTAAAAAGCAAAACAAACCAGGTAATGAGAAGGGGACTTTCACCATGCCTAGTTACTTTCAAATCACTGCCATTTCCTTATGTCCCTTCACCTTTAGTACACCATAAAATCCAATATTCCCGATGTCCACTTGTCATTAATGCTTTTTACTATTTGAAATTCATACTAGTTTTCTACCTTAATGCCATACCTTATTTTCACTTATCTCTTCCCAAATCCTCCCTGGATTACCTAGCCCACCATTCCTTTGTCACCACTCATTTATGCATCAATTTCACAGCCCTTCACAAGTTTTTGAAACAAATGCTCATTCTTACAGCTGTGAAAGGAAATAAAAGTGGTGTTGCTCAAATTGCTATTTGAATTTGTTACAAATGAGTTTTTTGTACTGAAGATAATTAGATGACAATATACAGCTATCCAATAAAAGGATTTTAATAGTAAAATCAGATGTACAAGGGGTATCCACATTCACTCACTGTTAAACAGAAGACACCAGTAGCGATTTCACTTCTCCATACAAACAAAATCTGGTTTCCAATGGAGTCATTACTCTCTACAGAACTCTAATGAACTAAAATCCCTTCATACCATAATGACAATACTACCATCAGGTAAGGGATACCATAAACAACTTTAAAAAATTATTTATATACACACCATTTTAAAAAGCAGTAACAATGTTTTGTTCTTCCTATTCCTTCACCCCAGACCATTTTTTCATTAGGGCCAGACTTCAGGTAAATTGGAAACAAAAAATTCTTAGAGATAACCAGTTAGATTCTGAAAAACTGCATGAAAACTCCAATGAGTGTTCCCACAAAAATAACTCATCTACTAAATACACCATCTGGAAGTAGCCAGCTGACCAATTATTATTACAGATACAAAATGCCAGACTTGCTAAAGCATGTGTCCTATCTGGTAAGGGAATCACAAGATACACAGGAAGGGAGAGGATTATCGTGTAGGAGACATGGGGGAAGGGCAGGGAGAACAAAGAACACGTTTATTTAAAAAACCAGGCCTCCCAGGTACCACTACTCAGGAAGCTATTATTTTTTTTAATTTGTGAGGGCTCCTACAGGTATTTACAAATAGCCACTAAAAAAATCGTGACTAAGACAACTTGCCGTAAATTACATTTGATGTTCTAAAAGCAAGAACAAATAAACAAATACACAGGATAAATCATAGGTGCTCTGTCTTTTAAAATGTCTTAACATGTTTGGCTTCATGATCAATTATGCCCCTTTTAAGGTACAAAAACCTATTAATACACTCATCTTCCGCAGATAACACCCAGGTTTTCAGTATTACCAGAATACAGCACGTTATGCTTTCCACACTGCACTGATGCACACTCCAGCTGGGGGAGAATTCTGTATCAAGATTTCCATTTCCTGACTCCAGCCCCTCTGCCACCTCCCCTTATTCAAACACAATTTGGTAAATTCTTTCAGCAGGAAAATAATATTGTTACTTTGAACCAACTGTATAAAAAAGGAAATGAATGACAAATGAATTCTGCTCTATAGAAAGCCAATCTTCAGAAAGAGAATAAACAGAAAAAGTTTCTGTATTGCTCATGGCTATTATGTGAACATTGCCAGATGTGCTCTCTACAAAGTTGCTACTTTTCTGGCCTTTAGCTCAGGTAAAAGGCTGCCTTCCTTTCTAAATAAAAAGCTTGGATTTTTAACTTTCTTGCTTCTCTTCAGCAACTCAGAAAATGACTCCTGTTTCTTTTCCAGAACACTATCAAAAAAGAGGGACACTCAAGACTCACAGATCCTGGCAAAAGTCTACTTCACAGAAAAAACAGGATTTATCTGCAAGTAATTGAGCAACCACACTGCAGTACTGACGCATCACATCTGACCACTTTCTCCATTGAGGAGCCAGCTAAGCAGGACCTACCTGAAGTTTTACTTCTATGTGAAATTTTGATTCTTTTCAAATCCTTGGTTTACCAATCCCTCTCAAGTGCTCTGTCTCACTTAAAGCAATGTGGGAAATGTAAATATGACCATGCCAAAGGGCAGCTAATACAGCAAGCCTGGTGGACATAACCAAAACAACCCCAAACTTTGTATCACAAGTCCCTCATGACCCAGATGACTACATCTGGAGCAAAGAGTTTATAAGACATTCTTCATGTAAATGAGCTTTTATTTTAAGAAGATCACCCTAGTATCTTAGCATTAAAGCTATTAAAGTTTTCTAAGATGTTAACATAGTGTCACAATGCTGGTAGCAGCCTACAACCATTGAAAGACAAGAACAGTTTATCTTTTAAGTTTGTGAAGCATAGTTGTGGCATACACATATGCACATACATGAATCAAACTCAACCTGCCTTTTTTTTTAATAGAATGACCTTCAAACATTACTTTTATAACACTCTAAGTTCCTGATGCACCACTACTGCTCCTGGCTGCACAGACCTCAAACTTAAAGAGGAACTCCGCCTGCAAGCATCACTTCTAAGAACTTACAATCACGACTAGTTTTGAATACATAATAGAAAGAATTCCCAGCAATAATTAATTTTTATTTTTACTGTTTTACTTTTTTACTTATTTTCCCTATAAACTTACATCGTGACTGTAAATTCATGAACCAGAGAATTTTTTTCATTTTAAACTACAAGAGCCAGGACACACACTCCACTAAGTATCATCAAACAAAAAGCCACTCCATGCTTTATAACATTTCCTTGCTCAACATCATCATTAATGCTACCACAAGAAATTCCTATTACCTATTCCCCCTTACATTAATGTCCCTAGAGAAGTATCAAACTATGATCCAGAGTCACTTACTCTAAACAATGGATAGTCACCACGATGAAAAAAAACCCAAATAATTACCAAAAGATGAAGAAGAGAAGTGACTTAGACAAGACTACAAAGTGAGTCAGCAGTAAACGGAGGACTTCAGTCCAAACTGACAGCACCTTAACTCTATTAACTTTGCTCTTTTCTTACAACTGCTTTACAGAATTCTACTCTTCCTACCTCCAGGGAATAAAGACCTCAAAAGTAACTCCCTCTAACAGAAAGCAACCCTGGGTACTTCCATGAGGATGAGGATGATTGCCAGAAACCTCAGGAAGAGAAATACCATTTTGCTAAGCCTGACAACAGCAATGTGTGTGACACAATATACACAGTTTTATCTAAAACAGAACTTAGAATTTTAATACAAAAGTATAAACAAAAATTAAAATCAAAAGTAATAAAGCAAAAATAGAAATAAAAACATGACAGTTTTAAAACTGAATATTAAGTCTAGGCTTCCAGATACAGTTAAGAGGACACCATCTGCTTGCAAATATGTCAGGCAGGACCAGAACAATGAGCATTTGAGGCTCATATGCAACATTTATGCACATGCTTCAGTTCTAAGCAGAAGCAAGTCCCACTGGTTTCTACAGGACATCAAACATAGGTAAAAGTTTCTAAGCATAAACATCTACAAGACAAGGACTGACAACTTGAAAGACTCCTTTTTCTTGTTTTAAAGTCCATTGCAAAAGGATTTTCAAAAAAACCATCATCATCACACCAGCAGACAGGAAGATACACAGTCACTGAGAAATTAAATCCATCTCAAAGGGTAACCATGCAATATTTGGGGTCCCTTCCTTAGCAAAGTCTATTGTAATTAGAATGATTTCCAGGATTCTGCCTCCTCAAAAGCCTTTTAGCTTCAACTACTGCTATAATTTTCCTTGCTGTAACACTACACGTAGCTGGCACAAAGATGGTCTCTCCATCACGTTCCAAATGAAAGACACATTACAAAAGAGCACAGCTCAAGTGCCTCAACAAATCAGTGCAAACACCTCATTACTGAGGCAATCCTAACCGGCCCAAAAGTCACCTCATGATATTTCTGATGAAACTTAACAATATCTATATTTTTCTGTGTGAGTTTTCACTGTAAAAACAGGTGCTCAAATGAACATCTCCCTGCAGTGTTTGCAACAGTAACACTGCCGCATAATGTCAGTGCAGATCAGATTCCATTGTCCAAAATGACAGGATTTAAAGCATAAATATCAAGCAGCTAAGTAATTAAAAGAATGAACTCATGCACTTCTTTTCCTCCCAGCACCTCTACTATTTTAGAGCAGCTCTGGCAATACAGATAAAAGGCAACGTGCAGATTACGGGCACAAAACCACAGTATTTCAAGCCTTCAGTGTAACCTTTAGAAAAAAGGTAGTACACATCTCTTCTGCAATTATCCCTGTATTAGGATGACCGCCAGTATTTTACAAAACTGCTCTGAAATACAAATTCAAGAAGTGGGGATCGGGGTGTGCAAGCAAAGCCAAACCTTGATGTATCACCCTCTCGTCTCCCTCCCTCCACTCCTCCCCAGCACAACAGGAGCCTGCTGGCTGTGGCAGACCACTTCTGCTTTGCCTTCCCCAATTTAGCAGTCCCGGGACAACTTCTGTCCCCGCGCTGCAGATTTGTCCCAAGTTTGCGTGTACACACACACAGAGACACACGGACCGCACAGCCAGACACCCACGCGGGGAGGGGGAGGGTGCCTGACTCCCCCCGCCCAAATCCCAGGCAAAGCCGCACCTCTAAAGGGGCAGGAAGGGCGCAGCCCGCTCCCCGGGACGGGACCCCCGCACCGCCCCCGGCCCCAGCGCCGTGCGGGCGGAGGCGCCTCCGCTCCCTCCCCGCTCACCGGTGGGCGCGCTGTCGAGGATGCGGAGGTCGTAGGCCCCGGAGCAGCGGTAGTTGGCGGCCGTGCCGTTGTCCCACACCACGACCACCTCCTCGGGGCTCTCGAAGCTGCGCACGGTGCCCACATGGCCCTCGCCGCCATCCTGCTTCCCCCACTTCCAGTCCGGGCCGCGGACCACCCGGGCCCCGACTCCTTCCACCATCACCCGGTTGTTCCGCGAGCTGCTCATCCCGGCGGCGGAGCCCTGGGGCGGACGGAGGGGGCGCGCAGCCCGCAGCCGGCGGAGGGGGACCCCGATGGGGGCGGCTACCTCGGGCGCCGGGCGGGAATCTCCGTCCGGCTCTTCTCCTTGCTTGCTTGCTCGGTCGCTCGCTCGCTCGGCGCCGCTCGCCCGGCCCGGCCCGGCCCGGCCCCGGGGCGGTGCCCGCGGGAAGCGCCGGGAGCCCAGGAGCGAACCGGGGCTGGTTATCCCTGCTGGGAGGGCTGCCCAAGGCTTCTCCGGGTCCCCAGCCCGGCCATTCCTTCTGGAATCGCGGCGTGCTGCCGCCGAGGGCTGTGGCGCCGCCGCGCCCGGCCCTGAGGTGATGATGCGCTGGCGAACCGCCCGCCTCCTTGTCCCTCCACAAGGTGCTCCAGTGGCAGAGGGATTATCAATTCAATTGCACCAACTAAGCCATGAGCGATCTACCTTAGTAAGCCATATAATTATTGAATGGTTTGGGTTGGAAATGTCCTTGATGATCATCTGGTTCCAACCCCCCTGCCGTGGGCAGGGACACCTTCCAATAGACCAGGTTGTTCAAATCCTCATCCAACGCAACCTTGAACACTTCCAGTGCCCCAAATGGGGCATTTATGAGTCTACAATTCCATGATTCTAATCTGTGTACTGTTTTTCTCATTTTCGATTCACTTTTGTGTTCTCACATCCCATTTTGCTTTTCAAACCGTGGATGTGATAGTGTGCTACCGAGGTGAGGTCGGTGGGACCATACTTTTGTACCCAGGAGCATTTTAAGCTGGTGTTCAGGTGCTCCAGTCTGCCAAAGGGAGGAATCAGTACCTCCATCTGCCCTCCCCGCCTCAGAAGATCCTTCACAGGAGATGGACCTGCTCAAACTTTGAGCCAATACCTGCAATGCAGTTCTTCATAAACCACCCTCTTCCTTAGCACTCTCATGATGCTAATGGATTTCCTTTAACTCCACACAACCTTGCTAATCTTTTATAGAATGTGTTTCTTCACTTCAAAAATAGTCCTCCATTGCTTTTGTCTCTCCTTTTTTTTTTATGTCACCTTTTTAAAAGCATCTATCCTAAAGGACAGACAAATCTGAAACAGACAAAAGAAAACGATTTCTTAGTCAACAGGGATATGGCTGAAAAAAGGCAGCCATATGTTCTGGGTATTTTTGCTGGTTTTGTGCTTTCTTCCACCTTTGTGGTTATTAATCCAGCTAGAAGAGTTTATGAGGTGATCTCCTGACTTCTTTTGTGTAGTTTTTTACAAAAGGTATAACACAGCAGAATAATATGAACATGTAACCACCAGGCCACCACATTCCTCACATAATTTATTCCTTCTTAACCCCTGCTAAGGCCAAAGAATGTTACCTCAAACACCATGTTATGTCCTGACAATGGGCAATCCCAAGCAGTGTCCATGGAAACCTCAAAGCCCAACAGATACCACGCAGTTTCTAGGCAGTGTGGGTTTTACGGCAGATGCTTCTCCTTGTACAGAAGCTACTCACAGGGTGTACTAGCTTATTACATTGGTACGTGGCAGAATTTTCGAGAAATTCTGGAGGTTTCTTGATGTATCAAGGGATATAGCTGGGCTCTTGTGGGAATGATTTGCCCATCTGCCACATTCTACTTTTTTGTGCTTTGATAGTTATGGACAAGTACAAGGTTCACACATGCCTAGAGGATAACCCAGAGCATGTTTTTCTATTACTCTCTGGTACTGTTAGATTAAAAAAAAGCTTTTTATAATCAGGAAAGCTATGCCAGAAATAACTAATAAAGTCTGAGATCAGAATTAGTTCTCCTGGAGAAAATCTGAGAAGTTCATTCCTTACATTAATTTTTCCACAAAAGCTATATCCTAAATTACAGACCTAAAGAGAATCTGCTGCTGCAGTTCAGCAGCAATGCATGTGGGTAGATATTATCCCAGAGCTTTTTCTCTCCCAGTAATCCTTCTGACAACTCATGCTCTGTCTATTACAATAACCCCTGCCTCTCCTCCTACTCACCTGCTTTTTCTATCAGATGATTTACTTGCAAAAAAAAAAAAAAAAAAAAGAATCTTTAAATATGCCTGGATCATTTCAGAGGTGCCTTAGACACACAAGAACATGGAGCACACACATGGAACCCAGTATCTACTGGACTGAATGAGACTGCTCCCTCAGTAGGTGACAGTGATTTTCTTTACCAGCTCAAAATACAGAGCCTTGTACTACTTATATTTGAGTGGTAGAAAATAAAGGTTGGATAGACTGGTCTGATGCATTCACTTGCCAATGAGTACATGACTGATTTCTGCACTCTAATCTCCTGTCATTTCTACTCCTATATGGCCACAAAGTTGTGGAAGGTACAAAGTTGTCATTGGCTACACGATTCAGTTTTCCAGAATCCCAAATATTTTACTGTATTATCTCTTTGAATCATACTTTATATTCCATATTCTGGTTACCTGTTTAACCAACTAGTAAAGAAAAAAAGATATTTAGCTCTTAAATATTTTATTTGAATTAACCTTCAAAATAAGAAGTAAATACTGTTTTCAGATGGAGATTTAAAAAGTGACATCAGGGCATAGAAAAAGGATATAGCTTTGGGAAAAGATTTTCAAGTTAAGTTGGACAGTTAATCATCCTCTCTTGATATTTTTCTGGTATCAGCCACAAGAATATAAAACAGCATTAGTACTAGAATAATAAGCAAGAGAATCTAATTCTGAGTAGGGACCAGAAGACTATTGGAGGCTCACAGAAGGGTGTAGATAGAAGAATCAGAATGTTAGCAAGAGGAAGAAGAGATCTTTGAATAAAAAGCTGAACTAAGATAAGAAATAAAACAAGCAAAAGTATAAACAAAATAGAGATTCCATAGGAAGTTGGATCCAAAAACAAGATAGAGATTCCATAGGAAGTTGGATCCAATTAACATATTGTGACAAGAAAAGCGACAGACACCACATTTTCAGATATGTGCCAGCATTTTCTTTAGAAACAGGGAAATTAGCCACAGTAACACCTTAAGGAAAGAATTCATACTCATTTTTCAGCTGAAAAAAACCCTTGTTGGCTTAAGGCCTTTTGTGAGGCAGGAGTTATCTCCTTGGCTGGCTGGTTGTGCAGAATAAATGCACACAGATTTGCAGCTGTCTCTAACAAGCCTCTGGTCCCTCAATAGGACTGTTTTCTTCTCCTCATGTATGCTGAGAGCTTCTCATATCACCTAAATTTGCATTTGCCCTTAATTGCACAGAACAGCCATTTTACAGGAAAGAAGAGAAGGGAGAAGGAAAGAAGAGGAGAGGAGAGGATTGAGCCCTGAGGAGCACTGCTGATGACCAGTAACCAGCCAGATGTGACCTCATTCACCACAACCACATGAGCCCTGTCCTTCATCCAGTTCTTCACCCATTCATGAACCAGCTCATCCCATGTTTCGATGTCCAAAAGGATGATGTGAGGGACAATATCAAAAGCCTTACTAAAATCCAGAAAAACTGCATTCAGTGTCTTCCCTTCAGTCACGAGATGTGTGAGTGTATGATAATCAAATTGGTTAAACAGGACTGTCCCTTGTGAATCCATGTGCTCACACTGCAGATAATGTAACCTATCAGTCCTATTTTCCTATTTTGGGGGAAAATGCCATCTAAACCCTCACTACTAGAGTTAGCAGGCAATCTATTTCTTTGCTTTTCAGGTCTACAATCTAAAAATTATACTTATAACACCCCTCAAACCTAGAACCAGTAAAAGAATGGGACTCTGGGAGTTTTTCCACAATTCAGACTGGCAGAGCAGTAATGCCTTAAGCTGCTGCATCAAGAGCAAGCAGGGCTCATCTGCAAAAAGCTTATTTACAGTGTTGCTGGCCCTGTGAGACAGTGCTTGCTTTGAACACCTCAGGTAGTCGTGACAGAGCAGTTGAATCACAGGCTGGAGGAAGGGAATCCACAGTGCTTTAGGCAAACTCTTTCTAATTGCAAAGACTCATTCATATTCATCCAGTGCAGGAGTTTGGATGCACAAAATGAGCCAATGAACAAGTTCTCTTCTGGCTACCCAAAATTATGTATATTGCTGAGTCAATCCTCCAGCTGGTGATTATAGTCTTCCTCACCACTTTCTGCCATATTGGAGCAATCCAGCAAGGAGCCAGGAGAGAAGACCTCTGGTTTGTGCAGAATTCAGCCCTGTCACCTCCTTGGTTTTGTGGGAAAGCAAACACTTTTGTGAGAATGACTTTCTGTGAAAGCAGCTGCCACCCTTCTGAAGGGTAGGGTAGCTCTCAAGACAACTCTCACAGAGTCACAGGAAATAGGACTTTGGAGAACATCCAGCCCATGCTCCTGCCCATCAAAGCCATAGAGAAAGCTGCTTGTCCAAACTCTGCCTGGCTGCCGTTCAGATCTGCAAAATGTCATGCTCCAGCAGGAAATTCTAATATAAGTATTTGCCTGGATTGAAGAGAGGCTTTGATGGAGTTTTTTCTGGACTGTCTTGTTTGATTAAAGCTGAACTTGCAGTGTAGTATCTGGAACACATAATGGAAACAGACCACAGAAAGGGAACTGTGCTATCTGGAACACAGAAAGGGGGCTGTGCCTTTTGCAGGAAAGAATTCTATAGGAAAGTCTTGATTTTATAAATTTCAGAAGAAAAAAAATCTCAACTTCTTGGAAAGATAATTTTTAACTTTAGAGTTGCAAGGTTTTGTTTACTATCTTGCACAAATCCTGAGTTCTTAGAAATTGTCATATGAAGGATATATATAGCTGCCTGTGAGTTGAGGAAGAACATCTAGTTTGGACACAATAAGCAGATTGCAGTTTTCTTTTTAAATTACAGAGGTAGAGCTTATTAATTTATACTGATCTGAATAAAAAAATTCGGTTTCCTTAGTTCAAGATCCTATTTTAGAACAAGCATGTTTTTTTAGTCCTCCTCCTGAAAACTGAAAGCATTCTAGGTTTTAATTTTCTGATTTTGTCCAAAAGGGATTTTATACCACAGTTCTTTCCTGTGGACAAAAGTACTAGAGAACAAAATGAGGAAAAAGGAAGCAACTGTCTTGCTTTTATTGAAATTATCTATTCTTCTCTTTGTAACTAACTCAAGTAACTGAGGAAGACAGACAGAAATATTGGCAAATGAAATAAAAAATATTGTCTTACTGGAAAAAAAAATGCCCCAAACTTTTTTTTTTTTTTTTTTTTTTTTTTTTTTGGTAATGAAAAGTATGTAACCCCCCTCCACAGAAACTTCTGGTCTGATAAACATGCCGCTTCTTTAAATGAAAATGCACATAATGTATATTTTCTGGAAGCCGAAGTACCAGTTAGGAACTGCAGGGCATATCCTGTTTATCCGTGGTTTCTTGTTAAAAACAACCCTAATTCTGCAGCCTCTGCTGCCATCGCGTGGCCGTGAACCATCTCTCAGTAATGCTAAAACTCACCCGTCCTCTTCACTTGTCGCACTCTATTTCCTCCGCTTTATTTACCAGGTTCATTACTCCGGCACAATCCAATTTTCTTCCTCAATTTTCAGAAATGTAATGAATAATTTGCATTGCTTTTTTTTCATAGTTTCTGCAGATTAAAATATTTTTAATGTCAGATAGTGAGCAAGTTGTCATGCACCAGAGCAAATTGCTTTGGTGGGTTTGGTTTCACTATGCTAGTGGCATCCTCTATGAAACTGTTAATTAGAACAGATGTATTAACCCACAATGTTTATGACACTGGAGTTTTTTTCTAAGGAGTTTTATATCCTTTTCTAGAAAAGAAAAACAGCTTAGCAGGGAACAGAATAAAAAGACATAGTTTCATTTTCCTGCTGTGAAACAGAAGCAGTCCTATGGAGATCTGTTAAAAAAGAATGGGGTTTTGGGGTGGTTTTTTTTGTTATTGTTGTTGTTTTGGGGGTTTTTTTGTATGTAGCTAAAAACTTCAACATGTTGAGAAAAGTATTTTAGGATAATAATAATAATGAGCATCCTGGAATCTTCTTTCTTGGTTAAGGTTTTAAGTTTTACTGTGCTGAACTCTTTTGAGTGGAGAGAAAACAAAAAACCTGTGAAGTTAATCCTGAAGTTGTACATATTCAAAAATAAAATAAAATAACTAAAAATTATGTAGCAGTCTAGGGAATACACACTACAATACCATGTACTGATGTTTGCACACCAATACAAATTCTTCTACTTTAGCAAGCCTTAGAGGATCCAAAAATGTATACTTACCTGATATTTCCAAGGGTTTAGCCAAATATTGTTGTTTAATTTATAGATGATTTTAAATTAGGTGATGCATTGCAAGGAGGGATTAATTTCTTCCTGGTATTACATTTCCTGATTGCAAAGATTGTAAAGAAAGTACTTACTTGAAATTCTAAGATGTAATCAGAACCAGCTAGGTCATATTTTTAGACTGATAGGAAAATAACCCGTCTTCACAAGTCATCAAGATATTTTAAGAATGTTCCTACTTTATGTGCATGATAATTTTTGTTGCAATCAATGGGGCCAATCATGTACATACAGCGTCCTGTGTCAAGTACAGGTTTGTCTTGTACTACAAAGGCATTCAATATGCACGAAGTAATGCCTGAAAGATGACTTCAGTACCAAAAAATACTTCTGTTTAATTTTAACAATCCTCCAAAATAGTAACAAACATTGAGCAACTCAAGCAGAATCTAAATTTTCTGTTTTGTCATAAGAAAATTGTTCCAGTCACAACATTATGTAATCCTAAATTCTAAGAAATAATATTTGCAGTACACTGTGACAGACTTGTTGAAATCTGTAGTTATCTAAAACATGGCTAGAAATTTTTTAAAACTTAAAAATTACATTTGTATACAATTCTTATAAGTAATCTTCACTCTTAACATGCTAAAGAAAATCTAAGAAATTGCCTAAAGGAAGAAGATTCATTGACCTTATTTCTGACTCCACTGAATTCAGCTGGTGCCATAGTGCTGATGTACATAGAAAAAGAGTTTACCAAATGTATACGGAAGTTATTTCATTTTGGAGGGAGCTGTTACATGATTATAAAGCATTCTAAGACATTTTGGTCTTTTGCGTGAAATACAACTATTTATCCTTTTGTGATAATCACTTCTTTGAAGCGATTATGAAGGAATGAAAACAGGTAAATAAAACTGAGAATGCTTTACTGCAATAAATCTTCCTTGAAGACATGAAGAAATTGAATGTGGATTCAAGATCCAGCTCTACTGTGCTGTTTCAAAAATTCTCTAAGTTCTGTAGCAGCTTCTGTTAATAAATGAAAAAAATTGATAAGATAAATGTCCTCAATATAATTGATCACTTTCCACGGTCCTCTATTAACCATGATTTTGTATTTAGCAGTTTGCCAGCTGTAGTCAAAGGCAGGGAGCTGATTTCATGCAAATCAGATCCTGCAAGTCATCCCAAGGGAGACAAATATTGAGCAGTCTTCCTGTTGCAGCAGCTGTTGAAGGGATCTTCAGTCACCCAAACAGAGAGTAAAACAATACCTGCTACGCCTGATGAATTGAAATAGATTTAATTGAAGGAAACATAGTTAAGGGAAGAAGATAAATTATCATAGAATCATAGAATGGTCTGGGTTGGAAGGGACAGTAAATATCATCGAGTTCCAACGCCCCTGCCATAGGCTGGGACACCATCCACTAGACAGGTTGCTCAAAGCCTCACCCACCCTGGCCTTGAATACCTCCAGAGACAGCACATCCACAACTCCTCTGAAATCTCTGAATCTACCCTCATCCAGTTTAAAGCCATTCCCCCTTGTCCTACCACTACAAGCCCTTGTAAAAAGTCTTTCTCCAGCTCTCTTGTAGCCCTCCATTAAGTACTCAAAGGCTGCTTTAGGTGTCCTGAGGGCCTTCTCTTCTGCAGGATGAACAACTCCTGTTCTCTCAGTCTGTCTTCAAAGGTCCTCCAGGCCTCTGATCATTTTTGTGGCCCTTCAACAGGTCCACATCTTTCCTGTGCTGAGAACTCCAGAGCTGGATGCAACACTCCAGATGGGTTCTCACAAGGAAATATTAGAGGGGGAGAATCACCTCCTTTCCCTGCTGGCTATGCTCCTTTTGACACTGTCCAGGATGCTGTTGGCCTTCTGGGCTGCAAGCAAAATTGCCAGGTCAAGATGAGTTTCTCGTCCACCAACATGTCCCAAATAAGTTCTTTTTGAATCCTTTGTTCCTTTCAATTTTACCACCATAAAGGGCTGAGAAATACTCCTTGATGGAGTGAAGAGAAGAACCATAGAAGAAAAATATATGCATAAAGATAATAGTAAGAGTAGCAAAGCTTAAGAAAGGGACAAGAGAAGCAGCCCTTCCTAATGCCACAATTATTGATTTTTTCATGAGCACTGAGAGTACAAACACAAACACAGCCTGGCTTTTTCCATCTGAAATTTGAAGAGCCTCCAACACAGAGCATTTTCACTGACTTCATTCATATTTTAAGGGAAGACAAATAAATAATATGCATGAGGAAGTCTTGAGAAATGCTGAATTGAATTTTTCAAATGCACTTTTTTTCTCCCATTCCCTTGCTGATAATAAATACCACCAACACTGGATGCTTTTTCTTTCATGGAAAACTTTTCAGATGTATTATGCATGGACTTCGCACTTTTTAAGTATCCCAAGATAGTATATGCTGACACAAAGATGTTTTTCCCATTTTGTTATATGAACACTAAAGTTAAACAAACATTAAAATAATATAATCAAACAGAACCTTGAATTTAGAGCTCTGAGGTTAAAAGTCACTTTGCCCCTCCTCAGAGGTACTGCACTGAAATCCATTCCAGAGAACTGCAGTGGGGCCAACTTGTAACTGTCAATTGGAATGTCAGTAAGAACATAATGATTCTGTCCCAAACCCCAGATGATCATAGAACCACCTCCCTAAACAAAAGATAACATTAACATAGTGCAGACTTCTAGTAATAAAGGCAAATCAGACTGTGACTCTTCAATTGCTTCTGTCAATTATTACCTATTGCTTAAGCAAGATAAATTGGGAGACAATATGAAAGAACAGTCCTGTGCCCTTTCATTTCTGCTTAATCTATAATCCATTAGTAGTGGGTTGAGGCAATCGTTTTACGAAGCACTTGGAGAGAAGAGAGCATATTGCAAACAGAAACACTCTCTGGGAATGTGGACTCTCCTTCTCTGAAAAAAAATGCGCTAAGTGTTCAAAACACCATAGTGACCACTTCGTTTTCTCACACATGCACAATACAGCCTTTTCTTTATCAGCTCTGCAAAATGCATCGTAGGCCAAAGGACAACCTTTTAAGGACTTAAAAAAACGCAACACCAGAACCGGAGGATCTGATGGGGATTGCTTGGAGCAGAAGGAAGTTATTAACATTATTGCTGTTGTCAATGTAGCAACATGTTTACACAGTAAAAAAACCCAAACCCCTCAGCCCTTCTCACTACATGTCATTTGTTTCAGTTTGCCAGCAGCGTGTCACATGTGCCTGACATTGTTGATATTCCCATGAGTAACCAACACAGGGTAGGTGGAAGTCCAGGACCAAATAGACGTTATCAAACTTTGTGTCTGGATGTTTTTTCAGGCATTCAATCTCTCTTGATTGCTGATTAAGTCATTCAACTACTGGATTTGTATGACTCAAAGGCCTTCTCTAACCATCAAAACCACACCTTCCACTTTTCAGTCAAATGAGTGGATATGCATTTAGAAGCCTTCTAGACCCAAGGACACAGGCTGTGTTCTCTTCTTTCTCAGACATTTGGGATTTTTCTTTTCTCTAGATTTTGGGTGATTCAAGGATCTTCAACTTAATGAGGATAGGACTCAGATATGGAACAGTTTGCTGCAAGCAACATGTAGCAGGTTCCTCTGCAACCTAAAATCTAGTTGTCAGTTCAGCCAAATTATTGTCTCTGAAGATTCCTAAGTTCACACTGCAAATGAAGCCTACACGTTCTCAAACTGAGCTATCTACTCCAGCTCTCCCACTGGAGTGTCCCTTCATGATAAATCCTTTTATCTGGGGTGTGCAGCATACAGTCCCAGCAAGTCAGGACCAAAACCTGGGTATGGTTGTTCTCCATGAGCAGAGGAAGTGCGGCATTGATGACAGCAGGATTCCACCCATTCAATTTCCTGTTTCTGTAACAGCTCTGGGGGAAAAAAAACAAAACCCAGACCATCCCTGCCTTCACTTATTAATTCCCATACTCATTTCAACTTTGGACAGTGACTGTATAGGAAGAATAGGTATTTTAAAATTTCTTCAGATCTCTGCAATACACTCTTACAACTTAATGAGGATAGGACTCAGATATGGAACAGTTTGCTGCAAGCAACATATGAATAGGTATTTTAAAATTTCTTCAGAATCTCTGCAATACATTCTTATTAGTCTTTCCATGGTGAACAAGAACATTTTGGACCGAGATGCTTTATGTCAAAGCAGAATCTCTCTGGTAAGCTCTGTTTTAATTGGAAGGAGCAAATGAAAAAGACCACATCTCCTTTTCTGCAGTTACATTTTTTCCTTCTTTTTTATTTTGTAAATTTAGAAATTTGGATATAGCAAGAAAACACAGATAAGGTAAGAAGTGAAGAGTCTCACTGAGCAACATCTGTCTTCTCTCAGCAGTTCATGGAGCTGGGCCATAAAATAAGGAGAGGAAAAGTACTTCTGTGTACTGTGCATGGATGCATCCTCTCAAATAGCAGATGCTCAGCTCCAGGATCTTCGTGTTATCAGCTGTGCTCCTAGGATTTTGCCAAGGAAAAGACGCAGATACTGTGCGTCTTTTTATGAAGCTGAAGGGGGGAGCATCTGAGTTAGCAAACACGAGGGCCTCCAAGCAACAATCCATACAGCTGAAAAGGGAGCTGGCTGATATCCTCTTGGGAATTGGAGATAGCTCTACTCCTCTCTGGTCTTCACTAATGCCTTGTAACAGCAGTGATAAGTGGAAGAGCGGTAGCACACTTCTGTCTCACGTAAAATATTTAGAGATTGCTGATTAACCACTGCTGCATTGGGAAGCCCGTGTTCCCCCTTCCCTGCCCGGCAGTGACTGAGTTTCCACACGCCTGCATCAGCTGCTCCTTACGGTTTTGGACCGGTCCCTTTCCTATCTCAACCCCACACGCCCTCTCTGCCCTCCCGGCAAAGCGACGGGGCAAGGTGACACCGAAGGAGCACCGAGATGTCACCTGCCCTGGGGCGGCCCATGCCGGCAGCACTGCCGCGGAGCAGCCGGCCTCAGGACCGCGTCCCCCGCGGGGCAGCCTGCGACCCAGCGCGGCCCCGGCCACCCCAAGCCAGCCCCGGGCGGGGCGGCGCTGCAGCGCGGAGCGGGCCGCGGGCAGCGGCGCCGGGAGGCGGCCAACAGCTCCTCCTTCTCCCTTTCCTCCTCCTCCTCCTCCTCCCTCGGCGCCGGGGTGGGCTCGCCCGCGGCAGCCGGGGTGTGGTGTCCTGCCGTGCCGTCCCCCGTGTGCGATGGACTGGCAGGTGCTGACCAGGGAGCTCTCCCTCTACCTGGAGAGCCAGGTCCGCGTGGGGTTCTTCGGCTCCGGCGTGGGCTTGTCCCTGGTGCTGGGTTTCGGTGTCGCCTACGCCTGCTACTACCTCAACAGCATCGCCAAGGTGAGCGGGAGGGCGGCGGGGCGGGCGGGCTCCGCAGGTGTCCCGCCGATGGGGACAGTCCCGAAGGTCACCGCGACCCCCGCCCGCAGGGGAGGGGATCGCACCTGAAAAGGCTGGGGGGGGCAGGGTTCTGCGGCCGCCTTGTCCTCAAATCCCTCGTCCGTCCCCTGGAGGTGCCGCGCCGGGGTCCCGGCCGGCCGAACCCCCGCTGGAACCCCACACGGGCCCGGCAGCGCAGCCTCCCCGGCCGCCGGGGCTGCGCCTTCCGCAGGGGCCGCCGCTGACCCCCGGAGGCCGCCGGCCTGCGGTGAGGGAAGGCTCCCCCGGTCCTGCTCGGGCTGCGAGGGGAAGGGGCTCCGGTCTCGGCAGTCCCCAAAATGCGGTTGTACCAGTTGGAGAGCTTGGCCGGGTGCCATGGTTTGGAGAGGGAGGTTAGGAGACTGCCCTCCACAACACAAACCCGACCTACTTGGTTCAGTAGCGGGGCAAGCGATAAAGTAGTTTTGCTGCCCTTGTGTCCCCGTCGGTACCATCCTAAGTACCTCTGGGGGCACCATGGCAGCGTTTTGGGGGCTGGAGCACTCTTGGGCATCTCCTCATCAGCAGTAGTTCTACGGATGAATTAGGCAATCGCAAATTACTTGGATACAGTGAGCCTGACGAGATCTGAAGTGGCCCCCTGGTGAGAGCGCCTCGTTGAATGCGTAATCAATTGAAAATACGCATATCAAAAGGGTTTTGACCGTCGAGGATCTGAGTGTTGCTACAGTCCTTCAGAGAACCGCTGGGAACATAACCTTCCTCTTCACAGAGAAGAGAGTACTTGATTTTGGTCAGAGGAGAAAAACGAAGGGATGATGTGCCATTACAGCTGTTTATGTGGAATGGTTTTCCTGAAAGCATGTGTTATTGTCCTATTAACGCTTGCATGCTGGGGAGTCATTGTAACAGAGAGGTATAAGAAATGTGGTTGGTAGAACCTGAGATGTTTGGAAAACAGGGACTTTTCCATGTTAATTGGTAAACAAATGGAAACTCGAAGCAAATTGTCTGCATGCAGAGCATTATTAGAGAGCAGGAACCGGTGCACTTGTGTACTGTAGAATGAGATGGGAGGAGAAGTGTCCTACCAGGCTGAAAAAGGTACTGCTGTCAAAGTGCATGCATGAATTAAATGCCATTTTTGTGTGGTCCAAGAAAACAGACTTGGTAAAATCTTTCTTGTTTACTAAGAAACAGTGTGATTTTAATTTGTCAGTGAAGGAACAATGCTGGTAAAATTAGAGATAGATCCTGATGTTATTAGAAATACATAAAGAATCCATGATGTTTAATGGGTTTCACTTTTCGCTTGGGCATTTTGGTATTTTGTTTGGTTTTCATTTACCTGTACCATTAAAGGTAAGAGCATTGCAAATCATTATATGAAATAAATTAGTTAATTGAGAGAGGATTTAAATAAGCTTTATTTATTTATTTATTTATTTGCTTTTTAAATTTGTTTTAGAAGAATGCCCATGTCTGACTGCAGTCTCTTTTCCTAGAAACCCCAGCTGGTGGCAAGCAATGACCGTTTCTGCCGCTTTCTCGAGGAATATTGCCCTGTTGTGACAGAAACTTACTATCCCACAATTTGGTGCTGGGAAGGTCGGGTACAGACACTCCTGCGCCCCTTTATCACGTCTAGACCCCAAGTACAGTACAGGAAGTAAGTGCCTTTATTCTGGAAAGTGATTGATTTGATATCCAAGTATTCTCTTACTCTGTGTCACACCCACTGTCATTGCTCAAGTTCATGCCTAGCTTTTTTGCTTTATGCCCACCTTTACAACTTTGTCATAGACTTGGGACTGCCTTTATCATGGATTTAATATGAAGTAGGTTTGAAAGGACCATGTTCCCAAATGGTCCTGTTTTAGCTCAGAGTTTTTTAGCATTGAAATATATGTGACAATATAGGAACTCATGTGGTTATATGTTCACGGGATTACACAGTGGATGAGGTCTTAAAAGTCCTCTGGAGGTCACCTAGTCCAACTGCCCTGCTCAAGCAGGGTCACCCAGAGCCAGTTGCCCCAGATCATGTCAACATAGCTTTTGGATTTCCATAAGGATTTCCATAAGGATGGTGACTGCACAGTACCCCTGGGCAAATTGTGCCAGGGCTCGGTGGGGCATTCTCACATTAAAAATTTGTTTCCTGATATTCAGAGGGAACCTCCCATGCTTCAGGGTGGGCACATTGCCTCTTGTTTTTGTCAGTGGGCAACACTGAAAGGAGCCTGGCTCCATCCTCTTTGCACCCTCCCTTCAGGTATGTAACACATTGCTAAGTTCCCCCTATGCCTTTTCTTCATGCTGAGCAGTCCCAGTTGTCCCAGCCTTTTCTTATAGGAGATAGGCTCCAGTTTGTTCATCATCTTTGTGGTCCTTTGCTGGATTATCTCCAGTATGTTCATGTCTGCCTTGGACTGGGGAGCCCAGAGCTGGACTAACTACTCCAGGTATGGCCTCACCAGTGCTCCATAGTGGGGCAGGATCATCTCCCTCAATCTGCTGGCTATAGTACTCCTAAGCCTCCACAGTCTCCAGACTTTTGGCCCTCTTGCCTGCAAGGGCACATTACTGGCTCATGTTCAACATAGTGTCCACCAGGAGCACCCTCGGGTTCTTTTCTGCCAAGCTGTTTTCCAGATGGGCAGTCTCTCCTGGCTGTTCCTTCCCAGGCCCAGGACTTTGCACTTCCCCTCACTGAACTTCATGAAGTTCCTGTCAGCCCATTTCTGCAGCCTGTAGAGGCCCCTCTGAATGGCAGCACAGTAACTTGGCTTATCAAATATTCTCGTGTTCAAATGCCAGAATTTTGCAAAGGTCACACAGTCACTGTATCTGTCTATTAAGGTACAACATGTTGTAACTTAACCATAGCACGGCCACATTCAGCCTTGTTTTAAATATACAGAACTTCTGGGATTTTCAGAGTAACTTTTACCTGTGGAATTTTTACTTGGCTTATCAAATATTCTGGTGTTCAAATGCCAGAATTTTGCAAAGGTCATGCAGTCACTGTATCTGTCCATTAAGGTACAATATGTTGTACCTTAGCATGGCCACTTTCAGCCTTGTTTTGAATATACAGAACTTCTGGGATTTTCAGAATAACTTTTAACTGTGGAATTTTGGGTGTCCACCAGGAGCACCCTCGGGTTCTTTTCTGCCAAGCTGTTTTCCAGATGGGCAGTCTCTCCTGGCTGTTCCTTCCCAGGCCCAGGACTTTGCACTTCCCCTCACTGAACTTCATGAAGTTCCTGTCAGCCCATTTCTGCAGCCTGTAGAGGCCCCTCTGAATGGCAGCACAGTAACTTGGCTTATCAAATATTCTGGTGTTCAAATGCCAGAATTTTGCAAAGGTCATGCAGTCACTGTATCTGTCCATTAAGGTACAATATGTTGTACCTTAGCATGGCCACTTTCAGCCTTGTTTTGAATATACAGAACTTCTGGGATTTTCAGAGTAACTTTTACCTGTGGAATTTTTGTTGTGTTCTTTCATGCCTAAGAGGCATGCCTACAGAAGCAACATTTCCCTCACTCTAAGAAGGAAAAAAATCCCTTATATTTATTTTTTTGTCCTCAGCTGATCTCTTTCACACAGAAATGAGACTTAGTCTGGCAAATGAGGCATTTGGCACAAGACCTAAGGAGAAGGACTTTTATGCGCCGGAACCTGGATGCAACACAAGTTGTTTCAGCTCTGCTTGCATGGTAGAATAGATTTAGCATTTAGCAGCTTCCCTTAGTTTTAGTAACTAGGAAACATTTCAGTGGTATGGCCATGTCCACTTCTAGTCCTTCTTGTACACTTTTATTTCAAGGGATTTGAGAAAAGAAACATAGTTCTGTGGAGCAGTGCTTATTTTGCAACATTGTGTTGGCAGTACTCAGTAGCAGTGCATCTACTTCCCATTACTGAAAAAGGGCAAAGCTGAGCTAATGAGTCTGACAAGGCTGGTCACCTTTAAAATCTGCAGTAGTCACTACCAAGAATTTCAAAAGAAAAATCAAATGCCAGGTAGGCTTACATTTCAGCAGTTTCTACACCAACTCCCTCCAACCATTCAAATATGAATATATTAGCTTTTATCTACAAGTTTGGCTATCTCTTCTCCATTTGGATAACTACTTCTCTAAATTATGAAAGTAAAGTAGCACTTTAACTGTTCAAATTTCCAGGAAGTGGGAAGATTTGTATATTTCTAAAAAAAAGAACAAAACCTTTTTGTCATTGTTTAATGCATGCATATCTTCCTGAGATATTACAATATTTGTTGCATTATTAAGATATATGCTATAAGAGTGCATTCTAGCACAGTTTGTAGTGATACAGGATGAAAGATGCAGCAGTGTGTGTCTGTGTTCTGCATGTTTGAAACATAACAATCCATTCTACATACATTCTTTGGATGTGTGCTATCAAAAGATTCTTAGATGATTCAAAGGAAATCTGCAGTACACAAAAATGCTGGTATAAAACACAAGGCAGTGCCAAAAATCACATTAGTTACAAGCTTCCAGTACATCAGCAGCAATTTATGAAAGGCCATGTCTTCATTTACTGTCTTCATTTACTGAACGGGAATTACTCTGCAAATTGACTGTTCTAACTCTTGTCAGCTGTAGGTGTAACTCCTTCTGAATGCAGACATGCCTAGTCAGGTGGCACTTTGAGTATTAAAACATAATGAAAAATGCAGAATTCATACCTCTTAATTTGTAAACTGCAAGCACTCTTAATAGCATGTATGTATTTTTCAATCTAATCAATGTTGTCTTAAAATGTACCTTTCAGTGAGCTCATTAAAACAGCAGATGGAGGACAGATTTCGTTGGATTGGTTTGATAATAATGACAGCTCATATTATCCGGATGCCAGCACAAGACCCACTGTCCTGTTATTGCCTGGCCTGACAGGAACAAGCAAGGAATCCTACATTCTTCATATGATCCATCAAAGTGAAACACTGGGATATAGGTACTGTTGTTTTTCACTGCTATTCATTTTGCTGCTTCTGGCAGGATCCAATATCAGTATGTATATGTATCAGATACATTCCTAAGGCAAATGAGATCTGAATACAGTAGTTTATGTAAGAAAGTGTTGTTAGCAATAATAATCATAGTGGAATTATATAACAGGCAGTACATTTGGAAGGGCTGTTTTAATATCTACAGATGTGCCCCAGAGATTGCAGTGAACACCAGCTAAATCTGTATAGGGCTTTGCTGCTGCTTCTTAAGTCATTATATTTTATTGGTGTTAACCTTTACACTTCCTAGGGAAAGGGTTTGTATTCAGCTCCAAGAAGACTTGTGTGGATGGGTTGCTGGCAGTAGGCCTTGGAGGAGGTCAGCTTCTGAATGCCAAAACTGCTTGATTCAGCAGCCTCAAATTCCTGGGTGTAGAAAGGAGAGCTAGCCTACTCTTACTGATGGCATTTGAGGGGGTCTGTCACCTCTTCATTGTCACTGTGTAATTTAGTTTCATTCTTAAGGCTTCTGGTCAGATTTGGGTAACATAAGTGGATTAGTTGATGAGTAGACTCCTTTACTTAACTATATTGCTGCTGCTGCTGCTGCTGCGCATTAAAATAAGTTGTCATTGTTCCAGGATCTGTATTTGGAATATTAGATTTTGTCTTTGCAGATTGGCTTCTGGTGCTGACTCCAGTAAGTTCTTTGAATATGTGTATATTGTCTTCTATCTACATGTTTGGTTATCTCTTCTCTATTTGGATAACTACTTTACTAAATTATGAATGTAAAGCAGCACTTTAATTGTTCAAAGTACTTTTCAAATCACCTTAAAACTTAGCAGTAAAAAATATCAGAGGAAAACCCTAAAATCAACAACTTGTTACTATTAATTTTTAAACTGGAAGTTATATCTGCATTTCATCCCCTAAGGGAAGAAGGTAGACCATTAAAAAGTGGAACTTTAGGTCAGATTTCAAGAGAATCATATGATTTTGTTTTTAAATAGCAACATTTGAGAAAAATACCAAAATAAATATTCTTTCATGCCTTTAACTCATCTAACTATGTATATTATTTAATAAAATTATTTCAGTGAGATGGTAGAAGAGCAATAGAAAAGTAATATTTATTGAGAAACTATGGATTCTTAGATCATGGTGATACTGCTAGAAGATTCAGAGACTTTCACCAACAGAGAGAGACCAGAAACTTCTGCTGTACCAGATGAAAAAAAAAAACATTCCCAAGAACCTGCAACTTAGATCCAGCTGTCATTATCATTTTGACTTGGCTCATTTCTTCCAATTTAATAGTATTATGTAGCTTTGGGGGATGTCTACACACGGATCTCTGACGTTCTTTTTTCAGAGCACAGCTTTAGGCTGTGCCCTGCACTGTCAGAGCTCATTGCAGAGTGCAGGCAGGACATGTCTGTACTACCTTCAGCTAAACCTTGGGGTTCTCACCCTGCAATCTGACCTCAAAAAATCACAGAGCTCTGACAGTCCCACTGAACTCAGCGAACTCCTTTTTGGTATAAAGCTTGTTCCACACAGGTCAGCCTCTAGGATCTATAGGTCTGTAAATATTTATGTGCTGAACTTATTCATAGAAGTGGCTCGTTTTTCTTTATGCATTTTCATTTTTTGTGTGCTGGTTATCTCTTTTGGTGAAATTAACAATGTGCACAATTGAATTTACTGTCTCAATTTTTAGATGCGTGGTTTTTAACAATCGGGGAATTGCTGGCGAGGAGCTTTTGGTAAGGATGACTTCTAAGATAAACATCTCTCTCTTATAAGTGGTAATTATGAAATCATTTGTGCCTATTTGTACAGTTGGATTTAAATGAGAGAAACTCAGAGCATGGGTTGAAAATGCAGAGAAGATAATTCAGCCGTCTGGTAGATCAATCATGTACCAATATTAATTTTTTGTTTTGAAACCCTAGAGGTCAACTGGTCAACACACAATTTTTTCTGAACATTTCATTTTAGGAAATTATTCAATTAATAATATCTGTAACACTAAAATGAACAATCCTTCCATTTTCTTTCCAAAAATAGTGTAGTATCTAAAATGTGCCCATCTCTGCTCAGTCATTGCATTTTTCTCCCACTGATTTAACATACATATCCAAATATAATCCACTGTAATTTCTTTTCCAGTTTAAACTATATTTTTATATGGTTAAAAAGGTGCCATTAAAATTGATCCATACCACATGTTAGTAAATTAATGAACCAGCTTTACATGGATATCTGTATCCTGAAAGCTAAATGTGTTCTCATATTTTTCTCAGCAATTGTGACACAAACTCAGCTACAGAGGACATTTTTTTTGGGACAGACATATCATGTTTGCTTAGAAATAACTGGCCATTCCTCAGATGAAAAAATCTTGAAGCTGAACATTTTCTGCAGCTAGGGACAAGGCATGATGAAATATTGCTGAATAAGCTTTGTTTTTTCTTATGCGTTCTGTTGACAATTCTGCAGCTGGAATGAATGTGCATAATACTTGGTATTGTTTAGCATTTTTTTAATCCCCTGGTTCAAACTTTAAAAAGCTCAGAATGTTTTTTCATAATCAGATAAAGCATTTCAATGCAAATATTGCCATGTTAAGAGTAGTTTTCTGCATACTTTTGGAGATGGATCTACAAAGCAGTTTTGTGACACACAAAGTCCTTATTGATGAATTTCTGAATCATTTAGAGAAAAGATCCCTTGTTTGGATACATTGTGTGTATTTTACTGTAATCGGATTTAGATCTTTAAGCTTTATAAGTTCTTGTGGTGCAGCAAACCAGCTAAAATTATCACATTTTCTGCAAAGAGGTTGCAACATTTTAGTATAAAATCCCTGCTTAATGAGTCTGAAGCATAGTTAAGCACCACAGTAGAAATTAGTTATGTAAGTAGTTCTTTTTCTAGTCACTTTAAAGATAGATTCAAAATTGCAACAAATAATAGTTGCTTAAAGAATACTGTACTCATTGATTAATAAAAGCTATTGTGAATTATTGCTCTGGAATAATCAAATTTTATATTGACCACAGCCACTGTGAGCCAAGATGGTGTTTTAAAATATCTTCATACAAAGTGTAGATAGCTAAACATTAAACTGTCTGGAATTACCTGAATTTAAAATGGATGATATAGCTTTAGTTTTATAAACTTTAATCAAATATACTTTCACTTAGAATGCATTAGATCCTAGTTACCAAAAATAATTTATTTTTCCTTGTAAGGTTGACTATTTCATTAAAATAAAACATATTCACACTTTTTATAAATAATAGGATGTTAAACAGTGAAGAGTGATTAATGTGGATGAGAAATGGAAAAGCGACATAAATGGAAATTAAAAATGTCTTCAGTTTTAATTTTCTAGATTTAGTTTTTCTTTCCATTTCCTCATCTTTGACGTCAATAATAATAACATTTCAATATTCTTGTTAAATGTGTTCTGTTTAATTAGTTTAGTGTTGTTAAAATCGAGCCAGGCAGTTTAACTGAAAGCAATTTAAAAAAACACCCTTGAAATCCATTGTTGCTTCAGTCAACAGAAAAGTTCCATTCACTCATAGTTATGTATTTTTATATTTAGTTTTAATATTTACTGAATTTTGGCAGTTCAGTCAGTACCTATAGTTAAGTCCAGGTCATTAACATGTTCCAAGCAGCTCTAAAGTTAAAAACTTTATTTCTCTGTAGATGAGATCTGGACAGCACCACATTAGGAAAAAACTTATGTCACTGTGATTCTTATGGTGCCTAAATGGACTTGTCTCCCTCACAGTGCTCCAGGTAGTCCCTCAGGCTGGACTGTTCCGGGTGTCTGTGCAGGGGAAGCTCAAAAGTTGTGCTTCTCCTTCAATAGCAGGGAAGTGGTTAACCAAATCTTACCCAAGGGGTTGCCTGACCTGATGCCAGCAGAAGTCATTCCAAGTCTCAGTTCAGGATTTAAAGAGACACTAATGGTGGATAAACAACAGATAATATATGTTTTATTGCTTTAATTAATAGAATACTTTGCTAAATTAGGTAAACCATACTGGGGAATTTATTGATCTGCTTATTTGGTTGTGTTGTACGTAGAATCTAAATATGGGTTAGTTTTCAAATGCTGACTGACAGAACTTGAAATCTAATGGTTTCTTTTGCATTTGAATGTGGGTGAATATAGTAAAATTGTTGTTATAACTTCTTTTTCTGTAAACCACAGCATTTATAATGTTTCCATTTCCTTGGGGTATTTTAAAAATATCATTGTCTAGCTAGTTCTGATCTAGTTCTGTCTACTTTAGCACATTGTTCTCTCTTCAGATTTTGTCTAATGACCTAGAGGTTGCAGATACTGAAGATACCTGTCACTGCTTTTATTTTATAACAATAATAAGTATAACTCCTTCCTTCACCTCCTTGTGAAATGTTCTGGATTTCTATTTGCCATTTAGTGAAGCTTCACAATAAATGCTAAATTTATCTTCTTATATAATGATCCACTATTCAGTTTGCTTTGTCCTTAAAGGATAACACAAAAGCTTATGATGGCATTTTTTTTCCCTCTTGACTCCTTACAGACACCAAGGACTTACTGTGCAGCTAACACAGAGGATTTAGAGACTGTTATTCATCATGTGCACAGCTTGCACCCCTCAGCTCCATTTATGGCAGCAGGTGTTTCTATGGGAGGGTAAGGTTGTGTAACACAAGTCTCAGCTTAACTGTGATCATAAGACTGGTGTAGCCTGATTGTAAATTATTACTCTGGAATAGTTGCATTGCTTACTGACCTTCAAGCAAGTTGGGTTTCTCTCCACAAGTTAATATGCCGAAGACTTTTAGAAACTTTGTATCTTTGAGGCTTTTACCTCTGTGTCAGGGAAGGTTGAAATTGGCTAGCATTTAAAAACTGGAGGGAGGGTGGAGAAAGACAGGGAACAGTGACAGGCAGATTGACAGCCAAATAGGTAGGCAATACAGTCTTCAGAAACTATGGAGGCTATCTTCAGAACACAGGGATATAAAACAGGATCTTGAGCTAATACACCATGTTTCATAGCAACCTCTGGCAATAAGATTTGTCTTCACTCTGTGTTCTGCAGTGTGTGGGTAGGTTAGGCTGGAAGAGGTGTGGATATCTGCTCTGTCTGGCTCAGAAGCAAGAAGTAGTATTGTTGTTCAAACCGATAGGGATTGGTAGAGCCTGTGGTATTAAGACTTGCTGTGTCCTGGCTTCTCTCCAGAAAGCACAGTGAGAACAGACAATGATAGCACAGTTTCTTAGCAGAAAAAAAAACAAAAACAACCCACTGCTAGAATCTAGCAGAAATATCCCAGCAGCCTCTTTAACAAAAAACGTAGCAGAGGAGAATTTTCCTTAGGAATACTGCAGACACAGGGGTAACTTCCTGAGACTCCCCTTTTCTCTGATAAATTTTTTGAGGGATGGGCAGATACAGTTCATATATATTGATACTAATATATATTACTATGTATTGACTACTATACTATACTACTTTGCTATATCAATGACTTATAGGAGCTTTGAGATAAATACATATTTGCTCAAGACTGGTATTTTTTTTTGCTTTTTCACAAATCTTTAGTCACTAGGTTCCCTGTTCTGTTGATTAGTGGTCCCAGGAGGGAAAAAGGCTAGTCAGCCTAACTTCAGTTCTTTGGGAAGATCCTCTGTGAGCTATTTCCAGGCATATGGGGAATAATGGTGACTGTTTTTATCAAGGGCAAAACATTCCCAGGTGATCTGATTGCATTCTATGAAGAGATGACTGGCTTCACTGATAAGGGGAAAGAAGAGAATGTTGTTTGTTCTGAGGATGGTGTTTGTTCTGAGACGTCTTTTGTACCAAAAGACTTACAGAAGCTGTTCTTGCTGCAGAAACCTTTCCCTTGCTATTTTCCACATCCCTTGCTTGTGCCAGCTCCAGCTGAACTTCAGTTTTCCTAACTGCATCCCTGCATGCTTGGGAAATGACTGTTTTCCCAGATAGATGACCTGTCTTCCACCTTAAGGATACTTCCTCCTTGAAATTGGTCAGAAGAGTTTTTTTCCTCCGTGTGGTCTTCTGCCACTCTTGCTCAACTTCCTGCATAGCAGAATGTATCACACTTCTGCTTTATGTTTGGTTATCCTTTAAGTCCCCTTTGCTCATCAGAGCCATCTAATGTAAGATCTTGCCAACTAGATTCCGGAGCAAATGAAAGCCAGCTCTCTCCAGTATTATAATTCTGCTGCTTACCGTATCCACTTACTTTTCATCTTAAAAATCCACCATCAAATAATCTCAGTGGCCAAGACTGTTCTGCATCTTCTCTACCTGACCAGTTCTTCCTTACATATGAATAGCAGATCCCAATAATATTTTTCCTATCTAGATTCTTGATTGTATATCAAAATATTGTCCTCAACACTCTCCAGAAATCTGGTCTGCTTGTGCCTTGCTGTGGCAGTTGATGCTGGGATGGCTACAATTTCCTGTGCCTGGCAATTATGAAAGGCTGAAGGGGTGGTAGAAGCTGACAGTTCTGAGACTGATACAAAAGGCCACATCAGTCCTTAGTGTAATTTCTGTCCTTGGCTTATCCAAAATACTAGCCAAGTCTGTTACAATGGCACAGGGAATCTGTGTTGTGTACCTGGTTCATATGTAACCAGCACCACTGGGCAATTTTAGTCAAGGTGTTCCACCTTCCCCCTCCAATATGTTTTTAAAATCCTGAACCAAAACCAGAAAGCATATGCTTAATTGTACAGAACACTGCAATAGTCTATAATCATCTACATGAGAACTATTTCCTTGCTTCAAAATTAATTGGAGCATTGTGTTTAAAATTAAGTAGGAACAAAGATCTCATCAGGGACATACTGCAAAAATCATCCACATGTCTTAAGCTTACAGGATTTTTTTATCATCTGTTGCTTTTCAGAATTTTCTGAATAGTCAGATTGTCTATATTAAACAGATTTGCCCCAGTTTAGAATTAAAATAGATACTCATTTCACAGACATATATAAATGTAAATTAAAGTGCACCTATTCCACTACCCCAGTTTAGAATTAAAATAGATACTCATTTCACAGACATATATAAATGTAAATGAAAGACCACCTATTCCACTGTCTTCTGTAGGTATTATTGTGGAAAGAGACTTAATTTTGTAACATAAAGATTCCTACAACTTCTCTCTACCACCTATTCTCTGTCAATTCTGTTAGAGAAGTGCTTCTGCTAATGCAACTTTTTTTTGGTTGGTTTATTGGACTGCCATCCTATGATGTGGTAGGTAGTGCAGAGGGATAAAGTCTCTGTGATGGAAGGCTGGTTCATAATGTCTTCGCTAAAGGTTGCTGTCTCCTGAAGTACAGTAGATGAGCCAAGGTACAGAGTGTGGCAGTCCAGGGAGCTATCTTAATGTTACTAATCAACTGTAGTTGTTTGTGTTGAAGATTTGGAATTAAAATGCTTGTTGTAAATTTATGGTCTCAGGCAGTAAAGGAAGACTTAGAGCTTTTCCGCCAGTATTTTTGTTTTACTCTCTTCCTGCTGTTTCATTTTTTCTACATTTGAAGGGTGGATACTTGTGAACTCCCCCCATTTTCAACTCAAGTGTATATTAGCAGTAGAGACTGTAAGCTGCAACTGGTCAGAAAGATAAGACCTGAGCCATTTATTTGGGTCATAATTTTGTTTCTCTAGTTTTTTTCATTATCCAAGACTTCACATACTTTGTGTTAAAGAAGAGCTATGTTCTTTCATATGTGTGAGGTGAGGTAATGGTACTACCTTAATCTCAGAAGACTTCTTCATAGTGAGGCAGGTGTGCCAGGGGCAGCTTGCATTTGTCAGGCATGCTGATCAGATTTATCACATCTGGAAAACCAAGAGTTTGTAAGATGGTAAAGTTGCTGACACTTGGGAACATTTGTTCCATGAGTAAGAATCATTTGACTTTTCCCTCCCTTTAGTGATTTAAGTAAGACTAGTACATTTTTATTTCTAAATGCACTCCTACTCACACCCTACACAGTGAACCCTGTTCCTCTCTGATAGTAGAGAAAGTAAACTTCATGAGTCATATGTTGATTAGGTGACTACCTTCTAGGTGTACTGGGTACAACTGTAGGACTCATACCAGAAACTATTGAAAAACAGACAAAAACATGGCTGTTACATTTACTCTAAATTGAAGCAAACAGTTTGATAGTATGTATGTTTCTCTTTTTCATTTGTAGCATGCTTCTTTTAAATTACCTGGGAAAAACTGGCAGAGACACTCCTTTAATGGCAGCTGCAATTTTCTCTGCGGGTTGGAATGTTTTTGAATCTATAGAATCTCTGGAGAAGCCACTAAACTGGCTTCTTTTCAACTATTACTTGACCACTTGTCTACAATCCTCTATCAGCAGGTGAGTTGCCTTCTGAACTATTTAGCAAGGTGGAAGGATTTTAACATGAAATCCACAGCACATATAAAAATACTGACAAAATTAATGCTGTAACAACTCTAGTTGTTCTTTGTGCATTATTTGGTAAGTTTTGAAATCAAAAAGATCTTTTAAAGAAAGTCAATCTAACTAAGGGGCTTGCAACAAGCCAAATTTACTTCTGTATCTATAGATGAAGTAAATAGATTTTTAAAATTTTTAGACTTGCACATATTGACTTTGGGAAGATTTGCATATATAATATTTTTTTTAAGTTGGAGTTGGCTGCAAAAGCACAGAAAGGCCTAGTTCATAATTGGCTTTATAAAAGCAGGGTGTATTGACTTTGGGAAGATTTGCATATATAATATTTTTTTAAGTTGGGGTTGGCTGCAAAAGCACAGAAAGGCTTAGTTCATAATTGGCTTTATGAAAGCAGGGTATATTTTGTATTCCCAAATATTAAGTTCTCTTTTCTTTGGCATCTTTCTCATGGCTTATACAGATTTTTACCATGTTGCTGGATGTACCTACATATGGATGAACAATTATTCTGCTCTTGGATTCCAGACAGATTTTTGATAAGAGAGAAAATTAAAAACAAGCATGTTAGACAGTTACTTCTATAAATGTATCTATAAAGCAGAGAACTTCTAAGTTGGTTTACATAACAAAATTACAAGCCCTCTAATTTTAATATTCTTCTTTTTAGGCATCGACAAATGTTGGAGAAATTATTTGATATGGATCTTGTGATGAAGGTATGTGAAAATGCTACTTCTGCTTGAGCTGGATGCTGTTTTCCAAATGCTGACATGGTTCCCTGTTTGAATTCTGTACTTCAGGCTAGAACTATTAGAGAATTTGATAAGCAGTTCACTTCAGTCATGTTTGGCTACCGTTCAATTGATGATTACTATGAAGATGCTAGCCCATGTCGCAAGCTGAAGTCAGTAGGAATTCCAGTGTTATGTCTAAACTCTGTGGATGATGTTTTCTCACCAGGTCATGGTAAGTTTAGGCTTTTAAAAATATATTTATCTGTATATGCAGTCATTAAGACAAACCACATAGGTTTGAGAATAAACTCAGACCTATGTGTGGAAGTGTATTTAGATGTTACTTGCCATAGGATCAAAACATCCATGGAAAGGAAGATAGCAGATGTAGTGCCCTCTGAGAAGCACCTGTTTCTGTTCACCAAGTATGAAGAGAACCCATAAAAAAGGTTGGATTCTGATGTCATTCTGTCTGGGTGTAGACATTCAGAATTTAAAGTGTAAACAAGTGGGTTTTTTTATTGCCATTCTTTGAGTCCCTACAAAGAATGTGTGGGAGTTGCTTATGTTTGAGATGACATGAAATGCTCATCTGTTGATCTCAGTGTCACCTCCTCTGCCTATAAATCAAAAGCAAAAAAACCCAACCAAGTTAGATCAGCTATATCTAATCATGTAGGCCAAAATCTAGGGTAAGGAAAAAGATACACACAAGGTGGGCTCCTAGAAGGAGGCAGGTTGAAATTAATAAGCATCATCAATATCAGCTAAGTAACAGGCTGAAAACTCCATTTTCCATTTTCTTTCTGTTTCATGCCAAACATGTGATCATTATGAACATTTTTCTTTTCCTCTGAAGATCAAAACCCTGTTGCTAACCATTCTGAAAACATATGCTTGTTCCTGTGGTCTGTGTGTTGGTGATGGTTGTGTATTGGTTATAGCTTCTGAGAAGGAGAACAAAAGCTAATGTAGAAGAAAACCACTGAGATGAACAGCTGTTTGAGGCAACAGTCTTCAGCAATGAGTACCTGACGCCTTTAAAAATGTAGTTTATACAGCTGATTTATTTCAGGGAAGTTTTCTTCTGCCACCACAAGTGAAGTGAGATTGTTGTAGAAGGAGTCATGAAACCAAAGCGAGCAGGCAAACAGATCAGAACAACAAGCAGAAATGAAAGAATTGGAAGAAACTTCTGTGTGTATTGTTTATCTGTGTGCAGATGTATAACACATGCAGAAACATGCACACATATTACTATTTATAGTTTGAAGACCAGTTAGATACAAATGTTAGAGACATGAAAAGGGCTGCTCCAGTGGATTGCACTAGAAAAAGTCTGATTTCTTCTTTAGAACAAAAAGCATCCATGCTTTGCATGAACAATGTAAAGAGGTGACAGACACCTAATATGAGGGGGGGAAATGGTGACTCTAGATTAGCCAAACTACCTATCCTTTACAATGACCAAAACAGAGGCTTAAAAAAAAATAAGGTCTGGATAAACATAGTAATATTATAGTGGAATACTGTATGCACCTTGAAAATTTTGCAGTTCAAAGACTTTCTGAAACAGAGTTAGTCCCTTTGTATTTATTTTCTCTGTGAGATTTTTTTTCCTTGAAATCAGACAGTTGCTTGGTGTCTCAGTTTATAATGGCCCAAAAATGAGAATGAATAGGTTGTGACCCTAAAATCAATAACCAAGTATAAAATCTGGCTAGTGATTCTGAAGATAATTTTTATAGATCTTAGGACCCTGGAGATTACTTTCCCCATAGTACTGTAGGGAGGTCACCTGCTGTGCCGTGTTCCTTTCACAGAGTATCTGAGAGAAGGAGCAATGGCTTCACCAAGCTAGTGTTTAGCACTAGCTTAGTTTGTGGTTTCTGTCTAAAGTTAAGTAATAACTGTGGCAGGGTCTACCTAGTTAGCATAGTGACAACAGCAGTAAACCAGTCAGTATGCCTCAGTCCCTGAAAGATTTGTTAACCTTTCCCAGCCCATTATGACTGGGACTGGGATATTTGTTACCTAGATGAAAATTAGTGCAGATACTCCATCCCCTTTTTATCTCCAGCTCTCAAGAGCCAGCTATTGATCTGACCCTATGACATTCAACCTGAACACCAGAAAACACTTTTTTTACAGTGAGAATGGTCAAATGCTGGCATACTTTGTGTGGTCTCCTGATCTATTGAGATACTCATAACCTTACTGGACACAGTTATGGAAAACCTGTTTGAGCCAGGGGTTGGACTAGATGATCTCAAGATGTCTCTTACAGCCTCAGCAGTTCTGTGATGTGTAGTTTGCGTACTCAAAGATTGAGTCCCCTTAGAGTACACCTGTAGTAGATCTCTCAATCCTTGAAGCTCTTTTGTGAAAGTAACACAAGTCTTGGTGAACAGTGGGATGGTTGTTTGTGTAAATGTAGGTATCTAAACTATTGTGAGGATGCCTTAGAAGTCTTGAAGTGTAGAGGGGGGCAAGGTAGAACACCAGTACTTCTGAAGCAAGAAGTGGTAAGAGTCTATTGTAATAACAGTCCATCTTCTCTTAAAACTCTGATGGCAACCAGCCTTTCTCCATGAAGATATTTGGGTGGTTAGGCATTCGTTTATTCCTTGTTCACAGAGTTAATGCTGTTAGCTGTAAACCCTTGTACTTGTGGAGACAAGTTTACCTCAGAAAGGGCCACCAGGACGACGATGATTTCCTGCTAATAGCATGACTCTGTTATATCTGTCTATCCTGGGCTCCCTTTTCATTTGTGCTGTGTACCCTCGCTGGGAATTGTTGTGCTGTGCTGGCAGGAGAAACAGAGCACCCCTAATTAGCAGCCTGGGATTTATGTATGCTGCCATTAGTTACTGGAGTTCGTTCATCTTGACATTTTGACATCTTCTGTGAGCTGTTTTATGTTAGCAAACATAAAGGGCTGGTGTTAGTCTTGGAGGTGAATTTATTCTGGCAAGTGGCTTTTTTATCTAACTTAAAAACTTCTATGTGTGGACATACAGAAGTTTGTGGCAACCAAAGGCAGTTTCCACTCACAACTGTATCATGGATTCAAAGCCATAGTCATCCAAATCCCAGCCTTTTGTTGACTTTGGGGACTGGTTATTTCATGCCTCATTTCTCCCAGTAATACCTACCAGCTTTTGAGCTACCTTCCAGTTCTCTTGTAGATGGCTGTGGTTTCCAAGAGCTGGGAAACCAGCCTAGAAAACTCATCAGGGAGAAAGCTGTGCCAGAATTCCTTTGTGTTTAAATTGTTTCTATAAAGCCAGGCACATCTATCTTCCAGTAACAGAGCTTGAGGGATACAAACCCAAGTCTGCTTTGTCACTACATAATGTGGATCTAAAGAGATACTTCCCTTAAAAAGTGCAGATGCCGCCTCAGTTGTTTGTTACTACCTGATAATTTCTTCTCATGTGCTTTTTGGTACACTTTGTACTTCCCAGCAGTTATTTTTAAATATATTGTGAAAATGTGCCATTTGACCTCAATCCAGTATTATGAAGAAGCAATCAATTTGCAGTCCTTCCTTAATGTTGCTGTTTAAAGTTCACAGAGCTTGGCAGCTGATGTATCTGTAGTTTAATTCTGGAATGCAATTCTCATATTGCATAATACTGACTAATGAAAACAAATGCTTTCTTCATTGCATGACACTTCTCTCACCAGAGCTAATTTAAACAAACCACTGCTTTAGGAAATATGTATTAAAGCCAAGTCAAGCCCTTGTATTTTGTAAATGTGAAAAATAAATCAGGAAGATGATGTGATAGCATTCATTATCACTGTCACATTTAACTTTTCATCTGAAGTGGCATTTTTCTCTGAAGAGACTTTAAGCAGTGTATTAGGCATCTGACTTGAATTTCACTATACTAATGCTTAGCTAATTGCTGCTGATGAGCATTGTGCCTGAGCTGGAAGCCTGCCCTTGGAGCCAGGTACCATGCCAGCTCCCTCCTGATCCACTGTGACAAATAAGTGCATGTCTGAAGCTCAGTTATATATATTTTATTGAACTCTCTGAAGTTTTGTGTCCCCCTGAATTCAAATTTGAATTGTTTTATGTGTTAGTGTACATCCTGTTACATAAATAGCACAGTTGAATGCAGTTGTCAGAAGAGACCACATGACCAAGAAATAGACAGATAATAATTTGGTTAAAAGTTTAAGGAACAGAAGGAAATGAAGCAAAAAATGGACTATCTGACAGCAGTGACTTATATGTTTCTTCTTTTGTTCTTTAAGAAAATAATAACTTCTTTTTGCCAAAGAATGTACAACAAATTGGCTTTAAATGAAGTAATTCTGCATATAAGTATTCACATTGTGGTTCTGTGATCACAAATCAGGTCTGTGGTTGCTGGATCAAACAGCAGTACAGATTTTGGCCCAAAGAAACTTAAGTACAAGGTTATGTGTGGACAAAAATGAACAGTGGTATCTTTTGGCATGCAATCCTATCTCCTAGAACGCATACATCCAGTGCTCCATTAATCTGCCTTTTACATTACAAAATTTACTCTGTTGCATTGTGGTTTTATTTATTGGATGGCTAACAGGAACAGCCTTGAGAAAAGTACAACACCACTGCCAAGCATCATTTGCATTTTGGCACTGAGGAGCAACACAATATACTCAATTCTCTTCTGAGAACCTCCAGAGCAAAAAACTCTGCTGGGGAGGAGTTACATGGACAAATAGAGGGAATTTTAGGAATGGGAATATGATATTTGTAAAGATCTGCATGTGGCTTGCACCTTACCAGGCATGGAAAATAATGAGTATTCTAGTGCAGGACTGGTAGGCTTCCAGGAAAGAGCCACTTTAGCCACTTTAGGGGAGGCAGGCAGCATGTGGCACCTACTACAGTATTGCCAAGCAGTGTGGGAATGAATGACCACCAGCAATCTGATTTGGGAGCCATGATTACACTGGCAACCTCTGAATGACAGGCATGCAGAGGTCATGGTGAGTTTGGTGGCCTGTAAGGGCTTCCCCAGCTGGGTTGGCACAGTAGAGGAGACATTTATTGTGATCTCCCTTTTAATCCCCCAGCAAAGCAGTTTCTTATCAGGAAGGGACATTCTCCCTACACATTGCCACTAGTCTGCCAAACTGAATGACTGTGATGTTTTTGCACATTTTAGCGAGTGAAGAGGTATGTTCAGTCCAGTTAGCAGCTGATCCTGAATCTGTTAGAACTGATGGAGTTCTCATACCTATCTCTGGTACTTGGAGGTCAATATATTCCTTCTCATACCCTGCACAGAAGCCTATTTATTAGTCTCCTCAGTGACCAAGCAGACAGCTGCAGAATGAGCGTGGAAAGTGTGATTCATTGCCTGAAGCAGGCATGGGGTTTGTGTCTGATCCCCAATTCTCTCTTGGGATTCTGTTTAACATGGACCACAGGCTACTGGAGTGAAGAAGAGCAGATGGTTTGGTACAGATAAGTGGGCAAATTCCTATGCAGTCAGCAGAAGGTGACATGAATTGCAGCCACTCTCTTTGTACATGGCAATGTGTTCCTCCACAGAATCCAAGAGAGGCAGATCAGAGATTGCTGAGCAGATTAACTCAGGCAAAACTCCAGACAAGCGCGTGCTGAGTCTGAAAATGATGCATGTGTTAGATTGCAAGAAATAACACATTGTTTTCTGCATCTCATGTTCTCAGCATGTGCTATTCCCCAGTCTAGGCTTTTACATCATTGACTTTTTAGTCTGGCCTCAGTACTGCTTTAAAAGGGCCAGATCCTGCATGCAGCATTTTCAGTTTTCCAGCTGAATAAAGGAAAAGCCGAGGATTTCTTGTAGAAACAGTAAGAAGCAGAGTTTCTTTCTCCTAGTAAGGAATCAAAGTCACTTAGTAAATGCTGGAATCTACAAAATACTTAGATGTCTGCAATTTTGAAAGGAGGGAAAGAGTGGAAGAAAGGGATAGCACTGAGTAGTAAAGAACCTCACATATTTGGCAAGAGAGCCCCCATTGCTCTCTGGAGCTCAGTCCGAGCTCCCCCAGGGCATGGTCAGGTACCTAATGTAATGGGCAGGGAGTTTGTAAAACACCTTCACAACAGACACTAACCCAGCTCTGCAGGCAGTTGGTTTTGCATCCGTGCTGAGGCCCTGGAGTGGAACAGAGCGTGTCGTTCCAGGCACTGCTGGTAGGGACCTCTGAGGCACAGGCTGCTCCCCTGGCTCCACAGGACCAGTGCTTCTGCCCTGATCTATTTTAAGTTGCACAGCTGTTCGCCACAGTCATTGCACTCAAGTTCTCCTGTGACTTACTCTGGCTGAGGGTCCTTTTTTGGCTAAGCAAAGGGTTATTCTGTGCTCTTACTCCAGTTGCTGAAAATGAAGGCAAACTGGCATCTCAAGCACACAGCTACGAGTTTGCCAGCACCCAAATGAAAGTAAGGAGAAGATCTATGAAGTAGGCAGTAATATGCAGAGATAGGGACTATTCATTTGAGATTGTTCCTTTACCCCTTTATACATTTGCTGACTCCTAGAAACAGGAATGAGTGGAAGGTGTCTCTGAAGGAAGTGCCATCAGAAAGGGATGTGAACAACTGAACATGCTCAAAATTGAATCTGAGTAAAAGATACTTTAAAGTAAATGAAGAAGTAATATAAATCTTGTGAATGACTTGCTGCTTAGTGTAGGAGTGACAAGGCATTTTTAGTTGAGCAGTATGTGACTTAAAATCAGCATTATTCTTTTCTCATAACCTTTTTCAGACAACACAGTGAAACTGCTGCTACTCCCTTCTTTGGACAAAGCATTTTTGTTTTGCTGTTGCTTTTTCTGTCAATCTTGAATAATCAAAAATCTGTATGATTTTTATTTTTTTTCTGTTTCATAAAGTTTCTTACTTGAAAACTGGAAATTTGAAATGCATTATTTATTGAAATGTTCTGAGATTTCTGTTTATTCAGATGTCTACTTAGCATACCTAAAACTCCAGAGAATTTTCTTAAATAACTTAATTTTTATGGATCTGTGGTGTTTGCAGTCTTCATATAAAGCTCCACTGCTGTGTCAACCAGTTCAAATGATACCAGGGTGGTGCCATCACACCAAGTATCCTTTGTAAAGTCATTTGCTTCCTCTGGTGTCAGTCTGTGCTAAGTGACCTCTGTTTTCCTTCAGAAAGGGAACTGCCCAGGTGGTGAAAGTGATTAAGCCACACATCTATGCAGAGTCAAAACAGGAGGCACTGAAGCCTCCCTCCTACACATTTCCAGATCAGTGCAGATCTCAGGTGTCATTCACTGATGACTTCAGGCTAATTGTAGGCTATTGCTGAAATGGCCACCTCACTGAGGGCTCCATCTGACTGTGGCTGCCACTATTCAGATGTTGGCATTAATATGGGGAACTGGATTAGGGTGCTAATCAGATCAGGAAAACCAACCCAGCAAAAGAAAAATCCTTGTACTACCCAGTCTAATAATCTACATTCTAAAATAATTTCTAGCAGTCACTCTTCAGAGACTAGAGAGCCACTAATCTCCTGGGATCATCTTTCTGTGTCCTTGTACAGTTGTTTGCTCCTTCCTCTTTCTGTGTTTACCTTGTGTCTTAGATTATGGGCTCCTCAGGGCAAGAACCTTCCCCCAATGTGTTTGCATGGTGTGTTTTAAACATGCAGGTATAAACATATGGCAGGTCGGATATAATGGTAATCTTTTATATTAGCTGATAGGATATCCTACAGACTAAAATCTTACCCTGACATTAAAGTTTCTGTGCTTGGAGTCTCATACAATTGCAACTGAGGTCCCAGTTCCTCTGCTTTTCTGAAGTTGAATATTGCAATAACAGTTAAAAATTAGAGGGCTGATTGTCCTTACACTGTTTATAGCAAATCCTAAGTATGCATTAACATGGGTGCTGTTCCATCAGTGTGAGTGAAAGACAGGTGAAGCTGGAATTTTTACAGCAGCCAAGGGAAAAAAAAACCCACACATGTAAGGTGAGTTAATGATGAAGAGAAAAATGGCTTTTATTACAGCCGTGGTTCTAAATCCTGTAAGACATTTAAATGTATATTAATGTTGTGTACATTTAAATGTGTATTAATGTTAATATTCATACATAATATGAGAAATGTTTAAAAGAAACTTTTCAATGGCTGGCATTTCACAGAAGGTTAAGGACTTAAAACGTTTTTCCCCCCTTTTAGCTATACCAGTAGAAACTGCCAAACAAAACGCAAACGTTGCTTTGGTCCTGACTTCATGCGGAGGCCATATCGGTTTTCTGGAAGGAATATGGCCAAGGAAGTGCACTTACATGGACAGAGTCTTCAAGCAGTTTGTGCAAGCTGTGTTTGAGCATGGAAATAAAATCTTCAGCATGTAGCTTTGGACCACTGTAATAGCACAGTGGCACATTCTGACAAGGGCAGTCAAGCTTAGTGCACAAATTTTAACTCCTGTAAGCCAGCAAATGGATAAAGTCTATTACTACATGCAAAAATATTTTTGCCTAAGATTTTGTAGCAAGAAACTAAATATTATGTTGTCACTTTTATATTTATTTTTAATATGCCTTACTATGAATGACCTTAAATGAAACAGTGTTCTGCATACATCAAATTGCACTTAACCAAAACTATCAAGTAGAGAGATTATAATTCCTCAGGATTTTAATTTAAACCAGTATGTATTTAGGAGATTTTATTTAGATGTCTTTTACTATTAGAATGGCAATACTCTAAAGATCTTATATTATTCTTTCACATATAGTACCACTTGGTCCATTCCTTAGAGCACTAAAGGTGAAAATGTTAAAATAATAAAACAAAAGGAGGGATCAAATAAAAGTACTGATTCTTCAAATAAGTCAAAATTTCAGCATGTTATTATTCCACAGCATTAGACTGATACCTGCTTTTGCTGTTCTGCCCTGAGAGTATTCAGATTTAGGACTGTTTATTGTTTTTTAAACTATGTCAATGCCATACTTGTCTTACATGGTTATTTTTTAAAGAGCTAATTTATAGTGTTTACATATAACCAAAAGATTCCTTTAAAACAGTACTGTAATAACTTATGTAATTAAAAGACATTTTGCATTTCAGAGTTTATGTAAAGCTGGGTGTTGTCACATAAGTAAGTAACACATACTTCATATAACTGGTAAACTCGGTGATTGAACCTGCTATGTTTATATTACCTTGCAAGAACATTTCAGTTTTAAAGAATGAATATTAGAGCATCAAGAAATTATTATATAATCTGCTTTAGATTAAAAAAGAAAAACAAATTCAAACCTTTTGTCTAATATCATTTCTGAAAAGAATGGAACAAAATGTTTAAAGAAAGTTGGGATGAGGTCAGAGTTGTGCCTCTGGTTTGTTTATTTTATCATTTGTCACCATTTTGGCAGTAGGTTGTCAAATCACTGAAGCCACTGCAAATCAAGTTCTGCCCTAGCAGCTTACAAGTTTGTGAGGGTGGCTGAGGCATCGCTGTTCTCCTGAGCCCTGACAGAGCGACAGCCAGTGTGGAGAAAGGACACTTGGACAGAATGTATTTTGAAACTGTTGGGAAGCCCTAATTTAGGGCATACTGAAATTTAGAACAGGCCCTTAAGCAGCATCTGTGGAGCTCCCATCTTTTGCTGATCACTGATTTGGGCCCAGCCACATACAAGAAGTCAGGAAAGATGCCTCTGCATTTTTATTTTTATCTTTTGAGTGGGGTCAGTACAAGAAGAAAATGCAGCTAAAAAAAGCAAGTCAGGTCTTTTGTCTCAAGCAGTACGTGAACACTCCTCTTGCAAGGCATGTTTCCTAGTAACAGCAAAGGAAGAACAAAAATACTTTTTGTCTTTAGAAAAAGAAATTAGGACATGCTATACGAGAGCTGTTTTGTAAGGTAGACTGTTGAATTAAGAAAATTAAAAAGTGCTTTCAAGTTTTGACTTTTCAAACATGCACTTCCCCAAATAATGTACTCTTACTTTTTCTCTAATAAGAAAAATGAGGAAGGTGACTTGCAAAAGCAAAATGAAATTTTTTGCATGCTACTACAATACAGAAAAATAGTATATTAGTAGGGTGCCTTATTTATTCTTGTATTCATTTCCAGGTTTTATGTTCATGCAAAAAAAAGAGCAATAAAAAGTGTATTTAGTGTTATATTTGTAAAATTGTTTAGGTACAGTACTGTTCAAAATTCAGCATATAGTATTAATAAAAATAAAACCACTTACATTAAATCACACCTTACTGTTTAAATAAAAGTATTATGATTAATGCCAAAATTTCTGTCTCTCTGCACTGTCTTAATTTATGTCTGATCCCTATACAGATCTCCATGAGACATTTATCTTTAAAGCTACATCAAGCAAAAATCTGTAAAGCTGGTGTTCCCCCCGCCAATATACAGTGTCCTTGTACCCCATTAGGGAAAAAGCACAGTGTGCAAGGTGGTAACAATCAAATTTTAATATGGGTATCTTCAAGCTTTCCCAGTAAGATTTTCTGGAACAAAAAATTCAGACACCTCAGATCTTAAAGGGTACACACAAGCTAGAAGCAAGTGCCATAAACATTTTTGCTGTGTAGTAACTTCATACCTCACATACAGTTTTTATGAAGTGAGCCAAAGTCCACAGTGTGCACTCTACTCAAAACAGTGTGAATCCACAGGGTCTTTATTTGGCTTTTCATGTGATCTGAGTACCCAGGCATCAACAGGGATAGGTAATGCTGAAGGTGGAGAAAGTTGTTAGTTCTCAATTTACTCATTACTGAAAAAATGGAGTAGAACAAAAATGAAATTCCAAGCCACAAAGGCTGCAGACACCTACCTCTTAAAAAAACTTTTTTCCTAGATCAGAATTCTAAAGTAGCTGAAGTTGAAGCTTCTTTGAAGGTGGGGTCCTCTAAAGATTATCTAGTTCCACCCTGCTGACTAAGACAGGACATATACATGCTCCAGAACATCCACCTCTTCTCATTTTTCCCTTGGAGTCAATGCATAGTACAGTTCTTTTTCTCTGTAAGGCCTTCAGTCACCCAAGAGCCATTCGTGGCCTCAGCTGTCTTAGCATCAGATCATAAAGACCAAGACTTTAAGGTGTAATTTACTATGTCCACTCCTGGCAAAAGAAAAAAAACCAAAAAACAAACAAACCAAAAAACAAAACAAAACAACCCCCCCAAATAAACTAAAAAAGAAAATACGTTAAAAACCTGAACACTTCCAATAGGCAAATATGGTTCTTTGAATACAGAGAAATGAATCCATGGTATACATTTCACACTGAACAGAAGAATTAATGCTCTTTTCAGAAACCAAGACACATAACAGTACCATTTAAAATACTTAACAGAAAGGGCTGTGGATGATAGTCTACAACTCCACAGGAGCTGGTGTCAAGAAAATGCCAATAAAGCATCAGTGACTCCAGGCATGTCAACATGGTCCTGTCAATGTGGCACTGAGTGTCACACTTCAGGTACCAACACGCTGACTCTGTTTCAGAGTGCAGTCGCTCCGAGGCCTAGACTCATTATTACAGAGATTGGAAAAGGGCTCCACATTCAAGAATTACTCCCCAGATGTGGTTCAGGAAGCTTCTCTTTACTTTCTCCATGCTGCAATTTGCAATTTCCAGCTGAGATCTCATAGTCAACTGTTTGAGCACTTCAAACCAACAGAGTGGAGCAGCTTACTTTATCTCAGCAGCTCCCAAATGTTTCAGACAACAGCCTCCTCCCCTTTTTCTGCAATGGTCTAGACCCCTGTGTACCACTCACACGTGTATCGACTCTCTGTCCCAGACCCAAATCTCTGTAAGCCAACTACACCAGCCTTCCCTCCAGATGTAGCTATCTGCAGGGTTTTTTTTTTATTCCTGTTCCCCTCTTCCCCTGGGAAAGAAAGAAAGAAACAAACAAAAACAAAAACCAAACCCAACTCATATTCGGCAAGCAAGCAAAGTGGACAAGTCCCAGCCCATTTTTTTTTTCCTGCTTCCCTGCAAAAAGGAAAACACCAAAAGAAAACCAACTATTCAAATTCTATCTCCTCCCATTTTGAACATGGCCCCCTACTTTTTCAACTAACTGTAAAGCTCTTTAAGTCCAGGCAGCAGGGCATTCTCCAATCTTTGCTGTCCCACGTGGCACCTACACAGGAATTTCAGAGGGGGACTGCCTCTTTCACCTACAACTCCTGCAGCTACCTGGCTCCTGCCAGTGACTCACATCTGCCAGGAAGACTTTTGGCCCTGCACTCGGCTTCTCCGCGGGTTTCTTCAGCTCAATGCATCATCACCCCAAGGGAAAAAAAGGAAACATTGGTTGCCTGAGTCATCGAGTTGCTGTAACACGGGGGCACACTTCAACCTGTGCCACTTACTGAGGTTCTCATCCCAGCATGCCAGCTTGTAAAAAAGAGCCTTGGAATGCTCAAGGCAATGAATAAGAAAGGGGAAGGCATAAAAAGCCCAAGAGTCTCACTCTGGGGACGTGCTACTGACCTCCAGCATACATGCTGGGTTCCCCCCAGGCAACTCCACTGCAGCCAGTCTGCTGTGGAATATCTCAGCCACTTTTTGGGTTTGGGTTGTGGTTGTTTAATTTTTATTCCAACAGAAGAAAAGGAAAAATCTGCTAAGCAGATAGTGGTTCTTCATTGGCAAGCATATCTTCCTCTTAAGGATCCAATTTTCTTGTCTCATTCCTTCTACTGGAAATGCAAAAATCAGCTTCTCCCTCCTTCCTAGGAGAGAGGGACTTTTTGAATCAGCCGAAAGGAGGAAATCAGAGCCCTGTGCTATCTCAGCTGCTCCTCCAGTTCCTTAAATGTTCTGTATATGTAGTGATTAGAAAGACACTGGTTTAAATGAGCTTCCCGTGTGGCCTTACCTCACCTGTCTGAGGCATTCTGAGGCATTCTGAGGCTGGAGCTGGAGCGGTGCTTGCAAGGTTAATTACCGGTGAAAGGTTAAGCAGCTCCTGCCTTTTGGTTGTCTGTCACCACTTCCTTGCTCAGATGAGATGTCTGATAAAAAAGAGGGCAGGCTGGGAAGCGTGTTTGAATGCCAAAGGGGGCTGTAAAACCTTCGTGCTGGTAGGACCGCTGGGATCCAGTCTGGGATCAAGAGCTCAATCCTGTAACTAGGCAGCCCGCCCTAAGGCTGCGGTTTCACAAGCAGCTGTCAATGCTAGCAGCTCCCTCATGCCAAAAGGGGAAGGCTTTCCCTTCCTCCTCCCCTGTCTGTTCTTATCCCCATTCCAGTCACACGGTCCTCAGCCTTTCTTGCTCCGGTAGAATATGACAGTTTTCCCACTGGCTTTGTTTGGGAGGTTTTTTTTGTGTGATTTTTTGTGGGTTTTTTGTTGTGGTTTTTTTTTTTTTCTTTTGCTAACTCAGGAGGTTAAATTTGCATGTCTGCGGGGGTCCCTCAGGCGCTAGATGGAGGCTGGCACGGTTAAGGAGCTGGAGAACGCTGCTGGGAGTGGGCAAAGGAAGTGCAGAAATTAGTAGGAGAAGCTTCCACTCTCTGATGACAGTCATCTCCCAAAGCTGCAGCCCCACAGGACACTCTCTGCAATTAGTGGAGTGATCCATTATCAGCTGAGTTATTCCGTGAAAAAAGCCATAACCTAGAAGCACGTAATTTTTCACATAGCTTCAGACAAGAGTCACTGCAGCAGTTTTACTGCAGTGGTAAATAAACATGGCTAAATTAACAGAGGGGTTAAATCTTTTGGGGTTAAATCTGTCCTACTCATATACTCCACCTATGTGAATGCAGTTTCTCCTCCCTCCCCAGATTCCCCAGTTCAACAACAATTCGTGCCCAAGCACTCCTGTTTATATTCACCACAACCTCCAAGGAGAGTAAATTTCTGTAAAGTTTGTGTTCTTTCAACAATGGCATTTGCTAGCAAGTTCACACCGACATCAGTGCTTCAGAATGCTGCCACCTTCTGTGGAAAACTGGAAAATTACTGATATTCTTCTATCCCGTGCAATAAGTTTTTCCAAATTTTGCAATTTAATGCTTTATAAGAATGCCTGCTACTTTACTATTTCCCTGCTGTACAGAAAATTACCATTTCATGGAAGTATGGAAGAAAATATAGGTTTATTTGCTTCATGTTCCTAAGAAAGAGACGCGGGAAAACATAATTTTAAATTTATAAAGATAATGGTAACATAAAGAAATGCTTTTATCATCCTTCAGGAAATTTACATGCAGCCTAGTGATTAAAATATCCTTCATCTGGAAAATATTCTATTAGTTACTGAAGGAGAGCAGCAGACCACACGTGGCTGCATTCATTGTAAAGTCACAGCAGATTATCATGCATTAAAGAAGAGCTACAGGGAGTTATAAATAACATCTCCTCCTATCAGCTTTAAAAAAAACCCCCAAAACTTACAGCTGCTGAAAGTTTCTATTTATCCAGTGCAAACTGTGCTTCAATGAAGTGTGTCCAGAAAGAGGACTTATCAAAGAAGGCAGTTCCTTGTTCCAGTTAACAGAGACAGAAAACTTTACAGACAAAACAGAGGATCTCCAGGTAAATTTGATATTTATATGAACAAATTTATGCTAGTCAGAAACTTGACAGCAATTTTCAACAATCCCATAAATGTGATAACAATAGAAATCACTAAAATGTTTTGAAGATTATAAAACAGACCTAGAAAGTTTATTATAAAACAAAAATAACCCTTTTAAAAATACTTCAAGCATTAACAAATGAATATTTGCAGAACCAAATAATAAAATACTCCTTTACAACAATGAACTGTAACCAGAAATTGTAAAGGAAATCAGAAATCTCTGAGAAACCCCATCACATACTACCTTTTCTTCTAAAAGTTTTCATGGCTATTGGCTGCAGTTCATCACACTGTTCTCCAGTGGTGTATACACATCCCTAGGTGAATTCACAGTCAGATAAACTGAGGCTGTGTCTATACTGGCAAGTACAGACTGATAGGAGGGGGTATGCAGAGCAAAGATACCAAATGTGGAGATCTTGATACACTTATGTGCATTTCAAGTAGGACCTAGTCCAGGTTACCCCTAGGACAGTAATATGGATGGAGCACAGTAGGTATGCATGAGGTACCTCTGCATCAGTATTCTAGATAGGATCAGCAGCTCACTTTTGAAGGGAATCCTCTGATGGCTCCCACTTACCATCCAGGGTCTTGGACTGTGCATAATGGATTCCTTTTGGAGGAAACCAAGCCCACAGTTACACCCCCAGAACACACTCAATCTATTCAAACTCCAGTTGTCACTGCATCCGTAGTGACAAAAGCTGGACTGCCACATCAGTGGTGTGGATGTCAGATCTTCAGCTTTTTCTTCAGAACTTCTCATACTTGCCAATGCAGACAACAAGCTCAGACACATAAATATCCTGAGGCAAAGAAGCCATGACATAAGGTTTGGTGAGGTATAAACACTTTACAAGTGTAGCAAGGACTGAAATATCCTAGACCATGGCAAAAATCACTAATAGGTGGTTATGCTAGAGAGCGAGTTGTGAAACACTGTGCAGAATACACAGAACAACAGAGCCAGCTGGCACCTTCAGAGTTACTGCTGGACTGAGGAAATCAAAACAAGTTGGACAAATGGACTCAAAAAGGCAGCTCACTGAGTTGAACTCAATGCTCTGGAGAGAGGAGTGGACATGGTGCAGGACCAAGTCACACCCAAGAACCCTCTTTAATCTCCCAGACACAGACAAGTACCCATCCTGCTTTACAGCTAAGTGACATACACTGACACTGTGACAAACCTGTCCCAAGGGGGTTGGCAGCTGTCGGCAGAACTGCACAGCCGAGTGACCCATTTCAAAGGTGTCTGCAAACCTATTTCAAAGGTGTCACGTTTGCCCCTTGAGAGAAGGGGCCCACAAACACTAAGGAAACGCTGCTGCAAGCACATCTGCTGTAATACCACCAGGAATTTGGTGGGACTCAGAATCACGGAAACACAGAATTGGCCAAGTTGGAAATGACCACAGAGGGTCACCGAGTCCAACCTTCCTGCCCAAGCAGGGTCATCCTAGAGCACATGGCACAGAATTGTGCTCAGATGGTTCTTGAATATCTACAGTGAGGGGGACTCCACAACCTCTCTGGGAAATCTGTTCCAGCCCACATTCACACACCCAGTAAAGTTCTTCCTCATGTTCATGTGGAGCTTCCTGTGCATCAGTTTCTGCCCGTTGCCTCTTGCTGCTTAGAACCACAGTGGAGAGCCTGGCCCCATCCTCTAGACACCCTCCCTTTAGATATTTATACACATTGATGAGCCTCCCGTCAGTCGATTCTTTTCACTTCACTATGGCTGCCAGCTGTGAGGTGTCAGTCACTGACACAGCGCAGGCCGACACCCCAGTTACTTCATCCCACTGGCCCCATGGCACGTGGCACTGTCTTTCCCCTTGTTTTTGGCAAAGGACAAGGCTCAGACAACCTGCCTGGGTGCCTGGTGGTGCGAGTGGGCTGAGCCACGGGGTATCACCGCCAGAAAGGGAGCTTAGAGATCGTCTGCTTCCAGCCTCCTTGCATGGGCAGGGGCATCTCCTGCCAGACCAGGTTGCTCAGAGCTCCATCCAGCCTGGCCCTGAACACTTCCAGGGATGGGGCATCCACAGCTTCTCTGGGCAAGCTGTTCCAGTGCCTCATCCCCTCGCATTAAAGAATTTCTTCCTAATCCCTAACCTAAACCTACTCTCGCTGCGTTTGAAGCCATTCTCCCTTGTCCTGTCAATACGTGCTCTTGTAAACACCCTCCAGTGCTTAGATGCGAGTTTTAATTAGTACCGTCTCTGCATTCCTCACGTAACATTCCCACACGGCATACACCCTCCCAGGCGGCTGCGCACGCGCGAGCCACGCCGCTCCCCGCCCTGCGCGTTCCGTCTCCCGCCGGAAGATGTCCGCTCCCCGCCGGGGAGGCTGCGGAGCCCGTGCCCGCTGCCCCCCGCGCCCCGCCCGGGGCCGAGAGCCCGGCGGCGGATCCTCGGATCCTCCCCGGGCCTGCCCGCCGCTGTCGCGGGGGGAGCGGCCCGGCCGTGCCCAGTCGCGAGCGGGAGCCGTGGCGTGAGCCCGGCCTTATCCCGGCACCCCCGCCCTGCCCCCGCGGCCCCGGCCGGGATGGGGTCCCACCGCCAGGCCCTGCCCCGGCAGGGCTGTCACTGCGGGGCGCTGGGGCGGCTGACACCGGGCCACGCTTGGAGGCCTTCCCTTCCTTTCCCTTCCCTTCCCTTCCCTTCCCTTCCCTTCCCTTCCCTTCCCTTCGTCCTGAGTTGTGCCGAAGGGGCTGCCAGGCGCTGCCGTGGCCCTCAGCCGGGACGGCTCAGGTTCGAGCCCCCCGCGCCCTGTCCGGCTGGTGGGCAGCCTGCCTCAGCCCCTGCTCCAAGGACTGGAAGCTGTGCGGCTCGCGTTTCTCTGTTTTGTTTGCTTGTTGGTTTGGATTTTTTGGGTTTGAGGTTTTTGTTCGCTCTGTTTTGTTTTCGGGGTTCCCCCCCCGCCGTACATCTTGCACCAAACCATTCTTTGCTCGTGTTCTAGTTTGTTCCTGCACTTCTGTGTCTTCCCTGCTTCCCATAATCCGGCTTTTACTAGAGGGTGACTTCTCCAGGGCAGAGACTGCCAGTTCTGGAATGTCTGGAAAAGACTTTGCTCTGTTGTACAAAGTATTAGTAGGAAAGAAATTACCATTCAAGAGCTCTGTGGGAGGAGAGTGTATTTTTTAGTTGCCTGAGAAGGAGTACCAGCAAGGGAAGTTCTGTACTTTCTGTTTTGTACTTGTAAGTCTTCCCCGAGTGTGACATGTCATGTCTGGAAAAAAACAAAGGAGGTCCAGGTGTATACAGTGTCATGATATTCTCAGATTCTGAGGGTCAGTGTTGTGCTCTAAGAGACCAAAGACCTGTTCAGCAACTAGGGCTGCTATTTTCAGGAGGAGTGACCATATTGCATCTCTGACGGGTTTCCTTTGACTGGTGGAAGCCCATAGACTTGTGAGGTGTTGTGGAGCTCATGAGCTATTAGAATGTAGGCACGCAAATTCTACTTCTGCTCCTTAGAGAGAGACATGAAAATAGCACCACAAAAAGTGCTGTAAAAGATTGCTTTCCTGGGTAGAATTAAAAAAATATACCTCAAATACGGGCTGTTTATCATGTATTTTCTTTAAAGGAGAAGGTCAGAAGACAGTGCTGGTGTCTGGAATCTGTGTTTTTAATCAGCTTTTTAACAGAATTACCAGTTTTGCATGGTTAGAAATGCTTTCATAGATGGAAAAATGAAAATGAGGTTAAGGACAATCTAAAGTCTAAAGAAAAGAAAAAGTACGGTTGCTTACTTCTTCCTGTTGGATAATGATGAGTTATTAAAAGGAGCTTAACATAAGTATCTTTCAAGTTGTTGTGGAAAGACATACATTTGTCAATACTGGAAGTCATACTTTAGTTGTAATGAACTGAAAGTGTCTGGTCTGTGTTACAAAATCGGTGAATTGTTCCTGTTTGACCTTAAAAATATGTCAGGTTTAACTTCAGATCAGTTAAGGTTTGAAAAGCAGTGTAGGTTTATAGAAACTTGTATATAATCTGTACGTCTGTCAGTGACAAAAATTGATAGGTAATTCTTGATTGAAAAAGGTGATGTGGAAGTTCTGACCACTGGGTCTTCCAGTAAACTTTATTTTATAAAGTTATTAGTAAAACTTTATAGAACAATTATTATCTCTGCCATAATACAGTGACGGTGTCTTTGAATAAAGGAACTGAAAAGTTTCACAAGTCAGAAATGTATATGAAAGGGATGATCAGCCAAATCTGTGAAGATATTTTTATCAAGAATCTCTGTTAGCTTTCAGACTCTTGTGCCGAGTAACTCCTGCATTGTTAACATCATTTCAGTTCTCCTGAAAACATTGTCTTTAACTGCCCAAGGCAAATGTCTCTAATAATGCTACTCTTTAGGCTTTCCATCTCTGATTTGTAGCTGAAGTCATATTTGAAGGAACAGTTGTAGGTGGTTGCTGATGTCTGTAAAATTCTGTTGTAGCAGCCACAAAACTTGGTAACTGAGTCTAATGGATTTATTCCCTGTTGCTGTGAAGCACAGAATTGACAGCAGTCCCACGTATTTTGCCAGCTCTGAAAGAGAGCAGCACACTATTTTCTGAAAAAAGGTTGAAGACTGAGAAACTTCTTTTGAATTGTACTGTTGCTTGCCACATTTCAGAAGGTAAAATGGTAGCGCTTAAGACACTGAAGTGACAAAAATTGTTGGATATGGAAATAAAAAATAAAATTTATCTGTTGTTTTTTGGTTGGTTGTTGGTTTGTTTTTTGTTTTTTGTTTTTTTTTTTATTTCCTTATCAATGAAACTCTAAAGGTAAGCATTGTTTGAGGAGATGGAAGAGGGTGGTAATTCAGAATCTTGAGTAGGAAGTTCTGAAATGTCTACTGCATGAACATTTTCTATTCTTCATAGGTGGCATGAAACATCCTGTTTGTAAGCATATGCATAAGGAATGCTCTTGTCACACCTTGATAAGTTACTTTGGCCTAAACATCGATTGCCTCTTGTAAAAACCTGTAAGTAAAATGAGTGTCATTTGATTTGAGATTGCTTTAATGATTTGCTTTCTGATTACAGCATGATCTGGCTGTAAAAGGAAAATGAATATATAAAAATGAAAAGTTATGATATTTGGCAAAGAGTCTAAAAGCTGAGTTGCTTGTTTTTTTACAGAAATGGCAGCTCAGAAAAGGAAGTCTTCGTTAGTAGAACCTTCTGCTAAACGTCCAAAGCTGGACAAGAACAGCAAACCATCTTTGTCAAAGAAGGAAAAAGAAGTGTCAGATACAAAACATGGCTCAAATAAATCAAAGCCCAGTCAGTGTGCAGTGCAGGAGAAAGCTGTGCTCAAAACCTCTGTCAAACCAAACAGGTCAGTGACAAAAAAATTACATAATTCTGCATTATCTTGATAGACTACATTAGAGCAGAAACAGTCTAAGCAGAGGAAATCTGAGTTAAAGATACAGCAAGTAGTTAAATAGTGCTAGAAGGGAGATCAGATTCAAATTGTTATGTTTGCTGTCTGCTACATGATTTTTCTCTGGAACCATCTAAGTGCCTCGAAATCCAGAAAGACCTCCTTCAAAAAAGTTTCTGAAGCAAAAATAAATCTAATATTATCTGTCTGTATATATGTAACTTGTACTTCATTTGCAAGTCAGAAGCATCAGTGATTAACTGCTAGAAATGTTACAAAGTATTCATCTGAGGTTCATAGTTTAGTCTTGCCAGGCATAAAAAACATTAAATACAACACTTAAGAGTAACTAGGTGGAAGTGAACACCTTTTAGAGATAATTCTTGAGGAAATTCTTCCAGAAGTACTGAGAGTATAAGATCTAGTGTTTTAAAAAAGGAAAAGAAAGAGGTAGAGAAGGAATGAAAATAATCTTATGACAGATTCTACTTTCTGTATGTTGAAAAAAGTATTATTTGACTCTTTCAGTGATAACACCAATGAACCTGAAGTAGGAACACGCATGACTACAAGATCATCAGCACTCAACTCAAATAATAAAACAACACCTGGCAAAACAGTTCAACAGCAGCAACCTAAATCTGCAAAAAATAAGGAGGTATGCCAGAAAAAATCTGTGCAAGAAATTCCTAAGTCAAAATGCTTAATTGCACCAAACGAGCCAGTAATGAGGAGATCACAGAGACTGCAGCAGTTAACACATGTGCATGTTCCAGCAAGATCCCTGCGCAGCAGAGAAGTTAAAGAAGAAAAAGTTCCAGAAGTTAAGCACAGTAGCCAGGCAAAAAAACACACTCACAGTGTTGCAGCAAAACCACTGAAATCTGCTGGAGGGAAAACGGAACAGAAAAACACAAAGATAAAGCCAAACAATACAAAGGAGGATAAAGAAGTACGTGTAGAAGTGACCAGATCTCTGAAAGAGAAAAAGTGTAAAGCAGACAATAGAAAGGATAATTCCAGTAGCTTTCAACAAAATCTTCAAGGGTCCTCGTCATGTCCTGCTGAGGGTCTTCAGGAAGTCAAGAAAGACCAAACGGGCCCTGTGTCTCCTAATTCTAGCAACACAAAGAAAGTGGAAACTGCTTCTCTTAAGCCAAATTCTACAGCATCTAAGGAAAAGCAACAAACACATCAGAACATAAAACCCAGTACAAAACCAAAAAATGCTTCACAGCCATCTGTAAGTGAGACAAATGTGGCTGATCAGCCAGAGAATGATGCAAAATCCAAAAGGGTGAGCATCCTTGAACTTTGTGAAGAAATTGCAGGTGAGATTGAGTCAGATACAGTAGAAGTGAGAAAAGATTCCCCTAATGCAGAGGATAGCAAAGCAGAAGAAAAGCACGATGACACACAGTTACAGCAAAGTGAAATGCTTACTCAGAAAGAACCCAGTCAAAGTCCTCAGTGCAAACGGTTTTTCCCTAGCAAAAAAGCAAAGCCTGTCAAATGCACTCTGAATGGTAGAAATAACTCCTCAAACAAAAACTCTAAATGGACCAAAATTAAGTTGCTGAAAGCTAGTAATGTGAAGCAAAGTAACTCAAATTTTCCAAATGTCCCCAAGCTTCCTTTTTTAAAAGATTTCCCTGAAGTTTCAGAGGCAAGTCAAATGGCTGCAGAAGCAGAGCTTTCAAAGGCACAAGGCAAGCTGTCAGCAAGACTGTTTGAGAATGAAAGTACAACTTGTGCACAGGAGAAATCACATCCTTCATCTGAAAGAGCTGAAGCTAAAGAAGTGACATTGGAAACAAAACAGCCCACAAGGAAAGGTGCAGAAAATGGTCTGTTGCCTAACTTGACAAAACATTTATGTGAGCCAAGACCTGATGAGGTAAGTTATTTTAATTATGGTGTATGGTAGGAGGGTGTTCTAAATCTATTCTGTTTTCTGAGAATCCCATGCTCAGAATTGTTTTAACAATGACTTTCTTTTACAGTAACTTCAAATTTTCAAATGTATTAGAGATTTACTGCTGTATTGTTATAGAGGGGTGATAGTAAGCTGAAAAATTAATTGATTCCACCTTCCTAGATTCTGTTGTTAACTAAATGTTGATCAATAAAATTTTGTGCTGAGCCAAAGGTTGTATGGATTCATATGGACACTTCAGCTTCTCTAGCTGTTTTGTTTTGCAAAGTTGTATTACACCTTTGGAGTAAATGAACTTGTTTTCTTTTCATTTCCTTGTCTGAATGTGTTTCTACTAGAATTTAGGATTTTAAGGATAACTGTGTTTTACAGAAAACATTTTACAAGCTTGTATATAAAATGGAAAAGTTTTTTTTTAATTAATATCACAAACTTCAATATAGACTAGCTAATAAGTTTCATTTTGTCTTAAACTGACGCTGTATTTAAAATTTTAATACTTAGTTCAATTAGTGGTTTTATTAATAGGTTAAAGGCATTGAATAATTTGGACATTTATAAATTTAATGTTTTCTCTTTTGCTTAGAACTTTCGATTACATTTGGAATCAAGTCCAGAAAGTTCTCCAGTAAAGTGTGTTACAGCTCCTAGACCACCAAAACAGTTAAAAAAAGAACCCAGAGAAAGTGAACCTCAAGGTAACTGTCTACTACAGATTTCTGTACTTGATTTGATCAGTTCTGTGGTAAGGACAAGTCTCCCTTTAAGAGGAATGGTTCACAGAGTAAGGCATAGCTGGTGCAGAACTCAAGTTCGGGAGTTGGAACTTTTGACCAGGGGATTTTGCATTGCTTTGTGTCACACCCAGGGCCACTTGAGTAGCACTGAAATGTGCATTCTAGTCAGGGCTGTGGAGTAGGAAAGACCAAATTCTTTCCTTTTCCATGTTATAAAGCAGTAAAACTTGCATATTTCTTCTCTTGGCTTGGTTTTTGTTAATTCTCGGCTCTGCTTCATTTGAATGAGTATCTGCATTTGTTTCTTCTAAATTTTTCTACTTGATCTTAACCAAATTATTGATTGAGTAATCACTCCCCTGTTTTTATTATGTAGTCTTCATTTATCAGCAGGTGAAAGCAGTTTTGTCAAAGCATATGATGAGTGTGATGTGAATATTTTGACTGAAGTACATTTGACTAAGAAGTACTGTCAATAAATCACTAAGGTGTCTCTTTGTTATTTTTTAATGTTCTTAGTGGTGAGGGGTTTGTTGTGGGGTTTTCACGTATTTTTTAAATCTGAACCTTAGTTTGAGTGCACTGTTTTATTATTTAGCTTTACTAAATAGTTGGAGTTTTTTTCCTGTCGTAGGATAGTTTTGAAGGGTAACTACTCTTAATTTCTGTTACAGAATTAAAAAAAAATTTTGCTGTTTTTGATTGTTTCTTTTCCTTAAGTGTTGTAGAACATGTCTCAGATGGGGACATACTGTACATTTATGATTCTAATAAAATACAGACAGCTATTTATGTATGTATCAGTATAAACATATTTAAACTCCTGTGTAGTTTACTGCTGGCCTTGATTAGCTTATGGCAAACTGTCCTCCAGAACTGCTGTCAAAATGTTGGAGAAAAATGCCTTTTTTTAAATTATACTTGGAGAAACATGCAAATACTGCCTCAAACTTGAATATTTTTTATTGGCCATGAACAGATTGCAAAATTGTTTTGAATGTGTTTTTTGAAAATCACTGTGTAACTCAAATTTCCTTTGCAACTGAAAACTTTATAATGAAGTTATAATTTTTGATTAATTGTAGATTTGGCTCCCACACAGTTGATGCAAACTTCAGTAACGAGTCAAACTTCTGAATCTGAGAACAGGTATGGTATTTCATACATTATGAAATTGCAGTAACCTTGCATGGATAGAGTTATGAGAGAATTTATAAAACAGTTTTCTCCCAGCTTCAGTTTTCAGCTTCAGATAAGTGACTTGTCTTTGTAAAAACAGACTTTCATTTTATCCCATTGTTTAGGGATGTTTTTACTTTGCTAAGAAAGTAATGAAGATATTTGTAGCTGCACATTTATTTCAAAAAGTATTATTTAACAGAGTTGGAAAAACATTTATACTGGTCTCTTCCTCAAATCAGATGAGAACCAGAGAGTAGGGGAAGGATTTGCCACGTGATTTTCATGTACTGAATTATTTCACTTACGTCTGGAGTTTTTCTGCTCTTTGTACTATGGGAGTGTTGTACATGTGAATTTTTTTTAGGTGAGGAGGAGGGGGTTTAATTCAGAATTTTCTGATTGCTGTGAAATGAAGGTGTCAGCAGCCATTTTAAAAAGAAATAGTTCTTAGTACTAAAATTGTCTTACAGTTCAAGTTTGTATTTTAGCCTTAATGACATTGACTGTTACGGTTTTTGAGCAGTTCTGTCATAGGCTCTGGCTTTAGTCAATTACAAGATAAGACAAAAATTTCTTTGTACCTGATACCTCGAGCAGCAGCAGTTGTCAGTGTGTTGTTACTGTTTTCTATATTCATAATGGGGACAAGAAGAAATGTTTCAGGTGATTTTCAATACATCTCTCTGAGGCCAGGTTAACAATTCTGACTAACCAGACCTTTAGTACATGTTGAAAAACTCTACTACTATGGTACTTCACTGAAGACGGTTGGTAAGGTAGATGCAAACTAGTTAAATGAGTGGTTTAAAATGTATTGATAAGCACTGCAATAGCTTTGATTTTTTATATTTTTAGTCTCAACTGACAGATTTATGGTGTCTACTTAAATTTATTGCCTCTCTTACCTAAACAAGATTATATTGCTTTACTATTATCTGGATCTATATTTTAATTCTGAGACCTTTCTTACCCTGCTTTCTATATGATATCCAAGATTTAAGCCATCGTTCTTCCTGTGGTAATCTTGCCATTACATAGAGTAATCTGTTACCTGTGTGCATATCTACCATGTAAATCTCTTTAGGGCTTTGTAGGAAAAGGCCCACCTTGAAGTAGTTACATAAGGCAAGTTTTAGAGCACATGAGGGAAATAAAAAAAATGACTCCCGATTTAGCACAAAATGCTGTTTTAAAAATGTCTGGCAAAAGTTAATTTTTTAAAAAGCTCACTGGATTAACCTGCTGCCTGTGCTACAGGAGGTGCCCCAATTAAGTTTGCTCAGAAACAGAAAAATATGTAAATACCTAGTTGAAGTATGTGTATTTTTGTGTGTGTTTTGCTTTGGCAATCTCTACGAGTTTTATCCAAACCTGGAACAAATACAATTTTTTTTCCCCTGAATACAGGAGCAAGCTCATAGAATAGTTTTGGTGATAGTTTATTGTATTTTCCAGTGTTTCTTTCAGCTGTGACAAGGGGAGGTTTAAACTGAGTAAGATTGCAGTGCTACCGATGCATTTACTCCTTGGGTCTTCCTCCCTTCCCTGCCACCTGTTAGAAGAGAATAAGTTTTAGTTGTAGGGATTTGACATCTGATTTAGACTTGTGAGAATATATGTGCATGGTCTGCTTTAGTAGCCTGATGTATGATACCTAAATCTTACTTTGGCAATACATAGCATCAGGTGCCATTGGTCATGCTCTGAAAGTGCCTCTTTTAAATGCTGCTGTTAATGGTTGAGACTAACCTACCCACTTGATAATAATTTTTTATTTTTCAGAAACCAAAAAAAATCCACTTGTAATTAGGCTAGTTACAAACTGTGTTTCTTTATGAATCCTTTTTTTTTCCTTATTTTTTCCATTTAAATTGCATGTTAAAATATACAGGACTGTTTTATTTAATTAATTTGGATTTGCATCTTGGTGAAGTTTGTACTAATCACAACGTTTTGAGTATCTAGCATGACGTGTATAAGCAGTTCCATTTTTAACATGAAATATATTTGTATTTCAAGGGCTCCATTGTCAAATCCTTCATTAGCATCAAAATGCAGTAACTTGCCATCATCTGAGGAATCTATTCAGAAACTAAAAGAAGCAGGAAAAGATGGTGATAAGCAGCTGATCACAGTAAGTAATACCATTTTAGTAAGGCTTAGAGCTTCTTGGAGAAATTATTTCTGAATTTGCAGTGCTGTGGTTTAACGTATTTGTCTAAAAATCATTACTTATACATGCTACTTATCACCGTTGTAAATGACTTGTAAAAGTAGAACCTGTACTAGATTGCCATTCAGTGCTGATGGGAAAATGGTGTCAGCAAGCCTTAATGTTTAACATTTCTTGTTAAAATAAATTTCTGCCATTTTAAAATAGAATAGTTTTTTATTGAAAATATGGAGGGAGAGTGAATACGCCTTTACTTATGTGTAAATTCTCACTATCTTAAGATTTCAGAATTATAGGGGGAGGTGCATATGGTAGGTTGTGTGCAGAATTAGTATCAACAGATTTGTTCCTGTGACATTAGAGTGTCCATTCTTCTGAGACCAACTTAAAGATTTTCCAGTGCATGCCCTTATTTTTACCATAGTATTTAAGCAGTAGTACCAGTTGGGTTATTTATTCTTACTCTTTTGACTATTAGCTACAAAATACAGGTTACAAGAAAACATGAAATGAGAAGGGAGTGACACAGTTGTTTTGGTGTCGTGTAGGGTCACACAGCCTGATTGTGAGACGGAGTTTTTGACCTTGGTTTGTGTTTTCAATAATGCACATGCCAGATAATCCTTGAGAAATGAACAGCTAGAGAGGGAGAGGAGTCCAGGCCATTATGAAGGAAGGAGTTTTCTTATGAAATGATACCTCTAACATATATTATTGGAGGTGTTGCTAAGTTGTTCTTTTTTCATGTAATACGTAGATTATACACATGTAAATATTAACTGAAATAGAGCCAAATGAATTCTGAACACTCTGTTATATCCATACTGAAATATTTTAAAATCAGAGCTTCTAAGATCTAAAGTGATAAATATATCCTCCAGTTGTCTGATGTTATACAAATCTAAGCATGTGAATGCCCAGCCACAGGATAACTGAACTGTATCTAACATTTAAGAAGTATTTCAATTACTGTCTCTTTGAAATCCATTTTACCAACAGAATTTAAATGAATTATTAAATATCTTAACTACAGTAAAAGGGCTCTAAGAATATCCCTTTTAATTTCTGTGAAACTAACTTAATTTTTACTCATACAGTGATAGAACTTGGCTGAGAAGTTGCTAGAATCTTTGACATGAAGAAATACAGAACTTCCTGCTTGGCTACTGAAGGGGGCTTGTGTAGCTCTTTGCAGTGTTTATTATACAAAGAGGTTTTTTGCGAGTTACTGATTATTCTGGTAGTATCCTTCTATTCAGCTAGAATTAGGAGAGTAATTTTTTCTTCAGGTATACAGCAATAAAAGCTATTTACCAAGCAAAATTTTAAAGAAAGGTTCATTGATGAAGAACATTGGAGAAAATGAGGAAGAATGGGAGAGACTTGGTTTGTGGTTTTCTATGAGTATTTCTGGAAAATGCAAGTGGATATTTAATTTCTAAATGTGTAAGTAACAGCTTCACAATCTATTACATAGTTCAGCACTTCATACAAATCCAATTCACTTTGATTTCGTTGAGTTCAGAGTAGACTTTTTATTGTGTGGAAAGGGCATTTTAATAATGCCTGTATTTCAGTTTACCAAGAGAACATTAGGTAGAGTATTGGTCCATTATTCTTTTACCTTGGGGAAAACTGCTCTTTTGTCAAAACATGTAGAAGAACCCAAATATTAGTTAAGCCACTTTGTAAAATGCTGTCCTTGACCTTGGTTACAGTGGAGATGAGACATAGTTATGTTTAGAGTAGTTTGTGCCAGCTTCTAGAGGTGAAAAGTAGCTAAATTAACTTCTAAATTACTAGGCTTTCCTCCTACAAATACTCAAAAGATTTTGGATTATATGCATATAATAAAATAAGGTACTTTTTGTAATTAATAGTTTTGCTTGCAAAACCATGGTGAGATTTTAAAATGTGGATTTTGAATGGCAGGGCTTATTTTTCTGTTGTTAGTAGTAATTATTTTCAAAGGTGTTTATGTAGTTCCATAATGATCCTGTGAGAACAGAAAAATGAGTGATACGGTTTAAAAACTGCTGAGGTTGAAATTTCTCCTATGTAGAAAGCAGTCTCACTAGGCAAGGTCAAATCTCTTAAATTAGCATTTATAGTGTCTAAAAAATTATAGTTAATAGCTAGAAATCATTTTTATTTCAAGTTTCTGGCATGTTGTATTAAGAGAAGCAGTTTCATTATTCTTTACCTTGAGCAAAGTTGGGAAGTCATGCTTTTATTCTTTGCAAGAGACATTTAATTAGTGCTTTGTTACACTTTTTAAAAAACACTAAACGCCTGAAAAATGCAATTTAGTTCTCTCCAAGTGAGGTCTGATTCTTTTGGAGATATGTCAAGCCAGTCCATCTTAATGTAGGTACAGAATCCTTTTCTCATTTTGTAACCAAAGCTGAAAAACAAATTATTTATTTGACTAGTCACATAATGCAAAATTTTTGTTTTGCTGCTTTTATTATTTTGCAAGTGTGAGTTTGACTCTGTCCTTTTAAATTTTTTGGTAGTATCTGAGGCTCCGAGTCTGGAAAGTTACAGTATTGTCTGTTTATTCTAATCTTTTTGGTCCCTGAGCTATATTTAGAGAGGTGTTATGGTAAAACTGGGCTTTGTTTTTCACAATGTGCTTTGGGTTTTTTATATTTAATCGTTAAAGATGTATCTTAGCTTCTTTCTTCTCCCATATGGTTACTACAGTGAATAGATTAATTTTCTTTTTTTTCTCAAGTAATAATAATCTTTAACAAGCTTTAAGGCTGTTTGACTAACAGAAGTAAAATAACACAAATTCTGTTTGTAGAAGAAATAATAGCTGCACTTGCACTGTTCTCTTTCCTAGTAACATCATCAAGTTATCTGGGCAGCTTTCAAACATAAAATTATCTCATTTTATAAAAGTACATCTAAGTCAAATGATGGGTTTGTTTCTGTTCAGATTTGCTTGCTGTCACACATCTTAAAACACAAGTCTCTTCAGAGCACAGAACTTAGCTGAGAACAGAAAAGCATCTAATGCTCCAAGACACTTCATAAAGCAAGCAGTGCCAGGAAATAGTGGTGTTTGAAGTGATATGCAAAGACTTAGGTTCACACTAAAGAGAGTATGATCTCTTTTAGGGGAAAGAAATTCCTCTCTTTTCTTTCCTCTCTCTTAGGGGAAAGAAATTAAGATTGAGGCTAAAAATTCATTGTGTTCCAAATCTGTGACTTGGTGTTTGGTGTAATAGTCTGCTGAATATTTGTGAACTTCAACCTCTTACACTTCATTTAAAGGTTCAGTTGGTAGGTTGTCAGGTTGCATGAAGCACCACAGGAAGCTTTGTAGAGTAGTGCACTGAAATTGTTCTTTACTTCGCAATTACTTGAATGTGATTTGCAAATACGAGAGCTTGAGTATGAAATCATCTGTTCCTTTAAATTCTGAAATGGGAAGAAATACAAATGCACAAAGCATGTGTTCTCAGTTTTCATCAAATGAGAGATGCTGTACAAGCAAGACAAGGAAAGTCAGTTGTTTTTGTCTTGTAAAAATTCTGCTTGCCTGTCAGACCTAGGACAAAACTTTGACCATAAAAATAAGAATTGATAAAAGCATTAATGCTACAAAGAAATCTCCTAAATTATTACCTGTGAAGCACAGGGATACTTGTTCCGTTTTGAGGTTTGTTCCTTTGAATTTGACTAGTTTGAAAATAAATTAGCAGTTTTAGGAAGGAACATATAAAATGAATGAACAGTGAAAACAAATCACTGAAGTGACAGAGGGATAGGTTTGAGTTACACGGACTTTTTTGCCTTTCTACAGCTCTGAGTTAATGCCTGGATGCCAGCAAATGTGATTAATGTAGTTGATCCTTATAAGTATCAGCAAGTGCATGGATCAGGATTGCTTCATGGAAAGTGTTTTTGATTCTGAGGTTTGAGTTGGTGCTACATGTGGATGTGATATGCATGCTAATCCAGTCTATGCATTTGGATATCATGCTTGAATTTTTTTTCCTTACATATATATATTGATTGAAGTTGAGCATAGTTTCCTGCTTGACTGAAATAGGTTATATATGAAAAAAATATTTTTCTTTAAGGAGAAAACACAGCCCTTAGTGGAAATAAGAAATGTAAGAGTAATTTCTTACAAGAAGAATTTCTGAAGAAACTTGCATAGCAATCATTTGAAGTTGCTATTTTCTTCCCTGAACTTGTATAGTCTGGTTAGGCAATTTCTCTGAAGATTCAGAGAATGGCTTTTATGCAATCTTTAATTGTTCTCATTAGCTAAGTACTGCCTCTCTCCTGTCCTCTTAGCCCAGAGAAAGCGAGACACTGAGTACTTCGTAAGCCAAAAGGAGGGATTTTGGTAGTTGTGAGCAGGTTTTTGTCCTTCCACACCAATGGTGCTCTCTTCTTACAGGGGGTAGTATGCTCTCTTATTATAGAAAGCGAGACACTGAGTACTTCGTAAGCCAAAAGGAGGGATTTTGGTAGTTGTGAGCAGGTTTTTGTCCTTCCACACAAATGGTGCTCTCTTCCTACAGGGATAGTATGCTCTCTTATTACCACTTCTTCCCATTTCTTCTCCTCTGCAGCAACCCAGCTTTGTCTTGCAAATTCAGGTGGGCTGTTCTTGGTGTCCTTTGTCCTGAAGGGAGGTGAGAATGCTTTGTAACATTAGCTGGGAGCCGCTACAGGAATTCTGGCACCGGGGCTGCTAACACTGCTGGGGGTTAACCCTGGCAGGCAGCTAAGCACCATGCAGCTGTTCCCTCATTGGCCCCAAGTAGGATGGGGAAAAACAGTTTCATAGGTAAAGCAAAAGCTGTGCGTGCAAGCAAAACAAAATAAGGAATTCATTCACTGCTGTTTGTCAGCTTGCTGATGTTCAGTCTTCTCTTCATCATGTGTAACTATTAGGAAGACAAATGCCATTAATTCCAAACATCCTCCCCTTTCTCCCTCTTTCCCCAGCTCTTACTGCTTGGCAGGATGCCTGATGGCATGGGATACCCCTCTGGTCAGGTGGGATCTGCCGGTCTTGGCTCTGTCACCTCCCAACTTCTTGGCACCCCCATCCTCCTCACACAGCAGTGTGAGAAATGGAAAAGGCCTTGAGTGCTGTGTAAGCACTGTGCAGCAGTAGCTGAAACATCCCTGTGTTATCAGCCCTGTTTTGGTCACAGATCTAATACACAGCTCCATAGCAGTTGCTGTGAAGGAAATTAACCTTATCCAAGCCAAAACCTGTGCTCATCAGAACACTTCCTGTAATGTTCCTGCTTAATTCTTTTGTATGAGTTCAGAATGGATTACCTGTCCATCGTAAATATTGCACAGATTTATTTTCTTACTTTATATTGCTTTTCGTATTGCTTTAGCCAACAACCAGTGAAAAGATAATTTCATGATGGATAATGACCCTCCATTTTAATTTTTCAAATATGTTAATGAAAATTAGATGTATCACAGCTCTGAAAGCTTCAAGTTGATTTATATCCTTTTGTTAAAATAGCTTTGTAGGAAGATGGGCACTGGTGATGGGTTGGGATTTTTTGGGGTTTTTTTTCTTGGTTGGTTGGGGTTTTTTGTTCAAAATGAAGACTGGATTTTATTCTGAGTTGGGACATGTCTTGTGATCTTCCTGGTCAGCAAGGGGATCTATCCATCGGTTTCAGTCATGAATGCATCTTTCACTGAAATAACATTCTTTGACCTTCTAATTTACTGCAGAGAGCCCCAAAATCTTTGTGTTGTTTCTTCCTGCATTTCTTGTATTTCCTTTCCAGCCTGCCCATTTCTCTGGCTAGGCTTTATTCTTTGTTCTGTGAAAAGGCAAGAGGAAAAAACAGTTTTCCTCTAACTAGTACTAGGTAATCAAGAAGGAGGTGACCCAGTCTGTGACTGAAGAGACCGAAAAGAAAGGAAGAAAAAAAAAAAAGGCCCCTTTTCATCTCCTACAGAGGCACCAAATGCCTTTTTTGCTTGCAGGGTTCCTTATTGCACATATGGAGGATCAGCAGACATGCATCTTCTCAAAGAAGATATTGGTAAGACTTTTCTTTCTGTCTAACACCGAATTAAGAAACCTTCTGACGTTAAGGCAGTATTGTCTCAATGTTCTGTTACAGTTAGCCTGTAATAGAACAGTGGATATCCTGTACTTCAGGATTGCCTGAGATGCTGGAATTCTTAATTGCCATGTACATGTGCAGAATTTGCTTAGGAAGTAAAAGTATTTTTTCTCTTCATCGTTGTTTAGAAAACTGAGTTGTAAATGGAATGACAACATTTTTTTACTGCCTGAAAACCCACATTTTCCTGAGTATTGTTGCTCTGAAAAACATTAAGTTCTGAGAGTCAAACCTCTTGCATATTTTTCTAGTTGTGACAAGTCAGTACTTTATTTGTTGGTATCTGATGCTTGCTGAGAAGATTTCACCCTCCACTTTCAAGTCCCTGTTATATTTACTTTCATACATAGTACAGAAGGTGCTGCTAGGTTATTGGGGTTTGGGTTTTTTTGTTTTGATTCTGGTTTTGTTTTGTTTGGGGTTTTTTGTTTGGTTTGGTTTTTTGTGTTTTTTTTTTTAGTTGTTTCATTTTGGTTTTTGGCTGGTTGTTGTTGATCTCTTCCCATTAGGAAGGTCTGGCAAGCTTGAATGCAGTATTATGATTTGGGAGCACTTCTTTCCTCTGGATGCATGTCCTTTCCACTTTTGCTTATGCAATGACATCACTTTAAAAATAGTCATCCTGTAGATATTTTGTTGAAGTACAAACATGTATTCATCATAATTCCTGACTTTATTTTTCATGTATTTATTTGTTGTTGCAGTCTGTGTTGGATTTTAAACTTACCTGCATTTAATTTTTGCCCAAAGCATTATGTCCTGTGCTGTGGCTTTGAAATAGTACTTCAGTTATACAGAAATATTCTTCCTTGTCTTCAGGAGACTGTGAAATATTTCCTAAAGGCTATAGTCCACAGTTATTAGGGCTACACAGTTTATAAGATTGCTTTAGATACTACCATGTGTGTTTTTCTGATAATTTATGAAACAGGGTTTTCATATTAACCTCTGTGGGTAGCCCATTGATACAACTGAATGTGTGTAGAATAGTAATATCAGTGGAATCCTTAAAAAAATCCAAACTAAAAAATCTTCCCCTGCAAAACTCAAAGCCACTGATACCAGCAACATCTGAGAAAGTCTGACTGTAAAATACAATATGGCAGTACTATTCCAGGGAACTAATCTGTTCCTGGAAAAACAGCATTTGTATTTGCAAGGCAAGATGGGATGAGCTAGGGAGCTGGACAGCTTTGAGGATGTCCTTGCCTTGAGTTTTCTAAAGATTGCTTCCTGCATAATTAGGGTTTCCTTGGTTTGAGATTTTTTTGATAGTAAACTTACAGGTTTGTTTCATACCTTTAGCTTCTTGATGATTTGAACAGAAATTGTCATGAGACTTAATGCAGTACCAATACTTAAGACTTGCTTTATGTAGCTGATTTTCTAATTTAAGTGGTGGGGGGTTTTTTGACATATATTCCAAGCATCAAAATACGCTTCCTTTTCACTTATCCTACTCAAGGTGTAGGGGATATGTTCTCCATCTTCAAGATAGGATTATTAAATCTGGTTGAGTGGGTTCGTCTTCAGATGGTCAGCTGCACTGCCTTTTTCATCTTTCTTGTATTAACTCTTGAAATGCAGTGTCTTTTGGTGGCTACTTTAGTTTTGGTGGGTGCTTTGTTTTGTTGCTTTAAAGGAAATCTGCAAGTGAAATAAAATACGTTTGGTTCTATTTTTGGACTTTTAGAAAGCTCATCTTATTCTGACTTGACACATCTAACCTCAGGGTTCATCTTTCCCTTTTCCTTCAGAAGCATAGTGTACTCCTGTTTCTCCTTCTGTATGTGGTAGTGATCTGTACATTGATGTTTGGTTAAAGCAATCACTTCCTAGATCCAGCTTCTTTCTTTTGGCTGAGTTCCATAGATGTGCTCCTAAGGAGATGTTCAACTCTGAATTTGTCTGGCCTGTTGTGCCTTTATACCTACACTTTAGATGTGTGTTAATATCTCTTGGAAATAAGTTGCGGCTGTGTGGAGAATTGAACTGTTGTCTAGCTTGTAGATGTGTCTTTGAAGATGGAAGGAATAAGAAATGTTTTGTAAACACTTCTGTGTTGCAAAATGCTTTCTTCTGTAAAATAGGGGGTTTTTTTACTATGAATATTTTCAGCTCTTAGAAAAAAAAAATGAAGTTCATGTGATCTGTTTCCTTGCAAATTGTGCACACAGGTCAGTTTAATGTTAAAATCATTCTCAAATATTTTTTTGCTTATGTACTGTACTGGTTTAGAGTATACAGTAAGTTCCTGTTCCTCTATTGCTTGTGATGTATTTGAAAATAAATTAAAAGTGACATTTATTGCTGCTTACATAAGCTCAATTTCCAGATGTAGTTAAAGAGGGAAAAAAAGTAGTTGAGCATTAAGCTGTAACTTAAACATGCCTTTTTTGGCTAAAGATTTTATTCTAACTGGTATTCTCTTGCTCTTTGCAAAAGGCAGCCCCAGCACCTGATACTTCACCCTTTATTAGGCACTGACTCCAAAATCTGAGCATGTTTCCAGATTAGTAACACTTTCAATGAATAAACATAAAGCAGTAGGTATTGAGCAGTGCCCTGAGTTTGGTGATGGTTGCATGTAGAGTAGCAGGAGAACCTAGAAGGTCATGAGTGGTATGATTTTCCATTTGCAGTGTAGTTGCTATGCAGTGTCTCAAAAATTGCTTTGAAATGTTTGATTTTCGTTAAAAACAAACAAAGGTAGTGATCAGCTGTTGCAGACATATTGCTGATCTTAGTAATTATTTCCATAACTTTCATTTTTTATGATAAGCTTCCAGACTTTCAGGAAAATGGCTCATCTGTCGCCTACCTGAAAGCAGCTCACAACCAAGAACAGGCAGCAGCAGAAGTGTAGGGAAAACCAAGTAGTGTGGGAATTTTCTTTGTGGAAAATGTTTATATCTTGGCAGATGGTGAAATGAAGGAAGAAATCTCTGTTCTTTGTATGTCTTAGAATAGAAGTAATTTGTTCAAAAGTAATGAGGGTGGAGCTACTATTTTTAAGGTAGAGTTTGCCTTGTGATGATGCCTGTGCCTTTTAATGGTATATTCTCTGTTCTTTGTATGTCTTAGAATAGAAGTAATTTGTTCAAAAGTAATGAGGGTGGAGCTACTATTCTTAAGGTAGAGTTTGCCTTGTGATTGATGCCTGTGCCTTTTAAGGGTATAGAGGTTGTTGAAAGATGAAATTCTAAATTCTGTGTTTATTTTTTCTCCTGTTTGACCCCGTTTTAATCTTTGTGTTGAGTTTCCAGGAGATATGCTATTAGGAGGGATACCTGATTCAATGAAATTTCTGTTTAACTGTATTTACTGTGCAAGGAATTGATAAGTTCCTGCTTTGTGGGTTATTGGTTTGGTTTTGTTGTTTTTTTTTTTTTATAGGATGGAGTACAGAAGAGATTTGGTGCTATTTCCTGTAATATTTGTGGAATGCTTTACACTGTGTCAAATCCAGAGGATGAAACCCAACATCTGTTATTCCACAACCAGTTCATAAGTGCTGTTAAATATGTGGTAAGAAAACCTTCTCTTTTGAAAGACATAAACAGTATCTTTTGTTTGCTTTGTACTGGTTACAATTCATGTTATATTAAGTTGTGTTTTAATAAATTATTATCACAGTAGGCCATAAATCATCCACTTTGGGAAATAAATGTTTTTAAGAACCATGGTAGACAGGTTATATATTATGTATAAAAACAGTTAGTACAATAATGGTGTTTCATTGCCATATTATTACTTCTGCTACAATTACCTGATCTTGGGGATGTGTGAGGGTAGTGATTGCAAAACAAAGGAATGTCACTGTTCTAAAAGTATTAAATACAGGTTTCTCTACAGCTGATGTTCGCAGCAGCAGTGACTTAATAGTCAGATGAAGGGCTGACTGCCCTGTTTTTTTAAGTGTATGATCTTAGAAGACTTAGAAATTACTTTTCCATTAATTATGTGTAATTTGAGGAGACACTGCCTAAGAATTCAACTGATACAATTTCATAGCATATTGAAGCTATACTGAATTTACGAGAATGTGATCTTTAAAATACGTATTTGAAAATTTCATTATATATGCTGTCTCTGAGTATCTCTCATTAAATCTCAGATTTGAAAAATTCTGCATAATTTCAAGTATATTGTAAAATCAGCTACTTCACACTAGCTGATATTACAAGACAGAGGAAATGCCTGTTCACATGTCTGAAATCCAGAAGAGAATCCACAAAGTCTGTTTTCTTATCATACATGTTACCTTCAGTACTCTACACTCGAGTAGATAAGACCTCCAGGATAACTGAACTGAGGCCACCTATTTGTTTGATGTAGGCGCCAGATGGCTCTTGGGCTACTCTTAGATCTCAAGCACACTTTTATCCCACTGTTTGCAGATATAAAGATATAGCTTCATCCCTAAAGTGTTTGAGTGTCTCTAGTGAATAGTTCTGGTATTTATTCTGTCCTTGGTTAGTTTTGCCAAATAATCTGGACATCTGGAAAGATCTCTTCTGATTCACGTTAGGAACGTTGTCGGGTGGGACTGGGCAGAAATTGTGATGGGACTCAGTACATTATAATGGCAGCATAAAACAGTTTCCCCATTGTATTCCTGCTTGTCCTCCCTCTCCCCACCCAAGTACTTTCAGATCTTGAATGTTACCAAAGATGTAAACATAATTCGCAGACGATGATGTTTAGTTCTTTTGGACAGAAGCTCTTTGGCACATGAGTTCAGTAGCTTCATGTAGGTAAGAGGCTGTACTGAAGTTTTGGATGTTTTGGAAGTTGAAAGAGCTGAAATCTCACACTTGGGTGTATGTCTAGGATAGCTACATAATTAACATGAAAGTGAGCAGACTTAAACCAGTCAGTCGTAAATAATTTCATACAGAGTTAGGTATACTTTTAATTTTAAAAAAGCTTTCCCTATTGTTTTCTCATTTGCTAGCCATCTTCTTAATACTTCCAACAATGTGTACTCAAGTAAATTATTTGTATAGTCAATTCAGTGAGTAAAGAGTTGTCTCTCTGTAATCTTTTGAGACTTTCATTGTATTTTATGACATTGTAGACGACTGTAGAGCCATGGAGCCATAATTTAGATGGTTATTCTGGAATGGAAACTGTAGAATAAGAGGTGAAAGAAGAACTCTGAGGAGTTTTCAAATTCCTCTCTGTTTTTTTTTCCCTCTTAACAATCTTAACATATGAAAGTGAGCTGACTTAAACCAGTCATAAATAATTTCATACAGAGTTAGGTATACTTTTAATTTTAAAAAAGCTTTCCCTATTGTTTTCTCATTTGCTAGACATCTTCTTAAAACTTCCAACAATGTGTACTCAAGCAAATTATTTGTATAGTCAGTTCAATGAGTAAAGAGTTCTCTCTGTAATCTTTTGAGACTTTTGTTGTATTTTATGGCATTGTAGACAACTGTAGAGCCATCATTTAGATGGTTATTCTGGAATGGAATGGAAACTATAAAATAAGAAGTAAAACAAGAACTCTGAGGAGTCTTCAAATTCTACTCTGGTTTTTTTTTTCCCTCTTAACAGTCTTAACACGGTTTTCTGCATGGCTGAGTAACTTTTGCCATTCTAAATAGATGAGTTTTTACCACTAGTCATTTGATCTGGAGTCACTGGTTCTTGGTTGATAGTATTGTGACAGAAACATTCTCACCTCCTCTTAGAAAATAACTTCAATTTAAGATAAGCCTTCTTGGCAGCGAATTAGTACACCAAGTGACTACTTGTTAATTCTTAGTCATCCAGAAATACTGGAATGATTGCTAATTTTCCTGGTTTTGCTAGGAGGTTTTTAGTGGGGATTGTTGGGAGGATGGTTTCTGGATATTTGTATGTAGTTACTGCATTGAAATTGTAACTGTCTTCCTTGCCCTGACAGTGTTAACTGGATAGTGGCATCAGGGGATTAAAAAAATGTACTAGGGAAAGTCCTGGTAGCTCCTTGGTTAGACTTGCTGGTCCAGGAACACCTGGTCTCAGTGACCTTGTTTTTATCTCTCCAGACACTCTGTATAAGTAGTTAACATGTTTGGCTTTACCTGTGATTCAGAGGCCATTCTAAGGGATTTTATAAGCATTTGTCATTCTCTTGTCATTCATATTCTCCATGCCATATGATGAGGTCCCAGTCTAACTGGAGAAAACTTTTCTCAGTTTTTTCTTTCTTTGAAGCATCTGTTATTATGGGCTTAGCAGTTCTATGAATGATTCATTTCACAGACTCAAAAAAGTAGGTCTATATACACTGTCATGCTAGAGCTCCTTGCTGTGAACTGTGAAAATTGACATTATTGTTTGTGTCTTTCCCACCTGCCTGGAGGTGCTCTGTAGGTTTTTTAAAGTTTTGAGTAGCCAGAAGGTAGTTTGCATGTAAACAATAAATTACTTACTATCTTCAACAAAATACAACTGTTCAGTGGATTTAAAGGCTTGTCTTGCTCCTTGTAGTAAAAAATTCTGTTTAGGTCTCTAGAAATACCATGATGACCCCAAAAGAAGGACAGGCTAACAAGGAATTAGTCTTGGGTACTTGTTTTGTTGTGGGTGTCTGATAGAGATGTTAAGGTAAGTGTAGGCCTTGTGTGTAGAGAGAAAATTTGACAAGTGTAATGACAATTTCTAGATTTGAGAACAGAAGATTGGCAAGGATTGATACAAGTTTTCCTAAGGGTGACATTTTCTATTAATAGAAACATGCAGATTAAATTAGCGAGAAGGTAAAATTGCCAAGGATAGCACTGGAGCTGGAATGAGAGATGTCCCCAGCTGCAGACAAATGGAGCAATCTGGCTCAATTTCCTCTGGTTTCAGACATCTGGAAGTCTCCAGACAAATGATGCCGTTCTAGTGTGTGCTGTGCACATCAGGTGTTAGTTCCAGCAGGATGGGCAGCTCTATGGGATGGATAAAGGATTCAGTTTTATAAAATCTTCTAGCTGTGATACCACACAGTATCAATTCTGCATCCTCTCTCTGATACCATGTAGGATCAGCTTAGTATTTCTGCAAAATATTTTTGTAAGAGCAAGGCATTTTTAGTGGTGTTCTGAAGTTGCAAAGCCAAAACCTTAAGTTATTGCTTATAGATTCAAGTAAATGTTTGTGGATCCAGGTATCATGTGATTGCAGTTAATGTGTTTGTATTTCAAACTCATCTTCTTGGTTAAGAATATTTTGAGTTTAAGAAAATGGAGGAAACTCTTATTTGGGCTATGTAATCTTGATAAGTTTACAGCTATTCTGCTGTAACTGCGCCCAAGTTAGTCTCTGAGCTTCTTAGGACTCACATTTAAAGAACAGCAATATTTGACTTCTTGGCATCTAAAGTTAATAGGATATTGGGATTGAAGATGGTGCTGAACTTCATGTCATCTTAAAAGGATTTCATACTTGTCTTGATTTGCATTAATTCCTAAAGTAATGCATCTGTATGACATAAAAATAATGTTACAAATGAAGTTCTTACCATTAGTATCTTCTGTGAGAAGTTTTAATAGTTTACTTGTTATATCCAGGGATCTTAACGTGTTCTGCAGTCAGAAACTCATTCTCTACATTCCATGCATAGGAAGGGGAGGCAGAATACCTGTACTTGTCAGGAAGAAGAATGCAGCAGACTCATTTCTCTGCTGCAAATTGTCAAGGACAATAGTTTACAAAATTTCACACTAGACTTCATTACTAGGGAAAATATTAATAAATGCTTTTCATAGTGAAGACGAAGAATTATACAGTATTAACCATGTTTTCCTCAGTACCTTAGTATTTTTGAGGAAAAAAGCCTTATGAGAAAAAAAAAAACAACTAGTTTTTTTTCATGTTTTTGTATTTGGTTGAGAAATAGTGAAAAGCCAGAACTGGCATAAACAGGCACCAGCATTGCTGTTTCATTTCATACTCATATGTAAGAATTTCTAAAAACTTAGGAAATTAATTGAAAGCAGGCTATCACATCTGCTAACTTAAACTTTTGAAGACAAATCTACATCAGAGATTATTTTAAACTATAAACAGAACATAATTCATGAAAAACAGAGCACTGAATGTTTTGTTACTGAGCTGTTAATGTTGGAGCCATCGTTACACCTCTGTTCTACCTCGTTTTTTGTATGCATATGTCATATCCAGTGGAAACACTGAACTGCACTCTGTAGTGGTAGCTACTGTCCACACTATTTCATGTACCAGTGCTGCCCTTTTTGTAATGATGTCTTTTGTAGTCCTATTGCCATTGCCCCTTAATAAACACAGCAGAAGCAGCCTTTATTCTTGTTTGAACTGGGAGGAAGTTAGACTGAGAAGGAGCTAGCAGTGCATTGCAGAGTTGCCTTACTTTCTCAAGCAGTTACAAATACTTGCAGGATCAATAGTCCCAGCACGGAGGGGAGGAGGGTGTTCTACAATGCTTACACACCCCCTTACAGCACCAGGCTGCCGTGCTGTGGGGAAGGGTCTGCCTGCCTTGCTGCTGGCTGGAGGTGATCTGTTGTGGGGCACAGACTTGCAGTATCAGGGATGGGTGCTGTAATCAGGTGCTTTTACTCCAGAACATGTGTACTTGCAGAGCATGTTTCCCTGTGGGAAGAGTACCTTTCCTTTTGACTTCTTTGGTCATCACAGGGGATGTGTATCAATGCTTGAGCATCTCATTTAACAGTAAATAAGTCTTAATGTCCTAAAGAAATGCCAATTAAAAGGGAAAGCAGTTTTTCTGACATTGCAGTAAAATACTGTATATTGCAAACATAAGACTTCTGTTTCTTAATCTACTGAGGTGTTCTTGTCATCTGCCTGCTGAAAGAGTCCCACTTTAGTTCTCAGTGATCAAAATACCTTGCAGATTGTAGTATTTTAGTAGTGTTAAAAGAGTGGGGGGTTGGTTAAAAAGTGTTTATAGGTGTGTTTAGGGACATCATTTCCAGACCACATGAAAATGCTGACACTAAAGCATATTTTGTGTACTGTAAATATCTAATAGGATTAGTCCCAGCTGCAGCTGTAGCACTTTCCCTTCAATGCTACAGTATGAGAGAGTTGTGACCAGTCTTGTGCATTGCTTCCATTTGTCTGGTTTAAAGGAAGCAAAACTCAGCAATAAGGTGCAGATAAATATATGAAATCATAGTTTTTCTTTATAACATTATTAGAGCTGCATATGACTTTAAGGGCTCGATATGGCTGTAAAATGACTTCACTAAAAATCTGGATGAGCTTAGGCTTTGCAGAAATTGGAAAGCTGCATCTGAAAGACGCATTTCTGAATTCCAAAATACTTCAATTTAGAAACTACTCCTCCCGTGAATATCATCAGTCTCTATATTATACAGATCACTTAAAAAGATGAACAGGTGGACAGTAATGAAAATAATTAGTCCTTTACACTTGAGAATCAATTATTGCATTTTTACAGATTTTTAGACTTGTGCTAACATTCATTGCTTAAAGGCATAAATACTGTGATGTTAAGAAGTGTTGTGTTCTTTATTGGATTTCATTTTGTGGAAATACCTGGCTATAACATTAACAGGGTACTTTAACCTAAAAATTAGTGTTGAATTTTCTGCATTAGGCTTGTGGCAGTCTGGATGCTGTAATGGCAGGATTATCAAACAGATTGCATTTATATCCTGAGTGATGGTTTAAAGTAGGCTGTAAAAAGCTCTTGTAGAGCAAACAGGTAGCCAAAAGGCAGAAAAAGACAAAAATTTGAGAGAGGCAAGGTTTGAGGTTGGAGAGTAGTAATCATTGCCTGATTTTTGATGCCTTTCCTGATGACAGTCTCAAAAAAGCATGTCACAATTCCACAAATTACACTTTCTGGCATCCCTAAATATGATGACACTGCTGTTTACTGCCCTTTGTGTTCAGACCATAATATATATAAATTCAAGCAGGATCTTCATTTGTTCAGTTACTACTGAGAAGAAAAGCAGACAGGATTAAAATGGTGTCTGTGTTGCAATGATTGCCATGCTGGGTGCTAAACTGGTACTTAAATAGTTTCAGGGCTGGCAGCAAGTAGATCCATTTCTAAAATTATTCTCTTCATGTGCTCCTTGGGGTAAGAGAGTAAAATCAGTATGAATAAAATGAGGTACAGATCAAGTATTACAACACTGAAGTTTAACATTTTTTGTGGTAGTATATATGGCATTTGTATAGTGCCAAATTCCATTGCTTGGTCTTCAGTCAAACGTTATTTTATGGGAAGGTACAAATCTCAATGAGAATCACTCCATCAGTATTGTTTCTTCAAAGACTTTTTTATTAAAAGTTGCTTTGAAGTAAGACTTGTAGATCAGCCTTCTTAGTGGCTGAAGTTACTTCTGCATTCAATATTTTTAGGTCCCATCAAAGCAACTTGAGTTCTAATATCTACCAGTCCCATCTTGCTAGATTTAAGTGGCTTTTTTGTTTTGTTTTTTTCCATGCAGGTACTGCTCATTATTCACCACGAGTGTGGATCTGAAGAAGAGTTAATTACCTCTATTTTTTTGAGTATGTTTATACTTCAGATACACACAACGTAGTCTCCTTCCCTATTAGATTCTTAGAAGGTAGTTATAAATTTTTTTCTAGTATCCTTCTTGTGGCTTTAACAGTTATGATCAGTAACAAAATAAACTATTCCTTACATTTTGGGCAACTGCATGCCAATCAGTTCACTTAGAACCTCCTGGAGGTCTTTCGCATGCCAGACTTTTAAAAACTGAGTGTGTATTTGTGGAGGTAACTATGTTAAAAAGAAATCTTCTAATAAAACTTAGGGCCTTCTCATTCACTGGACTTCAAAAAATAAGTGTTTACGTGGTTTGGAAATCAGTTATGTGAGCTGAATTTGTTACTGCTGTTCTAAAATTGAGTTTGTGCTGCAGTTCTGGGGAAAAAATCTAGTTGGGAAATTGTAAGACGCTTTCACATTGTTTTTAGATATAGTCAGGTTACTGTATAAACAATTGTATAAATAACATCGTATTTTATCTGTTATACTCCTTTTAAAAGGCTAGCTGAAGTTTACTTCTCTAGTAAAGCAACTGCTAAATTCTGTGAAATCTGCATCAATTCAGTGTCCAGAACAATAATTTTCCACTTCTGTTTGTAAAAGTACATCATGTATGTGATTTAGATAAGTGTTTGTTTTATTTAGGGCTGGAAAAAGGAGAGAATCTTGGCTGAATATCCTGATGGAAAGATAATAATGGTTCTTCCTGATGACCCAAAGTATGCACTTAAAAAGGTATGGTGAGAAGGACTGGACTTGACTGCTTTGTTTGATGTTTTCATATAAATAATGAGAATGTTCATAGAACAGTTTGTGTCATTTACATGTGAACAGTTGAAATTGGACTCAGAACAGAACTGCTGTTCCCTTTTCCACAGACAGATTTGATGCCTCACTCTTAAGCACTGCTGGTTTTTCATAGAGAGGCTGGGCAGGGGTGGGAAGACCATCAACCAGCTGACTTCTTAAAGTTTGGTGTTAGTTTGTTTTAAGTATCCTTGCAGAATATCTGACAGATATTTATGTAATATAAACTTCCCATTATATTTAAATGAAGTGAAATTTATTGACTTTTTATAACACAGCACAAATGTGGCACCATTCTTTAGGTGACTTTCTGATAAAAACAGAATTAGGTGTAAAGCGACCTCTGAGTCACCTAGTCCATTGCCATGTCCAAAGCAGGATTTGCTCTGATTATGATGCATCTGATAACTTTCTAAAAATTCTACCACTAGAGGTTTGTCTGACCTCTTCAGACTGTTTTACAGTGCTTTGCTAACAGTAGAAAATTTTCCCTGAAATTTCCCGTCTTAACACAATCTCCATGCTGCAATTTAAGCTCATTACTACTAATCATACTTCCATAGTGATAGAAAACATCCTTCTTTTCCTCCTTGCAGCAGATTTTTTGTGCCTGAACAAACTGATTTTTTTTTTTACCTTAAGGAGATTGACTGGATGTGCTGGGTTTTTTTTAGTTTATACTCCTAAATAATGTTTTTTAGAGCTCCATTCATTGTCATGCTCTTTCTAGCTAATCTCCACATTTGTGCCATGACTCATGTCTTCCTTGAAGCTCTAAAATTGGGCCCAGCACACTAATGGGGACTTAGAGCAGTCGGGTACTCCAGTGTCCTGCTGGCTAACCTGTGTTCATACATCTGAAAGTGTCATTTCACTGTAGCCTGGCACTGACTCTGCTTAGCTGGAGATTTGCTGTGGCTAATAGGGACATTTTACAGTATCCCTGTCACAGGGTCACAGAATGGTTGAGGTTGGAAGGGACCTCTGGAGGCTGAATTGATGCCCAAGACAGCTCTTGCTACTGGTGTGGCTGGAGAAGGTTTCTTTAGTCTGAGTTACTGAATTAAAATGAAACTACAAATTTTCACAATTTATGCAGATAAATTTATTTGTTTAGTTGTATTTTTCTTGTGTGATTATCCTAATTTTAGTTTAAGTTTTATCTTAATTTGTTGTACATTAATTTTTTTCAATATAATGGCTGAAGAAAAGGAAGCAAATTAAGTCATTTAGGACAGAGTTCTCTGTCTAGTTCTGTGTAGCTGAAGTTGACAGAATCTTACAGCTGTCACAACCATGGGTGCCTGATTTCAAGAATAGTTTTACTTGGTGTTTCAGATAATAGGATGTGTCATTAAATAATTAGTACCTGAAGGTGAGAAAATAGAGAGTAATTAATACCTGTTAAAATTATTTTTAAAGCATTTTTAAATTTCTTTACTGTGTGGGTGCCTGTTTATTGGAACAGATTGCCCAGAGAGGGTGTGGAGTCTCCCTCACTGGAGGTACTCAAGCACTGTCTGGATGCAATCCTGTGCCATGTGCTCTGGGAAGGCCCTGCTTGAGCAGGGAGGTTGGGACAGATGTGGTACCTTCCAGCCTGAGCTGTTCTGTGATTCTGTGATACTCACAGCAGCAGTAATTCTCCTTGTGCATTACTACTGTAACTACACCTTGCATTCAAGAAGCTTCTGTCATTCAATGCACCATAGGTGAGGGCACCTTCTTTGTCTTACAGGAGATGAGGGATGAGAGAGGCTGTTCCAGTGTCCAAATGTAGGTTCAGGAATGCCTCAGTAAATACCAGCTCATGCATAAGCTTTCATTTACGTTCATGCTGGAGATTATCTCTTTCTTGTAAACTTGCTAATACTAAACAAAATTATAATTTTTTGTTTCAGTTGCTCTTTGAAAACCCAGTGAAAGAGTAGAAAGCTGAAGTAAAGAGACAGCAGTTACTCCTTTAAAACAAATGCCTATATTTTCTATCTGCCTTGGCACTGTGCCTGCTGTCATTTGTCCAAAACCCTTAACGGATTAGTTCTTTCAAGACTTCAGAAATAACAAAAAAATCTCAAACTGCTTTAACTTTCTTTGCAGGTCTAATTGACTTCTAAAATATCAGAGCTCACTGTTTGATTATCTGCATTCTCTCTATTAGCCTTTGTCTAATGAAATTTGGACTTTTAATGGAAGCTGACTGAGGGGTCTCTACTCTTCCTGTTTCCAAATGAGCATTGTTTAAGGAACATTTCTGCAGATGATGTGTTGCAAGTTACTTGGGTTGATCCTTAACTTTTGGAATAGCTTTTAGTATGCTAGATACCCTAACACATTTCTGCAAGTCTGTGATTTTAATGTAAATTTATAAAAATGTGCATTTAGATGTGTTTCTTATACAGTATTTAAAAATTATTTTGACAGGTTGAAGAAATCAGAGAAATGGTAGACAATGACTTGGGATTTCAGCAAACTCCTCTCATGTGCTACTCTAGAACTAAAACTCTTCTTTTCATTTCTAATGACAAAAAAGTCATTGGCTGCTTAATTGCAGAACATATCCAGTGGGTAAGTGATTGAATTGGAGAAAGATAATCTATGTCAGTGCTTAATAACTTTTTTACACAGCAAATTACTACTACTCTGTGTGTGCCCGTTCCACAGATGAAGAGCCTGGGTGCTTGGGCCATTCTGAAATGTAGTTACTCAGTTTTGTGTAGTTGACACAGAGCAGAGACACATGGATGGTTGCAGCGGCTACTGCTGGTGTCACACTTGGCTCAAACCTCATAATTTAAAAACTTGCTAGAGCTGAGGGGTGGAATTTTTTCTTCCTCTGCTGTTACACAGCTCTGGCTGTGCCTCTTGCTTGTTGACAAGCAGGTTCAACTCCCTACCCAGCAGAAATCCAACATGGATGAAAGAGGGGATGCTCTGTATGATTGAGTTGAATCACCACAGAGTCAAACAGCTCCACAGGAAATAAAAACAGAGGACAGAACTGCACTGGAAGGCAGGACAAGAAGTCATTGTAGTACTAATCACTGATGTCACATAATCTGTCTCTTCATTCCAAATTGTATTGTTTTCTATTGTCCCTTGGGAGCATCAGACAACAAGCAAAACAATCTTAGCCAAAGCTAGAGAAATTGATGCAAATGCTTTAATACAGATAGTAATAAGGATTGGATTATTTGTTGCTGTTAAGTTTTAAAAACTTCAGAGGGTTTTTGCTTTATTTAATCTTTTATAATTTGCTTGATTTTTGAAACTGTTACGAGAAATTAAATGAGTTGCAGAAATACAGTGTTTTTGGTAAGGCATTTTAGCAGCCAGGTATGTTTAACTGAAATAAATCAAACATTAATTATTTTCTTTAGTCATTAGTGATGCTTTTATAATGACGCGTGTTTTTTACATCATCTGCAGGGCTACAGAGTTATAGAAGAGAAAGTTCCAGAAATCAGTTCAGAAAATGAGAAAGTGATATTTGAGAGGCAGAAAGCCTGGTGCTGTTCCACTTCTCCAGAACCCGCCATCTGCGGGATCAGTCGGATCTGGGTGTTCAGCATGATGCGCCGGAAGAAGATCGCTTCTCGGATGATAGAGTGTCTCAGGTAAGAGGGAAACATTGCTCAGCTACACATGGTTTACACAGAATTCCATGCAAGACATTGATTGCTTTGTGTGTCTCAAGCTTGTATTTGCAGCTGCTGGTGATTCTGGGGATATGGATTTGAGCACAGTTGGCAGTTCCAGTATTAGATGGAGTTCAGTAACCAATGTCAGTACTCTACAGTTTGTCTTTCGCAGAAATCTTTGAGTGCAATTGTAATGAGTCACCCTGGCAGACTCCCGGGGGAAGTTCCTCCACAGTAATTATGAGTAAAGGACATAGGACTGTCTTTGGTCACAAAGTGTGACATTACCCATGGACTGGGACCCAGCCATTGGATGATTGTCCATTATTTAGAGGTAGCAAGTGGGAAGCAACAGAGACCCAGTGCAACAAACTATTGGATCTAGTCTGGTGGTTCCAGCTGTTGTTTTAGTTCTTTTATATATACTCAGGTTCACTGAACCTTGTGGATATTTTCCATTTCCATGGAGCTTTAGTAGCTAGTGGTGAGTGTATTCCAGCTGAATGTTTGAGTCCATAAAAAGGACTCAAACATCTGTGCTGTTGTCTAGATAAATGTTAAAAATGTTGAATCTCCAAACCTGAGGTGTTGCCTTAAGATATAAGGCGTAGCGACCTGGTTCCTAGGAAAAGCAGCACGACGACCCAATGCTTTTTGGGCCGTTCGGGCTAAGGACACGCAGACATCAATGTGATAGACGGTCCAAAGGCCCTTTATTGGTTTTCTCCTCGGTATATATACCCTTGGTTCTCCTCCTACCTTCTTGGTGGAGAATGCGGGCAGAAAGGGAAAAACACGACCCCTGAGGTTTCTTTCCAAGAAGTTAAAATGTCAGTTCTAAGTAATGGCAAGAACTGCTTAAATCTTAACGATGGCTGGGCTGTCAGGTTTGTGCTTGCCTCATCTTGTTGGAGTTTCTAGAACAGATACTGCTGCCTCTGCCAGTCCTCACCCTCTTGGGTATTTGGAGAACTCAGCAAAGGGGTTTTGCCCTGCACAATTCATCCTGCCCAGCTGGTGGAGCAAATCATGGTCAGATTATGTTTTGGCTGACCTATTGACGGTAAAGCTGTATTCACATAAATATATTAACTTGATGATTTGCTTATGTTTTTGGCAGATTTTTAATAGTGTGTTCTGTAGCTTCCTAGCAACTATTTCTAAAGGAAAGATTTCTCTCCCAAAATGATGCTGAAGTTACTTCTCAGCTACAGCCCTAAAGGAACTTCAGAATCAGTTTTGATGACTTGTTGCAGATAGTGAGGCCTCAGTTTTTCTCTTAACTGTGCACAGCACCTCCCCTTTTACTGTGCTCTGGTGCTTGCTTGGCCTTCCAGTAGCTCATTGCTGTATTCACTGAAAAGTTTTGTGTTATTCTGGTGCTCCGTTGGTTTGTAGAAGGGTCTGATGAGCTCTAGAGTTGGTGTACATGAGGGAGCCTAGGAAGTTACAGAAGGCAAAGGAAAGGAGTGAGACTTGCTTTGGGATGGCAGAAAGCACAGTAAGCAGTTATATCTGCTCAACTGCCTAAACCTAAATGTTTTCTAAAGGAAAGATTTCTCTCCCAAAATGATGCTGAAGTGACTTCTCAGCTACAGCCCTAAAGGAACTTCAGAATCAGTTTTGATGACTTGTTGCAGATAGTGAGGCCTCAGTTTTTCTCTTAACTGTGCACAGCACCTCCCCTTTTACTGTGCTCTGGTGCTTGCTTGGCCTTCCAGAAGCTCATTGCTGTATTCACTGAAAAGTTTTGTGTTATTCTGGTGCTCCGTTGGTTTGTAGAAGGGTCTGATGAGCTCTAGAGTTGGTGTACATGAGGGAGCCTAGGAAGTTACAGAAGGCAAAGGAAAGGAGTGAGACTTGCTTTGGGATGGCAGGAAGCAGTTATATCTGCTCAGCTGCCTAAACCTAAACCTTTTGCATAGCAAAAGGTACTTGGAATGAGGTAATATTGGTAACCAGCTAAATCCTGACTTCAAAATGTTGAAGGCATCATAACAGACTGAAGTTCATTTTGAGAATGTCTGCCCTATTTCACTCAGGCTTTCACAGTACCTTGGAGTCACAGAAATCCAGTCAGTCTTAACCTTGCAAAATCATCTTTCTGAACACAAGAAAGAGAAGAGAATAAAGCTGGTAGTAATTAAAAATTATTTGTCTCATTATCTTTTCCTCAGTATTTAATGGTGACATCTATATGAGTGAAGCTCCTGCTTGCTCTTCAAGTACATCTCTGGTTATTTTATGGAAACTAAAGAACTTAAGTCTAAAGGCAGTTTCTTTTGTTTCTAAGGATAAAATAACACCTCCCCCTTAAGACCAGTTGAGGTCTTAAACCCTGAATTCAGTTTTCTAAAATTGCTCACACTGCCAGCCAGAGAACTAGAATGCTATCACTTGATTCCCACTCTCCCTTCAAATAAGACTAAAACAGACAGGAAATACTCTCCATGAATAAGTTAATTGATTCTTTCTTTTTGTGTAGTTAATTACCGAATGTGTATTTAGGAATTATGCCTAGAGGTTGGTCCCTTGAAGCCCCTCCATAAGCACCCCAACTTGATTCATAGCTTGTTTTCGTTCCTAGTTGTTGTAGTCACAGCCCTAGTGGTCTCTTTTCTATTAAAAAATCTTCGGAATGAATTCAAACGTTTTAATTTAAACTCTGAATTTGAACTCTTGATGCAATTGTACTGTACAAATATTCTTTCTAAAAGAGCAGACCCTTATAAAACCCCCTCCCAGATCAAGTTGTCCTCCTTGCTCTTGGGAAGGAGGAGATAAATCCTATGAAAAGGATCCTATGAATCTCCTCCTAACAGAACTTCTTCCTTTTGAATGTCTGTGCCACTTAATTAATGTTTTTTTGCCTAATAGCATAAATATTTTTCATGATTCTCTGAGGGTAATTATCTTTTTTTTTTCCCCCCTCTTTTAAACAGGAGCAACTTCATATATGGCTCATACTTAAGCAAGGAAGAAATTGCTTTCTCTGACCCCACTCCTGATGGAAAGCTCTTTGCAACACAGTACTGTGGCACTGGCCAGTTCCTGGTATACAACTTCCTCAATGGACAGCACCAGACTTAACTGCTCTGCAGGAATTCCATTTTTATTGGAGACTTCTGCCAAACTGCATGGAGTGGGTGCAGACCTTCAGCAGAAGCCAGGGCCATTTTTATTACAGTGAACTCAGGACTGGTAACAACCAAACGGTTGTACTATTTTATTAAAATTGTAAACAATGCAGTAATAGGCTAACTTTGTTTTTTTAAAAGAAAGATATTTTATTAACTTTTACAGAAGTTTGATTGTATTTTATCTAGTTATTCATGTTTACATGCAGCAGAAAATTGTTCATAGTGGACTGTAAACTAATGCAAAGACTCTAGTCTGGCTGACGAGTACATGCTGAAGTTCTCACTGAGGTAATATACCAGTGCTTCCCAGTACTGGAGTGCTGGGCTCCTGCCCAGCTCCCACTACCAGCACTTGTCTGACAGAGTTCCAGGCTGTGCCCAGTGCAATTGGGGCAGGAAGTGTTGCAGTGCAGCCCTCCCAGGCTGCACGGTGCCTTCCGGGGTGCCCCTGTACCCTGCTCCGTGTCAGGGTGCCTGCGCCCTGGCAGCAGCATTGGAATCTTGTTGTGGCCCCTGTCCCCTTCTCCCCCAGATTAGTTTTGGAGTAAAAGGTGGAATGAAAAGCCCAAGGACTGGTGTACTCGTCATTCTTCAAGTATTGTACTGAGTATATACCTTTGTTAGTGGACTTCACTTTGATACTTGTCGCTCCTTCATAAATCTCTCCTCTTTCAAAGGGTTTGTATGTTGAAAAACTGCTGTGGCCTTTCTTGATCTGTACATAATGTAGATAGATTAAAAATAAAATACTTGATAGCTTTTCTAAAGTTACTCTGTACAATACTGAGTGTGAATGAATCTTTAGTCTATTTCTTACTTTTCTCGGTGGGAAAAACATAACATAATATAGAAGATCAAGGCCCCCAGGAGCTCTGGATCAAGACCATCTTCATGCAAGGTTTGTAGTAAGGTGAGCAGGGATACCTTCAGTCTTGAGTAACAGTTTAAAACCCTAATGGAAGATGGGAAAGATTTAGTTACGGTTAAACTTAGTGTTTGTTTCAATTTTGGAACCTGTGTGCAGTCAGGAGGGACTTGTTCATGGTGTGCTGGCCTTAGCCTTGGTCTAGAGCTGTAGCAAAGACCTCGCACCACATCCCAAACAATACTCAAGAGTACTTAAAGCTGGAGTAGCAGAACAGTGCTGAATTGTGGGCTGCAGAGGCTGTTTGTTTCCAAGCTGCCACACGTCATTTTCAGGGGATTGTGAGCAGCCTGTAAAGAGCTTTGTCAGGAAAGTGGTGCAGGTGCACAGGAACTCTGGAAGCAATCCTCTATGGAGGGCTCAGAAAGGAAGAGCAGGACCCATTAAGAGAGAGACAGTCTGAAATGGTAACTTAATATATTCAAATTTAATGAAAGCACATTATAAACATACCATAGCCACAACTTCAGACAGTTTCAGTTCATAAACAATAACATGAGGTAGACTGACTAGTGAAGCTAGATTCACCAAGTTTTTGGTTAAGAAAACTTTACACTAGGAAAGCAACGTTTTTAACCCTCTTCCAAAAGTCACAAAAAGCAATTACATAAGTTAAGCAAAAAGCATCTGCATATGATTCTTTAAATCTTAGTTTACATTCAGTTTTAACCTGTGAATAGACAAGAACATCTACAGGTAAAATATAACGCTGGCCAATTTTCATACATTCATAAGAATGGCCTTAATGGCAAGGCTTAAAACCAAAATGGAATAGCAATCATGTGCCTGTCAGCCAAGGGTCTCCTTGCCAGGAATTCACAGGCAGCCAATTTAAAGTGTCCCATGGGACAGGCCTGTGGTGTTGGGGCTGGTGTAGTGCACTCTGGCCAGAGCATTACCAAAACTCCTTGCTTCCATAGGGGACAGCACTAAGGAAATGGGTTACTATTTGCTGGTAAAGGCAGGCAAATACACTGATTTTCTAAATGCACTCTCAGCCCTCAGGATGATTTTGCTCTGCTCCACCAGTGGGCTAGCTCCTCCTGCTAGTCTCAGCACCTGGAATTTTAAGAACTTAGTGCAAACATCAAATACATGAACAAAAAGGAAACCATTTTTGAACATGTAATACCTGACACTTTTCTACACCGTGCTAAGACTGGGGGCTGGCCTTAAGCCCTCTGGCAAAACCAGAGCTACTGGAATACATTCAGGCATGTAGCAAACAAATAATTTTTTATATCCCTATGTCTTCCCAGTGTTAAAATAGGTAAGGCAGGTTGTATCTGAAGGAAAATAAAAAAAAAATTACTGAAAGGGGTTGTTCATGTGAAATTTGCTAAATTTACAGCATCAGAAATAATGCTACATCAACACAGACATATGCAAACCATTTTCCTTTGGCTCTCTGTCAAATATATTATGTTTATTCATCTGTAAACATCTCTTCACAAGATAAAAAAAGTTGCTTAATTAACACTATGCCTTAAAAAAAAATGCAGCTTTGGCAGGTCCTTCTGCAATGACTGCAGGTCAGGTATAAAGATGCATTAATTTCATTGCTTTTTGGGGGAGTAAATTCATATTCCTGAATAGCCTTTAAGAACACTCTGCATTTTTCTTATTGATAAAGGGGGGATCAAGATGTGCAGAAAGACAATTGTTGGGGGATGTGTGTGTAAACCTCAGGGAGACAACACCTGCTAAGCGTGAGGGGAACAGAGCACTGCTGCATACACCTCTGACAGCCAAATGCTACGGCATCGAGTTGATCCTGGAACACCTTCACGAGGATCAGTATTGCAGCTGGAAATACAACAGTGTGTGACTGCTGCAGAGCCAGTATTTACAGAGGTACACGGATGATGGTTTCAGGTGATGTGATCACACATCTCTGCTTCTGGAGAGTCCCTCCTGAGCAGTCCCAGCTCCCTGGGACTTCTCCTCTGCTCCCCCCCTAGGAGCTACTGTAGAATACTTTCTGTTTCTCTTGGGTCCAGCTCAGGCACTGTTACACTCCTGCACATTTCTTGGTGTGTTGCTTCATACAGGGGTATGACCTGATCTCAGCTCTGCAGCCAACTGGAGTCGAGTGTAAAGAAAAAGGAGAATGAGTTGCAGGCAGTCCACCACAAAGGCACCGGACAAACAGGAGGATGCATTTCCAATACGCAAAGGGGGACGGACCGCAAGTTTCCAAAGCTCTGAGGAGAGTGAGAAACGGAGGGTGATTTGCTGGGAAGTTACTCTGGCCTCTGACTGAAGAGAGAGCAGCTCTGAGAAGCCTTTTGCTTTGGGCCCTGGAGCTGAGGAGCCTGCTGGGGCGAAATACCATTGCTAAGGGTGCACAGTGCCTGCCACGTGTTTGCCCATTTGTTCAGGTTTAAGTAGTAAACTTTGAACACCTGTGGAAATTTTGCCAAAGACAGTTTCAATACGTACACAATTACAAATTTTAAACTAACACTGCACAGAGAACAAGACTATTCCTCGTAATACAAATATCTACTTTATATTGTAGTTTCAAACCCCTGAGTATTCCTGTACCACAGCACAGAGCTGAAGAGACATGGTGGGCTCTCCTCCACCTATCTTCGATAAATTCCACATGCTAGGGTGCATTTCATGTAACACATTCAAGCTTACAGCTGCAAGAGGAAAGCAGCTTCTTCCCCTAACTCAGCTGAATATAAAAAGGATTCTTCTTTGATGAAACAACATCCTCTTCCCAGATCCTACAGCTTGGTTGGCTGTATGATTGGCGTCGGTGGTTGTGAACGATATGAGAATAACTGGAATCCAGGATCCTTTAAATCATAACCAATGTGGTAATTTTACCCCAAGGAATAAAGCTTCTTCAGAACACGGGGAATCCTTTAGAGCAGTCAAGATAAATATTGGTTGCACTTTGCTCCACAGTGATTGTACTTTTTAAAAAAAAAGTTCTTTTTTTTTCTTTGTTAGCGGTTAGCGAAGCTTATATGTGGCGTCCCGTGAGGAAATAGAGAGGTTCATCATCACTACTGTTTGCAGTTTGAAACTCATCCCGAAGCCGGAACTGCCACTCATCCTCCAGCTCCAACCGCACTATTGTCTGCCGTAGCGAGCTTCTGTCTTGACATATGACACACAGGGTGGCACCTTCAATTGAAAAGCATGTTAGATTCTCAAGGTACAATAACAACTCATTTCCTTCACTGATTTTCCTAAGATATTTTAAAGAAATCTCTGCTGCTAGAGAGGAAAGAAGTAGTACTACAAGGGTCTATCACCACCAGCCAGTCCAGGCTCAGATCAATCCTTTGAGCCTCAGGACAGAAACGAATGTGTCCACTCCCAAGAAGGCACAGACACAGAGAAACAAGCATGGTGTGGGGTGTGCTTTGGATCACAGGATGTCACTGCCTGACAGCCAGGCAGTGTCAATATCATCAACTGCAGCAGAGAGAACATTAATTGGATCTTTAAATTAATACTGATAATTAAGCTCAAATTAAAGCATACTGTTTTGTTTATTTCATAGGACTTTTAGGTTTGTAGAAGGTCAGTGATGAAATTCTATGAAACCAAACCAGTCTCACAACTGACATAAGAAAATCCACTGACTTTCTTAAGTATGAGTGCTGCCCTTGGTAAAGCACTCTAAAGAGTCTGTAATTTCTTCTGTGGCTTAACAAATTTAGAAACTTCATTCCACCTGGTGTTACACATGATCATTTAATAAGCAGGAGAACTGGACACCTTCAGGAACATCCCCAGGGTGTCTTTGTGCCTTCTTCCTCTGTCCCTGCCTGGGTCAAGAGGGCACAGGAGCAAACTTCAAAATGTGGTTCTTGGAACTGGCTGAGCCATTCCTATGGTCCCCCTGCACATGCACCATCCTCAGTCGGCAAGACAGGGAAATGGCTCAGCTGTGCCACCACAACTGCACTGGAGCTCTGCAACACACTTCAGCATTACTGAATTCCTCTGGCACTTTGCTAATTACCAGCATTAAGACAAAAATTAAGATTTTTAAAAGGTTTATCAAGTTCTGGTGAGGCAGACCAAATCATCCTTCAGCTAAGAGCTGTCCTTATTTACAGAACTGAAGATTTACTACCATTATAGACTGATTGCCAAAGCAGAATTTCCCATCCTCATCAGTAACATCTATGCTCCCAACTCTCAAGTTGCTGACTGCACAATTCACTGCCTGATTTCCAAAATCCTTGGCGATGTCACTTTAAAATAACTTAATGAATGTCATTTATCAATGCTTACCTGAGGTTCGATTATCTGCCAACAGGAACAGAAGTTTCATACACCCCTCTAAAACCACCCCATCTATTTCTTTTGAAAACAGTGCCAAAACAAACTGAAAATAATGGAACTGCTTAATCCAGCTGTTTATTCCTCTGCCTTTGCCTTTCCATCCACACTATTATTAGTTGGTGAGAGGCACCCAGGATGCCCAGCAGAGAAGTGAGATTACCTTTGAGAAACCTGAACCTCTTGAGGAGGTCTGCACCGACAAAGGAGTCGCAGAGATAGAGCAGCAGTCCGCTGAAGAACACCCCTTCACAGTTGACATTGACTGAGTGTGGGCGAGAGCTAATGTAGCATATGGCCACCTGAAACACAAGGGGGAAAGAAATGCTTTCTGTCCCAGAAATGTCTAAGGATGACATACATGGAATGGAACAGAGCTTAGTGGTAACAGGCAAGTCAGCTGGTGCTCTGATAAAAATCCAATCCAACAAGATTGCAGTACTGAGCAAACTTTCCCAAAGAAGAAACACATGGAACAAAGCTCTAGATTCAAATTTGGTCACCAAGTCTGCAACACATTATTTCAGGGCTCTGTGTAATTCAGTTTGATTTTTTTTTCCCCTCTATAAATTACCTGCTTATAATGACTGTATAGATTATACAGGTTATCCTAATAAGGATACATTTGTCAAAGTAAGCAATTCCATAAGTAGGGGAAATCCTGATGCTTGTGGTTCCAAGTACTCCTGCGTCTCAGTGCTGTGATAGCTGTTATATAACAAAGGGTGTCTCCTCTATCATACCACTGACCTCCATAAAATTTGTCTGAACAACACCTTTGTTAGACATTGACCCGGCTCCAGACCGTTCAAAAATTCTAAACTCCCCATCTACAGACATGTAGAACCTATTTGCAAAAATCGAATTTCCTTGAAACACAAGTTCATAAAAAGAGAAGCATCAAAGGATGAACACCAGGATTTGTGAAGAATGGCATCACTTTCAGGGTTTTGCTTTGTATGAAATATTATTTCAGACAGACATGCCCAATTCCTTTGCAAATTATGGAATTATGTTACACTCATCGAGATCCCACTGTTATCATTGATCCATGAGATCCAAGATCACTGACTCCAACTGTTAACCCAGCACTTCCAAGTTCACCACTAAACCATGTTGCCAAATGCCACATCTACACATCTTTTAAATACCTCCTGGAATGGTGAACCCACCACTACTCTGGGCAGCCTGTTCCAGTGCTTGACAAACCTTTCCATGGAGGAATTTTTCCCAATATCCAATCTAAACCTCCCCTGGCACAACTTGAGGTTGTTTCCCCTTGTCTCATCATTTATTACCTGGCAGAAGAGGCTGACTCCCACCTGGCTACAGCCTCCTTTCAGGTGGTTGTAGGGAGTGATAAGGTCCCTCCTGAGCCTCCTTTTCTCTAGGCTAAACACCCCCAGCCCACTCAGCTCCTTCTCATCAGATTTGTGCTCCAGACCCTTCCCCATCTTCACTGCCCTTCTCTGGACATGCTCCAGCACCTCAATGTTCTTCCTGGATTAAGGGGGCCCAAACCTGAATACAGGATTTGAGGTGTAGCCTCCCCAGTGCCGAGTACAAGGGAATGATCCCCTCCCTGGTCCTGCTGGCTACAGCGTTGCTGATCCAAGCCAGGATGCCATTGGTGTTCTTGGCCACCTGGGCACACCCTGGCTCATGTTCAGATGCTGTCAACCAGCGCCCCACCCCCAGGTCTTTTCCTTTGTGCAGCTTCCCAGCCACTCTCCCCCAAGCCTGTGGCACTGCATGGAGTTGTGGGACCCAAGTGCAGGACCTGACACAGTCCAGCAGTCACATTAATCCATCACAGACCTCTGGTCTCTACCCACACCAGCCAGCTGAAGGCTTCACCACCAGCTGCTCCCATGGATTGGTGCTTTACTTCCAGCAGCAGAATCTGTTTGAGACCAAAGTCTTCAAACGTTACCCTTGATGCTGAGGAAGGGCATTTCAACACAACAAAGATATTGAAGTAAAGCTTTGCATTTCCTTGTCTCCATCATCCCTGCAAATCTCTTGTACCTCGAGCCCGATGTTCAGGTAGCAGTCGATGGCCAATACCGGGTTCTTGAAGTTGTGAATGGCCTTGGGGAAGAGTTTGTAGGTTGCGTGTTGAAGGAATTTCTCCAGGAGGAACTGAGACGGGGCTGCCAACAATGTGTGCTCGCTGTCAGGGGCACAGACATACTGAAGAGGCATTATTGGTGCCACGCTCTCTGAGACCTGCAGTGAAACCAAGGGGAAGCCCTTTTAACCCTCCTACTCTGTGTATTTGCTCTGCTGGAGTTCCACTAACTGGGGAAAGGACTGACATGACAGAGCAGAACGAGAAAGAAGAAGAACAAAAGGATCAAAACTCCCCATTCAATTTTCACACAGCACCAAAGCACAGAAATAAATTAATTCCTTGTTCTGTGCTTGCTACATACTTCTGTGGATATCTGCTTGCCTAAAGAAGGGACATAAAATGTGGAGTTCAAACTGTCACAGTGGCCTTCATCCTGCCTTACTTGTGGGCATTATATGAAATTACATACTCCTTGTGTGGAGTCATCCATAAAAAGTGTTTTCTATGGTGTTTTCTCATAGGCCAGTCCATCACTACAGATTCCACTGCAACCACAAGGAAAGGAAAATCAGAAACGTTCTTCAAAAATACTTAAACCCAGAGTTTAGTCAGTTAAATTGTGAGGTATGGGAGGTGGTTATTTAAAAGGAGGATGGTGTGGGATGTGTTCAAAATCACCAAGAACACAAACTGTAAGATTCCTAGATTAAGAACAATCCTTTGAAATACACCTCCATTTAATGCTGGAATAGGTGTAACATACTCTGTGTAAAATATTTTATATATTTTTACAAATACTTGGATTTCCCAGGGGGATTTCAGACGGTTGCAGTTTTCAGAGCCTTTCTTCAGCCCACTTTTTGTTAGGAAGTGCAAGGACTGAAAGTTATCACAAATCAGCAAACACCAGAAACTTGTGGCTGTGCTGAATTTTTAAAACTGACTCTGGTACAACTTGCTTGCTTTGGAACAGAGTCTGCAAAATCTTCCTCTGTCCAAGATACCACTGAAAAGCTAGACCAAACTCTTCCCAATCTCAGTCCTTCTTGTAATGATTAGGAAGATTTTTTTAGTAATTTATAAATAGCAAAATGTTTCTTGTTTTCTATTTTTGATGTGGCAGCCCTACCATGGATTAAGCCACGAATGTCTGATGTCAAATAAGGACAAAATAAATCTAAAGAACTAGAGAATTCATTATTTCTAGGGAAAACAACTCCTGATTTTACCCCTTGAGTACATGAGACTTACCATGATTTTTGGCTTAACAACGAAGTCCTTTTGTCCTCCAACCTGAATATGTTTCTTCATGACACTGAAGTTGTTGAAGCGGCAGATGAGGAGGCCGCTGCTGTTGGTCCGCAGATTGAAATCCACATCTTCACAGAAATACCTGGGCATTAAACACAAGATCACTAAACCAGCTGTGTGGCTGCTGTGCACGAGCATTCACACACTCCCTACTGAAATGCACCACTATGGGCTCAGCAGAGATTTTTGGAGATCATCTGATATGGTGCCACTACCAATTTTCTGCAGAGTTCCGAAGACTCATTCCTTCAATGTGCTCCCGTTCAAAGAAAGCAGCTGCTGCTCACCCTAAACCCAAACTAGTCTTCACTTTTCAGTGTGTGCTTCTTTCCCACACCAAATCTGGCTTGTGCTCTCATGCTCATCACATACTGGCATCAGTCATTTTCTCCCCACCCTTTACTTCTTTTTAAATTCTTTTTATGTTTGGGGTTTTTTGTATTACATATTTTGGACTTGGCAGAAGCTCTGCAGTGACCAACCTCCACTTCTTAACAAGCCAGTTCCATATGACATATTTCTCCATAAACTGGAATTAAGGCAAAAATATGGCTTTAGGCTTTAACAAATACTTGGCTATGAGAGAAAAAGCTGCTGGGAAGTAACCTTAGTCCTCCACTATTTATGATGTTGTTCATTTTTATGGGCTGACTCCCACTTCATGATTCAACCTGACACAGAATGTGAAATCAAGAGCTCCAAAAGTCACATCAGCTTGCACTGACAGGCTACAGTTCCTCGCTGAAACACACAGGATCCTTGAAAACAGCAGCAGGAGCCCAAGGTGAGAAACCCCAGGGCCATTTATGGGCAGCAGAGACAGGGTTTATTTGGAGCTCACTTGTCTGGGAAGAAGAAGAATTGGGTATTTCTTCAATCTGTGATGACAGCTAGCAATAAAGGCCCATCATGGCCAATAAAGCACCATCAGATGGGTGCTTTATTGCAAATGCTTTAGGATGAAGTTAGGTGGGGGGTGGGGGGAGGAAGGAAATAGAAATTTTTTCATCTGTTTTTCTTGCAAACTCAAGTGACAGCAGGGAGGACAACTATCTCTGAAGGAAATACAAGGAATCCCTCCTTCTAGGCACTCTGGAAACTCCCCATTCTTCCTGTAACTGGTGCCATTTTGGCTTCTTTCTTGTACTTTCGGTATCCAAATTATTTTTTCTCCTCGGGTTTTTTATTTCCTCACTTTTTCAGTCCTCTGAAGCCCTTCCTTGCCCTTGATCTGTCTCCCTCAGGGTTTTTTTGGCTTATAGCAGTTTTATTTTGATGCCTTACTTATTCAGATGAAACATCCATCACGCTGTGTTTTGTTTTTGTGATTGTGCACTCATTACCTGAGGTAGAATCTTTCTGTTTATCTGAACAGCATTCAGAAACATTGTGACAAATTTCTTATCAAGCCAATATGCTATTTTTCCCCAGATACACATGTACTGCCTACCTGTTTAGGTCATATTGCACATTCTGGGTCAGGTCTATGTTGAGCAGTATAAAATCACGCACGTGGCACCTGGAGAACGGAGCCTTGGATTTCCTGGTGTTCAGCTTGCTGTTCCACTTCTGAACACCCAGTATTGCAAAATGAACAATTTTGGGGGTGGCTTCAATGTGTTGGAGGACACTTTTCAAAGACACATTCTTGCTGAAACTCCCAGGCTCCAGAGACTGGCTGCAAAACATGATCATACACAACACACAAACATATTTTATTATTTTTATATTACATACACTGCATATATTTACACGTGTGTGTATAAAAAGGACCAAAAAATTCCATTGACAACTGAGAATATTTATTCCAGATGCTGTAAAAATATATATGGAAATGAAGACTTTTTAGCAACAGGCAACTAATTTTTGCCCTCATCAGGGCAACCATTCAGAAAACGAGCCTTTCAGCAGGATAAATTCTTACACAGCAATTTATGAAGGGAAAAGAATAATTTTTGGAATGCTATTTTCTCTGTACTGGACAGTGTAAGCAGTGAGAAGATCAAGAGCTTAATGCCTTCTAAGTTCCCCAAATAAACTGTTTGCTCTGAGAAACAGAAATTGAATCAAAACAAAGTAATGCATTGAAAAATCCCTCAAACAGTTGCTAGAAACAAGAGTGGCTCTAGGCAAAGAGCAAACACAAGCAGAGAGGTCTGTTGGAGGTACTGACACAGATGTAAGGGCACAGTCATGTGGAAGTGTTCAACAGCAGGTGTTGCACTGAATGTTGGTGGTCAACAAGAGGAGCATAGTGCCTTCCTACTGCTCTGATGTTGGCATCCCTGCCAGATGTTGGAGGTGAGCCTCGGTCCCAGATGTGCTGCTGGCAGTGCTGGATCAGCGCAAGGAGCCAGCGTGGGTGGGTACCAACCTGGACTGCTCGTGGGGGCTGTGCATGTTCCACAGGACGCAGGAGTCGTCCATGACCACGATGAAGGGCCACACGCACTGGCGCTTCACTCCCAGCTCCTCCAAGCGGTTTCGTTCCAGTTCCAGGTTGTGGTAGGAAAGTTCCTTAATTAGAAACCTGGCAGCACCTGAGGAAATACCATAAAGAAGATGTACAGACATCTTTATTAGACTTTATCACTCTTCCCAGAGAAAGGTAACAGAAACATCTGCTCATTACCCTTTTTGAACTTAGTGCTCATAACACATTAGTTTGAAGATAAATCTGTATATCCCTTTTTCAGTGTGATTAAATCTAAAAGGCAGATTCCAAGAAGACTGGATGCTTTAAGACACTCTGCAGAACACAGTCTTGTGGGCATTAATGAAGTAACTTGTACCAAGAATGGGCTAAGATTGTAAAACTGAAGCTACTTAAAACTTCTTGCAGAATAAAATCAGCATCCATGAAAACAAATTCCAAAGTTCAACCCCCCTTTGTTCAGCTGCAGTTAATATTTACCTTCTGCTAACTAAAACGTTGCAATTTGAATATGTGTAAAACATCTAGAATTTACACAGCAGGGTTGAGTAAAATGAGTGAATTATGGCCCACAAAACATCAGACTTTAGGCTGAGAAGGCACTGATCCATGCAAACATATATTCCATGCCCCTGACAGCAGTTCTTCCACATTTTTGCACAGACATCGCTGCTGCTCTCACAGCAGTTATGTGAGGAGCTGCTGCATGGTTTCCTGCAACAGCATGATCCACATTGTCCAAGGTAGATTTTGGAACCTTCACAGCAATGCATTGATGGTGTCTCTTACCAACTCCAGCATTGTTGAACATGCCTGGCAGGACAAGCATGATGTGGTTGGGCCAGTATTTCCGGTAAAGTGGCATTTCATACTCCTTGACTACCAGGAGGTGCAGGTGGCTGATGCCTTCCATGGCATGGTAGAGGTTCAAGAGTCCATGTTCATGACGTCCACTCGATGGGGTGAAGATGGGACTCTTGACTGCATTCAAATTCTGCTGGAACACAGGGTATTTTGGCAACATTAGGTTAAAAAAAGCAGATTATTCCTGGTAAGGACTTCTATTTGTTTATTTTTTATACCAGATTTTAACATCACTGATTATTGAAACACAAATGAACTGGACGCTAGAAACAGAAAAAAGGAATATTTGCCCTCAAAAAATACATTCTAAGGACAGTCAGGCAAGATTTATACAAAGGACTTTAAAACAAAAAGACAACAGAAAAAACCTGCCCCCGTTAATTTGCATATGTATGCCAAGCTGAGTGCAAGCAGCAGATGGGCGAGAGCAGCACACGCACCTTGTCAGAAACGAGTGGGAGTCGCATGCTTTCGAGATGTTTTCCCTGTTTGCTGAAGACAAAATGGCTCTCTTTGGACTTGGGGATTATAAAATGCAGCTGAACCTCTTCTCCCAGCATCGAGGATGAAAACGTAAATGCATGCAGAGTGGAGTCAGACACCTGAAAACAAACAAGCAGCAAAAAGAGGTTTCCAAGCAGGTGACACATAAGGAGTCTGTAAGGAGGAGGAGTTCTTACAGTCACAGTACTGGAAGCCATCAGAGAAGAACATCCAAACCACTCTTTTTCAGTAATCATTTCCCTCACAATAAGGTACATTATTGAGGCCTTGCTATTAAAGGAATCAATTTTCTGTATCAGTAATGGTCTTTGGCCAAACTGGACTCTTCTGAAGTCCATTTCAGCTAGCAATTATTTCTCAGTATTTACAAAGAGGAGTCAAATGTACAGATACACACACACACACACTCACACACACAAACATGCATACATACTAGGAAAAAAACTGTCCAAATCAATTTACCTACAAGGTTCAAAGAGGAGTGCAGTATGTGGGGGTGCCTCCACAGCAGCATGCACTGTCATTCAGACACCTCAGCAGGAGCACTGCTGTACTGGTGTCAGTGTAGTATTTTTACTGTGGCAATTCTCTCCTAAGTAGTTGTGTGACCAAAGCAGACCACACCATTAACAAGGCTATGAAGAATGTGGGTGAACTTAAGTTTCACAGCACTTCAGTGAACCATGTAAGTGCATACAAATGCCTACACAGCTGATAGATTTCATCCTACAAAAGCATCTGTCTTACTATAAAGTCAAATCACTCTTACCAATGAGTTTTCTATAATATTTTGCTAAAAATTGAAATAATTAGCCTAAGGCGGAAAATGCAAGGGACTTTATTTAGGTTTTATTAAAGCATTTAAGAATCCCTCTCTCTTCATAATGTTTGCTATCCAGTGACCCCCCTCTGAAAGCGTAATTTCTCTGAGCTTAATTATCTTAATTCTATATACACAACTTACACTGGCACATAGAAGTAGATGTTTATATTTATTAGTACTAGTTATGTTTAACCACATGCACAAAGATAAGAGGAGGGAACAACAGATGTCCTTGGGGAGGATTTGCTTCTGTCAACGGACTTAATGAAGCATGAGGCTTAGATCAGACCTGCTGGTGCTGCTCTGAGGGAACTGGCATTGTGCACTGCCAGGTCGGGGTCTCTACACTGCCATACCTTAATAGCAAGCTGCTGGAAAACATTAGCGAGCAAGGAATGAATGAATGGAGATAAGAAACTTCCAGGTAAATTGCTGCTGGTGGTTAAGAAATAATGTGTGAACTATTAACCGGGAATAATCTTACTTGCCAGTCCTCTGTGAGCAGAACTGTTTGCTTTAGAAATGAAAGGTTTTTTTAACTAAACAGATTAAAATGTTCATTTCTGTCCAGCGACTCATAAGCTACTGCTGAGAAGGATGCTCAGTTACATACAAAGCAAGGAAGAAGGAGGCCTTGCCATCTCCCATCACAGGTGTGGATGGCTGGCATTTAGGTTAGACAAGCATTTCTCTTCATTTTTAGTTTTCTCCCTTGAGACACTGCAAACCCTCTGGGCCGGCTGAATAATGCTTTGGCTTCAGAAAACTCATCACAATATTCACCCTTTGCCAGAGGCAGCTGCAGAGGAAAACTGCTCATTCAGAACGTGGCAGACACAGCTGATGCTCCTGGGTCTGTAGCTCAATATCTCCCCTGAGAATGGAAGAATTAAACAATTCCATCTGAGGGAAGGTGAAAGCATGAGTCCTGAGATGACAGCAGTATGCCTGCAGAAACCATAATAGAAAAACAAGGATGCAGTTTACCCTTAGACCTTGACACCAACCTGTGCAGCAGGATTAATGTCCATGTACTGATGGCACTGCTCACAGTGATGGAAGGTGTTGTAAGCTGCATATTTAGTCAGCATCATGGACACAGTCTCCCTTTTCTTAGGTTCCTCTGATTTTGTTTCTTTGTTTGTTTCTGTGCAGAAAGAAAAGGAGTAACAGAAATTTTAGGAGCGTTAAAAACCAGATATTTTGATTCTGGTAAAAACTGTAAAGAATACATAAATTTTTTTTCCACTTAATTTTGGGAGATTAAAGGTTCTTGTGAACTTCTGTTCAAATGAACCAATAAACACTGAGTCTCTGTAGGAAAATATTCCTTAAAAAGTCTACATTTTACCCACCTTGTTTCACTCTTGAGAGTTGTTCTGTGTATACAGGACTTATATTTCTGTACTTAGGGTCATGTACACTCAGGTCGAAAGATATTTTGCTGAAGATCTCAATGTCTGGCCAGTGGTCATTGCTAGACTGAGTAACTTCACTGTTTTCTGTATGATCTGCAACAACACACTCCAGGTAAGCAGAATCAGATACTCACCAAACAATGCTTTTGTGATGGTTGCTGCTTTACCAGTTTTTCCAGTTGCACTGGAACTCACACAGGCAATATCTCTGAACATCGTAAATAAGACCAGTGAAATTACAATCCACATAAAGCCACCTCAAAGAAATGGCAATTCCTTAGAAAATGTATGCAGGAGAAGAAGCCTCCTAGGTACCTTCCTGCACTGTCCCTCATCATGCTGCTGAGGTAGAATTCACTCTGGTTCAAGTATAAAATGCTCAGATGAATGGTCCTATTTGTGCAGAAGGCATGGGTGTAGTGGTTTTGAATCTTTCTGCGATGGAATGAAGAGCACTGGGTAAATGAGAAGCAAAAGTATCCAAAGGCAGAAGGATGAAAGCAAGGAAAGAGAGGCTGTATACATTCATGAACTAGTAGTGATAAAGACAGTAGAAGACACACTCCTATTATGGAATAGGATGTGGCCAGCAAGGATCAAATGAAAGTTTTCTGTATTGATCCAAAGGAGATAAGTCTAAAGTAAAAAATCAAGTTTAAGTAATGGGAATGGTAGAAAACACTGGCCTAAGAAAACAGCTTTGGAATGCAGCTTGGACATGAGTCAATTCAGATTAAAATGAGATGGCAGAACACATGAAAGTAGGTGTGTAACTGAGGTTACTGATTTTAGAAAAGAGAATTCTAGTGAAAAGAAGGTTGGGTATGCGGACGAGCACATGCTCACCCTACCCTGATGCAAGAGGAGAGACAGTAATCTAAAAAGCTCTGAGTCTATTACTTTGACCTGGGTAATATTCAAAATTGGGAGAGGGTGAAGGAAGTAATTAAAGATGTTGAATTAAATGAAAAATTTGATAAAATGCAAATAGGTTGACTAAAGAAATCCTGTGTTATTTTCATTATATGGCCATGAAATACCTATTTCTCTGAACAAAGGAAATGCAATGAATCTTACCCTTCTGGACTCAAGTACTTGGTATGATACTATAAGACAAATTATTAATACAGCCGAAGAAAATGTCTGTAAAGAGTTGACTAAATAGAAGATGGCAGCATGTAACATTGTAAGCCTTAAGGCAGGTGATACTGTAGAGGGGCACACTGTTTAATATTTTCACTAATGTCACCAGCTTAAACAAAAAATTGGCTTAAGTTTGCTGGTGGCACAATGCCAACATGGAGAAAGAATCAAAGATCAGCTGGAAAGAATTCAATGGCCTCAACAACTGTAACAACAAAAACTTGGTGACATTTAACAGAAAAAATGTGAGTCACGTGTATATTCAAGGATTAATAACAAGCACTTCTGCAGCAGGTTGGGAGCTCCAATGACAGAGTTGCTGAGAAACCTTGGAGTACAAGCTAAGCATCAATGCCAGTGAAAAGGGAGAATGGAAAAGACCAGTGCATTCATAGGTTTCACCAGTCATGAGGCTTGCAGTGGGGGCAGGGAAATACATGAGCTGTTGTTCACATTCACATGTTGTGAACATTCAGTTCTGCTCCCCCATGCACCAGAAGGATAAATTGAAAATAGATATGTAGGCCAGAGTAACAAACTGATAAGAAAATAAAGAGCCTGTCATTTGTGAGAATCCTGTAAGAAGATCCAGACTACCTAGATGAATGCTGAAGGGGAGGTAAGATAGCTGCCTGACCACTCCAAAGAAACAAACCTCAAATAAAATAAAAAGTATTTTAATTTAAATTACTATGCTTTTTAGCCCCAAACAGAATGTGAATAAATGGGACAGAAACATATTTGGGGTGTAGAATAAAGTAGTATCTAAAATACTGAGAACACAAAGGCTCTGGAGAAGCATTCCAACAGAAGTAGTGGGAGCAAAAAAAACCACAAACAAAAACCCCAACCAAACCCAAACTTCTCTTCTGCTGGAGTTCCATGCATTCCTGGCAGGGGTGTGACACACTGCCATGATCTCAACAGGCCAGTCAGCATGATGCAGAACATCTCTTGCATTTTAATATTTCATCCTAAGTTTCTGTGGTACTTTAGTTCGAATAACAAAGGAATTACATCCCCCAAAGCTTCAAATAAAAGGAAAATATATTCTTTCTTTTTCATTAAATAGGACTGCATGAACAGAAATATTAGCCTTTTCAAAGGTTCAACACTACATTTTCAGGTTGTCAGTCTAATGGTCATGAGAATTATGTACCAGAACACCATGAAGAGGACTAAAGAGGACTAATTTTTAAAAGGTTTTGCTTTTCTCAAGGCAAAGTCCTGCCATGGCAGTTAATGGATCTGTGAGATCTGACAAATGAGCACAAATCCAAAGAGGATCCTGCTCCCCTTTATCCTCAGCATAAAACCTGCAAACTGCAGACAGGAGACAATCTTACTGAAAATGGGTATATAGCTTCTAAATAAACATAAATAATAGTTAGGTTTCAGCCAGGAACAAAATGTTCTGTCTGCTTAAAAGCAGCCAGCACTTGAAAACCTGCAAGGAGACAGAACATGGGCAGATGTTGCCCATTTACAGCTTTGTGCTCACTTTTGTTTGAGTGCTACACAAACATATCAGCCCAAAATACACGTAACAGCTCTCAGACAAGCCCATTATAAAGTTCACTTTTTTATCAATCTATACTGAAATATATGCAGACACCTAGAGTCCAGCTACACACCAATGGAGAGAACATGCAGTAGGTATAATTCATAGTCTTTTAGTGAGCCTAAAAATTTCCTTGCTGAGTAATACACAATGTAGACTCTTTATGACAAATCTTAATAATACCTACTAAATACTTACTGGCATTAATCTCTTCTTCATCATACACATCTACCTCCAGCAACCGGATCAGCATGCGGAAGAGAATCCTTAGGAACTGCAAGTATGAACCAGTCTTTCCAACCTAAGCCAGAGACGGAAAAAAGTCTAAATGCCAACCCAAAGTACTACA